>NC_045779.1:28133191-28479139 GCF_008692025.1 Phocoena sinus
CTCTTCGTGCATGCTGATACAATGATCTCTTGCCTCTTAGGCAGTTCCAGACTTTTTCCTGGACTCCCTCTTGGTTAGCTGTGGTGCACTAGCCCCCTTCAGGCTGTGTCCACACAGCCAACCTATCCTCTCCCTGGAATCTGACCTCCAAAGCTGAAGCCTCTGCTCTCAGCCCCCACCTGCTCTGGCAGGTGAGCAGACAATCCTCTCAGGCTGGTGAGTGCTGGTCGCCGCCAATCCTCTGTGTGGGAATCTCTCTGCTTTGCCCTCTGCACCACTGTTGCTGCACTCTGCTCTATGTCTCTGAAGCTTCCCCTGCCCTGCCCACCCTCTCGTTTCCACCAGTGAAGGGGCTTCCTAGTGTGTGGAAACTTTTCCTCCTTCACAGCTCCCTCCCTCTGTTGCTGGTCCTGTCCCTATCCTTTTGTCTCTTTTTTATTTTGCACTACCCAAGTAAATTACACTGTTTTTCATTACTGGAGATTAAATGAGACGTAGTAACTTTCCAGGAATTTCATTTAAACTTTTTAAATAATAGAAGAAGAAATCACAACTCATTGGGTTTTGCAGTATATATGGTCCATTTTATATAATCCCTTTTCAATTCATAAAACCAGCTTTATTTGAGTAAACTAATACACAGAAGTATTTATTTTAATTTTCTATCACAGAACATCATTAAAGTATAATCTGAAGAATATTAATAAATTTCCTAGCACAAGGAGGGAGCATTTTTAATGGTTAACAGACATCCTACCAATAATGATTGGAACCTTCTCAATTACTATATCTTGATCCCTAAATTAAATTGAATTATCAGTTATTGAATACTTATTGTAAGGAAAATACTGGGAGTTGTGAATAATAATATCATATCAGTAAAACGTGGCTTCTAACCTCAAGCTTTAAGGGATTAGGCAAATACAATCTAGTTTAAGGGACTAGACAAATACATATATGAACATAATTCAAAGCCAAATTTGTTAAATGCCAAAATACAAATATAAACTATTATGAGAGCTTATAGGCAGAAGAAATAGGATTTGGTTGGGACAAGGAATCAAACAAGGTTTCTTTAAAGAGATGATATTTTAATGTTTGAAAAAGGATGTAGGGATTTGAGAAGTGAATGTTCAAAAGTAGTCCTTCTAGATGGTCAAGATTTAGTGGTAGAAAAATGTGGGACAAGTATGGAGAACAGTGCTTTATGAAGTTTATTCTCTCTCCTTTGCACAGCTATTCTTCAGAATACCTATAGAAGTTGTGAATGTAGAAATTATAATGTAAGATAGCTGAGTTTCCAGAGCATACTTCTCTACAGTTGAGGTTCCCAGTGAATCAAATTTTCCTCAGAGATACCTACAGGATTCTACTTCTAACTTGTCACAAAATTTGATGCAGGTTTCCGACTGTCAGAGTATATACAGTTGAACCGATTTATGAACTTTGTTAAGCTGTATGTGGACAAAAAATTTGTCCATTTTCATTTTAGGGAATACAAATAAATCTGTATATTTACTTTGGATAGTGTGTGTGTGTGTGTGTGTGTGTGTGTAGTGGATACACATATACACATGGATTCAAAATACAATGGAATAAGCTATTAAGTCTAAATCGCACTGACAAAATACCCAATTGACTACCAACGATTTTGGAATGGGGGAGGAACCCAAGGATTATGGCACATTCATAGAAATCCTGGCTAACTGTGAATCAGGACCTAACAGCTTAGAAAGAAGGAGTGACGAAGAAGTTCAAAGATTAAAACAATCCACCCAGTACATTTAAGAGTTCTGGTCTGTTAGTTGTTGTGAGTCAAGCTTACTGTCTCACACATTTAAAGGATGATTTCTTTAATTGAAGCATGTATGTAGACTGAATTCTGGGGACAAGAAAGAGGAGGGAAAAAAAGAGAAATATTTTTTCTCTCTTCTGGCTAACACAGAGATTCTGATTTTGGAAGTATCACTTTGAATGGGTTATGTTTGTTACTATTCTCTATGCTGTGTTCCCTAGGAAGGATATTCACACATATAATTCCAAAATTGTGTTTACACAATTCTTTTTACAGAATATAAAAAATAAACAAATAAGAACAACAACAAATCCTCCAGTGACTCCCCATGGTCTCCGAGGTAATGTTCAGACTCTTCGACATTCAACACTCTTCACATGCTGCTCCTTCTTCTGACATTCTTTAACAATTCCTTCAATTACTCTTTTAATTACTCAACCTTTCCAAGCACCTATTCTCTGGGGTGGCACAGAATAGCTTCTTGCTCTCAGACACAGATATTCTTGTATCTCTACACAGTCTTCTGCATTAGCCCAACTGGTTGCTTAACAGAAATTTCCTGTTATGGGGCTTAGCTCAAGCTCTCCATCTGTCAACACACGTATCTTCTTTCTGTTGAATATGAATCCATTCTTAGGGCATAACTCAAGCCCTACATCTTCCCCAATTAAAAGTTTGTGGAGTTAGACTAAAGTCCACTTACTGTGCTATTCCTTGATTATAGTTTTTTGAATTTACATCTGACTCATGCTTGTCAACTCTCTGCTTTTCCTGTCACATAGCTAATCTATATAGATTTATTTCTGTTAACCTTCCCTTTCACAAACCAATCTCTCTGTTCCATTCATCATTCTTGTCTTCCTTCTTTGAACTTACTCTAATTTATCTGAATTTTTTGACCCTGAAATTTTCACAATAAAATATTCTAGGAGGACTCATGTCAATATCTTGTAGCATATTACACATCTTTTTGTTTTAGCTGAATTTATTCACAAATATGCAGGTTTCATTCTTAGAGCTTCTTATTCATACTTCCATCTGAACACATTTATATTGTTATTGACAATTCATGACTCTATCTGACTAGATTGTGAGCTGTGAAAAAACAGCGTGTTTGTAGTCACCCAGTAGATATTTTTTTTAACTGAATATCAGACTTCTGTGGAACTTTTCACTACCGTATTTACTGTTATTACTTTTTGTAAGGAAACAAAATGTCTATATTAGAATTTTTAAACACCTGAAGATTAATATTAGAACGTGTACACAATTATAATTGGGTTATATCATGTTGGGTTAGAGCTTTCTGCCAATAAATATCAATTTATTGCCTCTTAGCTCTAAATCCACCTTCTTTTTACTCTTGCTCTGTGAGCTGGATCTTGTAAACATTGTTCCTTTGGCAGCTGGCACCATGTTAGGGTTTGTCAGTAGAGAGTGCTTGGAGGAAAACTGAAAGACATTGAAGAAAAAGGGGTTTCTTTTTCCTGGTTCCCATGTGTTTTTCTCTTTGCTTCTCTGGCACAGCTGTCAGCACCATACAGGACATCCTCTGAAGCTCAACTGGCACCCCAGCAGGAGGATGCCTGCTCATTATCCCCAGTCCACCAACACCTCAACAAACTCCTGTGACCTCCAGTAGGCTGCAGCCAGCTCCCCTCCAAATGGGATGTGAATCTCAGCCTAAGAGAAAGAGGCTCTTCTAGTTTGTTGCTTCTTTATATACTCTCCTTCAGCCATAGTGATAGTAGTTGTTCCCTACATTTTCTATTCTCATATCCTTTTGCAGTCTCTTTTACCTTTTTTAAGTAGGTAACCATATTTTGCTATTTCATAATTATTCATATTACATTTTCCCTGTTAAAATTACTGGTGTGATTTCTGTCTCATGTCTCCTGGTTGGACTTTAACCAAGACAGTCCAGTTTAGGCATTCTTGGATTCTACAAGTTTAAGAATGACCACATGTAATTGATAAACCTTTAGCCAGACTTATCAAGAAAAAAAGGGAGAGGGCTCAAATCAATAAAATTAAAAATAAAAAAGGAGAAGTTACAACTGACACTGCAGAAATACAAAGGATCACAAGGGACTACTACAAACAACTATATGCCAATAAAATGGACAACCTAGAAGAAATGGACAAATTCTTAGAAAAGTACAACCTTCCAAGACTGAACCAGGAAAAATAGAAAATATGAATGGACCAATCACAAGTACTGAAATTGAAACGGTGATTTAAAAACTTCCAACAAAGTCCAGGACCAGACAGCTTCACAAGTGAATTCTGTCAAACATTTAGAGAACAGTTAACCCCTATCCTTCTGAAACTCTTTCAAAAAATTGCAGAGGAAGGAACTCTCCTAAGGTCATTCTGTGAGGTCACCACCATCCTGATAACAAAACCAGACAAAGATACCACAAAAAAAAAGAATATCACAGGCCAATATCACTGATGAACAGAGATGCAGAAATCCTCAACAAAATACTAGCAAACAGAATCCAACAACACATTAAAAGGATCATGTGGGATGATCAAGTGGGATTTATCTGGGGGGTGCAAGGATTCTTCAATATACACAAATCAATCAATGTGATACACCACATTAACAAACTGAAGAATAAAAACCATATGATCATCTCAATAGATGCAGAAAAAGCATTTGAGAAAATTCAACACCCATTTATGACAAAAACTCTTCAAAAAGTGGGCATAGAGGTAATCAACCTCTAGATCATAGGGGTCATAGATGATAAACCCACAGCAAACATCATTCTCAATGGTGAAAAACTGAAGGTTTCCTCTAAGATCAGGAACAAGATAAGGATGTCCACCCTCACCACTATTACTCAACATAGTTTTGGAAGTACTAACCATGCTATCAGACAAGACAAAGAAATAAAAAGAATCCAAATTGGAAAAGAAGAAGTAACATAATGATTGCTTGCAGATGACATGACACTCTAAATAGACAATCCTAAAAATGTTACCAGAAAACTGCTAGAGCTCACCAATGAATTTGGTAAAGTTGCAGGATAGAAAATTAATACACAGAAATTGTTTGCATTCCTATACACTAACAATGAAAAATCAGAAAACAGAATTAAGGAAACAATCCTATTCACCACTGCATCAAAAGAGAATAAAATACCTAGAAATAAACCTACTTAGGGAGGCAAAAGACCTTTATTCAGAAAACTATAAGACACTGATGAAAGAAATCGAACATGACACAAACAAATGGAAATATATACCATGTTCTTGGATTTGAAGTATCAATATTGTCAAAATGACTATACTACCTAAGGCAATCTACAGATGCAACGCAATCCCTATCAAACTACCACTGACATTTTCCACAAAACTAGAAGAAAAAAAATTAAAATTTGTATGAAAACACAAAAGACCCTGAATAGCCAAAGCAATCCTGAGAAAGAAAAATGGAACTGGAAGAATCAGCCTCCCTGACTTCAGACTACTACAAAGCTACAGTCATCAAAACAGTATGGTACTGGCAGAAAAATGGAATATAGATCAATGGAACAGGATAGAAAGTACAGAGATAAACCCATGCACCTATGGTCATCTAAGACAAATGAGGCAAGAATATACAATGGAGAAAAGACACTCTCTTCATAAGTAGTGCTGAGAAAAAATGGACAGCTACAAATAAAAGAATGAAATTGTAACATTCTCTAACACCATACACAAAAATAAACTCAAAATGCATCAAAGACCCAAATGTAAGGCTAGACACTATAAAACTCCTAGAGGAAAACAGAGAGAACACTCCTTGACATAAATTGCAGCAAGATCTTTTTTGATCCACATCTTAGAGCAATGAAAATAAAAACAAAACAAAAAAACTGGGAACTAATTAAACTGAAAAGTTTTTCACAGCAAAGGAAACCATAAACAAAATGAAAAGACAACCCTCAGAATGGGAGAAAATATTTGCAAATGAAGCAACTGACAAGGGATTAAGTTCCAAAATGTACAAACAGCTCATGCAGCTCTGTATCAAAAAACAAACAACCCAATCTAAAAAAGGTCAGAAGATCTAGATAGACTTTTCTCCAAAGAAGACATACAGATGGCCAAAAAGCACATGAAAAGATGCTCAACATCACTATCAGAGAAATTCAAATCAAAACTACAATGAGGTATCACCTCACACCGGGCAGAATGGCCATCATCAAAAATCTACAAACAATGAATGCTGGAGAGGGTGTGGGGAAAAGGGAACCTTCCTACTTTTTTGGTAGGAATGTAAATTGGTACAACCACTATAGAGGTTTCTTAAAAAATAAAAATAGAACTACCATGTGATCCAGCAATCCCACTCCTGGGCATATATCCAGAGAGAACCATAATTTGAAAAGATACATGTACCTCAATGTTCATTGCAACATTACTTATAATATCCAGGGCATGGAAGCAACCTAAATGTCCATAGACAGAGGAATGGATAAAGAAGACATGGTAAACGTATATAATGGAATATTATTCAGCCATAAAAAAATAATGAAATAATGCCATTTGCAGCAATGTGGATGGACATAGAGATTATCATACTAAGTGAAGTAAGTCAGAGAAAGACAAATACCATATGATAGCACTCATATGTGGAATCCAATTTAAAATGATACAAATGAACTTATTTGCAAAACAGAAACAGACTCACAGATTTTGAAAACAAACCTATGGTTACCAAAGAGGAAAGGTGGTGGGGGAGGGATAAATTAGGAGTTTGGGATTAACATACACACACTACTGTATATAAAATAAATAACTAACAAGGACCTACTGTAAGCACAGGGAACTCTACTCAATATTCTGTAATAACCTATATGGGTAAAAAATCTGACAAAATAAGAATATATGTATATGTATAATTGAATCACTTTGCTGTACAACTGAAACTAACACAGCATTGTGAATCAACTAATCTCCAATAAAATTTAAAAGAAAGAATGCTCACATGTGATACATAGTGAAAGGTTAGATGTTGTCTATTTGTAAGTGAATCTTTTTTCATAACTTGTACAGTTGATATTTTTGTTATTACTATTATTTAAATTATTGGATGATAATGATTTTTCTAAACTGTTTTTCCTTCAAGGATAAATATATCAACTGCATATGTTCCCCATTGTAGAAACTAACTTATAAAAATATTTGAGAGTGATGTCAAATGGGATAAGAGTAATAATAATATCACCAATGATAACGTTAAAATTTACTGAAAGTTTAGCATTCATTGGTCACTGTTCTAAGTGCTTTATATATATCAAATCATTTAATTGTCTTAAAAATCCTTAGAGTTGGTATTAATATTATCCTGATTTCATAAATGACAGAAGCAAGGTATCAATATGACCAATTAAAGTACAGAGCATAAATCACCTTGTCTATGGCTTACCAGATATTGTTGTAAGAAATATTTAGGTACTTTCTTCAACTACAAATTCAGTATAAGCCAGGAGAATGATACTACTACCATAAAGCCAATGGAATATTAGAAGGCATTAAATGAACTGTAGTGTCTTTTAGAAAAGGAGGTAACAATTCCATTGCACTTTCACTTTTGAGACATCCCTGTAAATATTTAGTTCAGCTTATTTCTGTGAAGTTTCAGAAGGACTTAAACCAACTGGAACACATGCAGATGAAAGAAATTAGGATGGCAATAAGTTTCAAAACAATGTCCTTATATAAAAATGGTTGAATTAAATAAGAATGTTTGGTCTAGAGAAAAAAGACTTTGGGAAAGAAGGAAGCTAATTATTCAACCATTTGAAAGGCTGTCTAGTGGAAGAGGTACTGAATTTATTCATTGTGTCTCCAGAAGGGAGGACAATTATTGAAGAGTAGTAATTACAAGGAAGAATGTTACTGCTAAGTATAACAAAGAAATAGAATAATGAGTTCCAAATATCTTGAGCTTCTAGTAGTTTGGGAAAGAAAACAGAATCATTAAAAGGAAAATACTGTGGGAAAACATTATATGATCTAGCATAACACAGTGTAACAAACACATATGTCTCAAAAAGAGCCCCCAAAACCATTTGTTAGGGATTTTATAGAGAAGAGAATTAATGCATTGTGTATTTCTGGGGTATCTTCCAAGCTGAAATTTCATGATTTTATTAAAATTAAATTACATTTTTAAATGTAACATTTAGCTATTCACATACAGGTTTTAGGGAGGTGATGACCTGAATCTGACTCCCTTTCCTTTTGGCACCAGTTCTAGATTCCCTGACTCTCTTTAATCAGATTGATGCAGAATTAAAGAAGAATTAAAAATTGAACTTTAATATTATCTAGAAAGAAATAAAAAGAATGCTTCTTCCAAAACCTATGGGTCACAGTAAGAACCTGACAAAAAAATTTACAGTTTTAGAGGTTTCATTGTTAAAGACAAAATATGAAAAATAAAGGAATTCAGCCTTAATCTCATTAGATAAAAGAGCAACATGGTAAGTCAATGTAAACTAGTTTGAAGCCTGGAAATCTATAAACAATCTGTCACAAAAAGAAATTAAAGGAAGAAAAATATGATTTTCATTAATAGATGATAGACAGACATTAGGTAAAATTTATGAGGCATTCCTTATAATATATCATAAGTAAAATAGTAAGAAGAAAACTACTTAAATACAATAGATATGTATCTGAAACAAGAAGGAATTAATGTAAAATAGTAAAACCATTTAAATTAGAATTGGGATATTAGTTTTTATCACTATTTTTATTCAAAAATATCCTGAAAGTTTTATCAAATCTTTATACATTAAATTTTTTCTTCCATTATGCACATTTACTTGTTTTTTTAATTGCCCATTTTCACAAAATACCTATTAAGAAATAACCTCTATGTTCTTTTTATTACAAACTCATATTGCACTAAATACCTATTACTTAAGATTAGTGTTTCCTATAAATTTTATAGAAGAAAAAGGAGCATATTGAATCATTTGTCCCCTCCTCATTGACTTGGTTTGCACTCTTTGTCAATTATCACTTTCTTGTATAAACATGGCTTATTGTGGTTTTTATTTTATCCCCACTGATAATAAGGCAATTCTTATCCCTAAATTTCATGTTTGTAGAAAAGATAGTCTCCCTCATAACTAACACCCTTCAAAATTTTCTTTTATATTCTCATCTCTAGATGAAGTTTAGAAATGTCAAATTTTTCCCACAATCATTCTCAAACAATCATTTAGCCTGCTTCATGAATTTCCCCGTTAAAGAACGTGACTAAATAATTGTTATAATTAAGTTGATCTTTATGATGTTGTTGTCCAGGTGAGACAGGCTGGGACCTGGGACCCTTTGCTGCAGTGCTACAATGTTTGCACCTGGCCAAATGTCTCCTCAAGCAATAAAATACAAAGAAACTATAAGGGACTGAAAATAGTTGCATGCATGTGCAGTTGGGGCAAATTATGGACAACAAGATACAAAAAGACCAAAAACCCAACTGCTACTTCTGAAGAGCCAGGGGGTACTGGGCATGCGCCCCTGCACACAACACCACCTAAAGGATGGGCAAACCCCCTAAGCCACCCCTCCAACCCAACCCCTGGACACACCCCTACACTCACTCCATATAAGGAACCAGCTCACCCCCCAACCCAGAGAGCAAGCAAGGGAACATGTTACTTGTTCTCACTACTGCAGCAGGGGCCCCCATTAAAGCCTTGCCTGAATTTCTTGTCTGGCCTCTTATCAATTTCTGTTGCTTAAGGAAGACGAGAACCTGGTCGGTAACACACAGTGGACAAATCAGACTAGCAGCTACATTATAGAATTCTGTCTGTGTTTGGTACATGGTATAACATATTTTCTGTTGACATCTTTCTATTACCTTCATAAATGAAAAACGACATAGCTGAACACAGAATGATTGTGTTCCAATCCTTTCTGTCAGAACTACGTCCATCATTGTCTTCACATCACCAAGAAAACTGAGTCCAACATTATTTTTTCTCTTAAAGTTTTAATTTTTCTCTTAGATTTTTCTTTTGGTATGGATACCTATATGTTTCTTTACATTTCAAATGTTAAAAATCTCATTAAAATCAATGAATTATATTTTACCTTTCATTACTGACTCTTTCATATTCTCTTTGGGAACACATATTATTACAGATTAAACCTAATGGTCTTTCATCCATTTTTTTCTTTGTTCTCATTTTTCCACTTCATTTTCCTCTATTTTACTCAGGGAATATTTATCATAATTTTCTCTGGGTATATACCATTTATTGGATTTTTTCCCCTGTAGTATCAAATCTGCCATTTATTGCTTCAAATGAAGCATTGCACTTAATCAGGAGTTTTGTTGATACTGAAATTTTCTAGATTAATATCTTATCATAACCTACTAATGTTTCTCAAAGATACTTTCATTCTGAGCATTACTGAGCTAAATTAACAGATATTTTCTATAATATTCTTCAGTTTCTAGAAGTAAATCTTTTTTTTTTAATTGAGTAAAATTGACATAACATTGTATTAGTTTCAGATGTACACATAATGATTTGATATATGTATATATTGTAAAACGATTACCAGAATAATTTTAGTTAACATCCATCACCACACATAATTACATTTTTCTCATGATAAGAACTTTTAAGATCTCTTTAGCAAATTTCAAAACATACAGTACAGTATTAACTATAATCACCATACTGTAATTACATCCCTAGGATTTATTTACCTTATAATTAGAAGTTTGTACCTTTTGACCACATATTCATTCTGAATAGAATTAAATTTTATTCAAATAAATGAGTTCTTTTTGAGCCTCAGAATACTGCTCTGTTTGCTTGTACTGAAGAATTTTTTCCAATGTTTTTTCCATGATTTCTTTCTCATTAATTCTCTTCTGCTTTGATTAAGTCAATATTCAGTGTTTTCACTGTTATGACCAAGTAAATATTATTACAGTTGGGCAATATACTGTGCAATAATTACATTTCCTTCTTAAAAACTGTTGTTGACTTGGTATTTATAGTGGCCTTAGTTTTTCATTCTTCCTGGAGTTCTCCATTGCCCAGACTGGTCCTCTCTAGGTTTGCTACAGAGTTACCATCCTGGGATTCCTCTTCACCAGCCATCAGGAGACTTGGTTCTCTTTTGTGTTAGACCCTCTTTTTTTTTTTTTTTTTTTTTTTTTTTTTTTTTTTTTTTTAATTCAATGATTTTAGTGAAACAAGGTTCAGGAGATTTCTTAGAAAAGGTTTGTTAATCCTTAGATTTCTAAAAAATACAGTTGATTTCTCATTATTTGTGGATTCTGTATTTGTGAATTTACAAAGTTTATTTGTAACTCCCAATTCAATATTGCAAAGCTTTCATGGTCATTCAGAGACATGCACAGAGCAGCAAAATATTTCAGTTGCTGAGGCAGCATTTCCAGCTGAGATTGAATAAGGCGATACCCTGCCTTCTTGTTTTACCTCTCATACTGTAAACAAGTGTTATTTTTCATGGTCTGTTTAGTGCTACATTTTTTGTACTGTTGTGTTTTGTTGGTGATTTTGCTATTTGAAATGGCCCTCAAACAAAGTGCTGAAGTGCTGTCTAGTGTTCCTAAGCATAAGAAGTCTGTGGTGTGCCTTAGGAAGAAAATGCCTGTGTTAGATAAGCTTTCTTCAAGCAAGAGGTATGGTGTTGTTGGCTATGAGTTCAATGCTAATGAACCAGCAGCATACAGAAAATAGGCTGTCTTTAAAGAGAAACACCATAAAGCAAAGTTATGTATTGACTGGTTAACAAAAATGTGATCAGAGGCTCACAGGAACTTAACCCTACACTTCCCCTGGGAGCAATGACTGCGTGTTTGCTAATGCAGTGGTTGAAGTGATTTATGGAAGATAACTACCACAAATAACAAGAGTCCACTGTATCTTTTCCAATCTTCATGCTTGATGGTATGTGTGGTGGGGTTGACAGTCTGGATTTTCAGGTTGAATATCATTTTTCTCTCAGAATTTAAAAGGCATTATTCCATTGTCTATAAGTTTTCCTAATGTTGAGGAATTTGATGTCATTCTGATTCAGAATCTTTGTGTCCTTATTCCTCTGTTTGAAGGTTTAAGACCACCTTCTTATCTATAGTAATTAACCTGCCGTAGTTTGAGTCATCTTTCATTCACTGTGCTGAGTGTTTTCTATTTGAAAACACATATCTTTCAGTTTTAGGACATTTATTGTATTACTTATTTGATAATGTCCTCTGTTTTCTCTTTGTGAAACAACTTTTACTAGATATTGAACTCCTGGAGTAACTCTCTAATTATTTTAGAACTTTATGGTTTTTCATCGCTTTGTCTTTTTGGTCTTTTAAGTTCATATTCCAAAGTTTTATTGAATTCTTCATTTCTCTTATAATGTTTTTAATTTAATCATTTTTTAAATTTTTTTTAATTTATTTTTGGCTGTTTTGGGCCTTTGTGGCTGTGCGGGCTTTCTCTAGTTGCGACGAGCAGGGGCTACTCTTCATTGCGGTGCATGGGCTTCTCACTGCGGTGGCTTTTCTTGCTGTAGAGCACAGGCTCTAGGCACACAGGCTTTAGTAGTTGCAGCACACGAGATCAGTAGTTGTGGCACATGGGCTCAGTAGCTGTGGTGTGCAGGCTCAGGAGTTGTGGCATGCAGGCTTAGTTGATCCACTGCATGTGGGATCTTCCCAGACCAGGGCACAAACCCGTGTCTCTTGCATTGGCAGGTAGATTTTTAACAACTGAGCCACCAGGGAAGTCCCTTAATTTAATTTCTAAGAAAATTTTCTTGTTCTCCATATATTCCTTTTTAACTATTCCTTTGCACATAAACATGGCATATTTTCCTATATCTAGGGATAGTAGTTATACATTTTTAGAGTTTTTGTTGGTTTGTTTAGTTTACTTTTACACTCTCTATATTTCCTCTATTTCTGTAGAGTTCTGATTTTCTCTGGGGTGTCTTTCTTTCATGTTAGAGTATTTTTTTTCAAATATCTGGTGATCCTTTGCTGCTTGGCCATAATTCAGAGCAAAGCACCAAAAACCTGATAAGTAGCTGTGTGTGTGTGTGTGTGTGTGTGTGTGTGTGTGTACATGTGCACATCTTGCTGTCTGTTGGTCTCATTGGAGTGTGATTGAGCAGGGTCCTAGGAGTTTATTGGGATTGTAAATTGACAGTATATCCAGGTCTTCTGGGATAGTCAGTTTCCTCAAAGAGGATAAACTGCTAAGTCTTAAATAAAAAGAAGTCTTATCCTAATCTAATGTTGAAAAATTATGGTATTTTGGGTTTACCCTAATTTTTCCATAGGCCATTAAGATAGTGGCAGAATTTTTTTCTCAATTGTGAAACTAGAGCATCGGTTGGAGTGTTAGTGGGTTAATGTGATTTCTGGCACCCAGCAAACATTTCACGTATACCATCACTCCTTCTAATGGTGAAATCTATTGCAAAGCAAAGGGGATAGTTGAGACTAGACAAGAAGACATAAGCTCTTTGGGGGGGCATATATTTTTTTAAAATGAGGAATATGAAAGAATAAGCAGAAAGGAAAAGGGAGAGGGAGATAAAGCAAAGGGGTAAGAGTAGAAAACATGGGGGAATGGGAGGAGAGGGGAAGAATGAAGGCAAAGAAAAGAAGAGAGAAGAGGCAGGAGAGGAAAGGAGGGAGGAGTTGATGAAAGATTGAAACACAGTCAGGATTTCCAGTCTTTCTGATGTGGTCATTGTTTAATTTTTTTAAATTCAGTGTCTCTTCTAAGATACCCTTTGGTGTAGCCAAATGATACAACTAGCTATCTCCAAAACAGAACCAAACCTGCCTGACTGTGTCCATATCAACAGTCTGATGACTTTTTGTTTATAACCACCTGTCTTTCAAAGATAATCAAGTAATGCCTTACATTACAGATATTTGCCTACTTTTATTTTATCTTCTTTATGTTAGAGTTACCAAGCAATGTCTTGTATTATAGACACCAACTCATTTGTTTTTACCCTCTTCATTAGATGATAATGTCCTTGAAGCAAAGACTTAGTTTTAGCCAAGGCTTCTCAGCTTATTGTAGTGAGGGACCAGGTTTTTAATTTTAAAATTACCAATCCATCACAGACTAATAATTTCATAAAATACAATATCATACATTAGATGTCACAGCAGTATCAAATGCTATAAAAGTTTCTAAATGCTTATTCCTCTTTTTTATACTTTAATTAGTCATAAACTGGTAAAAAAAAACAATTCATGGATTGGCAATGTTTTACTGAGTCTATGAGAAACACTGGTCTAATCCACCTTTATAATTAGCTTTGCACCTAGCAAGATTACTTGGACGGAATTTTGCACTGTGTAAATTTCACCTAAATATAACTGAATTGATATTCAGAACTAAGGATAAAGATCCTGGAAATGAAGTCTTGATTAGAATGAAATGGCATCATAACATTCACTTTTTGTTTTTAACTTGTACTTTGAAAGTTTAAATATTAAGCCATTAAGAGTGTTCTCAAAAATATTGTGAATTGCAGAATATTTTCAACATATTAGTTATTTAAGTCTACATAATTTGGCATCACCCTCCATCACTGTCAAAAATAAATGTCTAAATATTTTACTAAATTCTCCATCAATGATAATTTGGCATGTGATCTTTGTAATATGGAAGGAAAGCTCAGTATTCAATCACGCAATAGGAAAACTATTCTTGTGTCGTAGGTAGTTTAGAATAGCAGCTGATGTTGTTCTCACATAACATTTTGCACACACACACTTACAGTGCCCTTCAAATAATGAATTGATGCACTATTGGAATTGAACTGCTGTTCATTGTGGCAAAGGGCAGAAGAGTGCTATCAAATTCTTTCTCAAGAGCTTCAGATGAAAACCTGACTGAAGAAATAGGACTGAGCGCTTTTGATTTATCAGGCAGTGCCTTAATCTGTGACTTGGTGGTCTTATAAGGGAACTTGGAGTATTTAGCCTGCCATGGGCCTACTGAGATTAATGCGGATAATCAAGGGTCCATGATTAAGGAACACATTTTAAAAATAACTTTTTTAGAAAGCCTCACTTTTTAAAACAGTTTTCAAGATTTTTAGTATCCAGTTGGGCTATAACATATACTTCATTGAAATACCTCCTGCATGATATGATAATTTAGCCAACTCTGAGAGATATGTCTCATCAGGTGCTCCATCTTTCATATGCTTTTCATTGAAGCTAAGGGGAAGCTATAGTTAAGGGTAGCTTACCATTGAGTCAAACCACAGGCAACCATTATATCATTATGAATTGAACATGGCCTGCAGGTTCTAAATGTTGAGTTTTGAGTGTGATCTAGTAAAAAAGTTCACAGAAGAAATAGTAAGGTTTCTAAAACATAAAACATTGGGGGTTAGCTTTTCATTTTAATATAAACCTTAGTTACCATGCAAAAATATAGCCACTCAATGTATTTTTTTTTCCCTGATAAGCTCTTAAAGCAACAAGTGATGCCTGGTTTTTGCTAATATTTGGCCACTATTGATTATGCTGTGATAACTGATTTGTTCTGCAGCATTAAGTAGGAAATCTTTTGAATCAGAAAGTATTCTGTATTTTGAAAGTGTCATTAAAAGTGTTGAAAAGGTCACATTTTGAGGTTGATGAAATATAGATCAATCATTCTTGGCTGGATGAACAGAATTTAATTGGAAAGTGAGGCTTCGAAACTTTTGCCAGCAGTTTTATAATGCAGATCTGGGATTCACAATGACTCTAAAGCAATAAATAACTTTTTATGTACATAATTATTTCCTGAATAATTAAAGCTATTATTTAGGTATTCATGATGATTCAAATGAATATGAAACTCAGAAGAGAGCATGAAATGTTAGTACACATGAAATTGGCAGCTCTTTAAGCAAAAGGCCTAGGCTGGACTCCATTCCAAAATGGCTACTAATGTGTTATGTGTCTTTATGGAGAGTACATCACCTCTCTATGTCTCAGTTTTTCCAGTTTTAAAAGAGTTATAGTATCTATTTTATCTATATGAGAATCAGTAGTGATTCAGTGAGCAACAAAAATAAAGGCTAATTAATAACTTGAACCTCTAAGAAGAGTGCTTGCTTCCAGGAAAATTATTTAGATAATCAAGTATGAATTCAACTGGAAAGCCAGTTTTAGGTATATTTTATGGAGTTAAAATAGGAGCAAGAGGGCTTCCCTGGTGGCACAGTGTTGAGAGGTCCGCCTGACAATTCAGGGGACACGGGTTCGTGCCCCGGTCCGGGAAGATCCCACATGCCGCTGCCATGGCCGCTGGACCTGTGTGTCCGGAGCCTGTGCTCCGCAACGGAAGAGGCCACAACAGTGAGAGGCCCGCGTACCGAAAAAAAAAAAAAAAAAAATAGGAGCAAGAATTTATTCTCTTCAAATAAACTTAACTAATTTTCTTTCCTTTGAGTTGGTTTGATTTCAGATTAATGAAAGCAAAGCACTTATTTATTTTGCATACTTATTTCCAGTGAACGATTGTTTTCAGGACAGATTTTAAAAGTAGAGGAGACTAAGATTTCATTTTCAAATTGAATCAATAGCACTCTCTTCATGCAATATTTCTACGTATGGCATCTAAATTATCTGAGCCACCCATTTTCTATTATTATTCATATATACATTCAATAAATATATATTTCATGAATCAGATTATATGCATACCCTTTCCAATGTGGCTTGACACTTTAGAAACTTGTCCCTCAACAACAGTGCTGGTGGCAATAAGGAAACAGTGGTATTTGTATAAGTTAACATACCTGTCAAAGCCTTGATGCTTTAGATTTGATTCCATAATATCACTCAAGATTAGTTCTTCCCATGGTGGGACTTTATGTATGCCAAGTTTAGTTATTATTTTCTTATGTATAGGTATTTGATTGTCTATAAATTACCTTTGGGCTAAGGTATAAATTGTGTGATAATGAAGTGATTTTAAATCCTCCACATATTTTAAATCTCATTAGACTTGCCTTTTAAAAATAATTAAATGGTGAAAATTTTAATAGCTAAGAGTTTAAATGGTACAGATTATTTAGTCAATATTATTTAAGTTACAATTTTAACAACATTTTTGTCTTATACAGACATATAGCCTATATGAGATCAGATTTGTTATTGGGTTGAATGGATTTAATGACTGAACATATGCTTTTTATTCTACATATATTTATATCAAATGATAGATTAATTTTAAATGCTTTAATTTATTATGATCAAAGGTCTCATCCAAACTTTGGGGGGGGAGGCTGCCTATGATATATAATGTTACCAATTCTCAAAGTAAAATTGATATGAACTGTGACATTTGGCTTAATGTGACATTTTATTATACGAACGAATTAGATAGTAGTGAAAGTGCTGATAACACTCTTTAGAAATATCATCAGCTATAAAGTTCTGCACGACTGCTTTCTTTATAAGCAGAACTTAAACAAATCTACTTGATGATCCTACGTATTTTCTTCCCTCCAGGTAACACTATATTCCTCCCTGCTATAATCTGCAATTACTTGCTACTTTTCCCTGAGGAGAACATTTCACCAAAGAAACAAAAGATGTTTCAGTCAAAATCAGCCCCTCTGTTTTCTAAGATATTTTTAAATTGTAAGAATTGAGGAAGACTCTTTGATGCCTTTACTGTATTTTATTATGGAAGTGTAATGAATTCTTGCTTCTTAAAACTATGTCCTGGAATCCATGCATTCAACACACCAGTGTCAAAATATATACATACACGATTGATTACCCAATTTATTTGTGATACTGTATATGCTATCGTAGCACAGTTTAAATGATTTTGACAAGTACAGAAGACTGTCATTGACAAGTGCAGAAATAAATGATGGGTTTAAGTGTTCAAATGTTTTTACAGCATTTTACTGAGTGGCAGGTTGATAAATTAAAATTACAGTTGTAGCATCAGGCTTGAAAGCACAACTGCTTTAGGTTATAAAAATAGTACTGTGGAAATTTTGTGTACTCTCCAGAGAAGTAGCCTGGAGGACCTTGGAAAAAAATGAAACAAGTGCAGTTGCTAAAGGAATCATTAATTTTGTGGTAGCCCTGAGTCTAAAAAAATTTTAAAATAGATTTTTAGAAGAAGAAAATTGGCTTTATCCCCTTATCCCTTTTTCCCTGGAGACCTAGAGAAAATTGGAACCACACTATCAAAAGATAGGCATTGAATTGGCCATTAGTGATTCCATGATGTCTGATGGGCATATTTAAAGCTTACGGACAGTTTCTTGCTCACTTTCCCTTAGTTTCAACACTACAGCTGGACTTTTGCTTGTCATTCTGTCACCACAATCCACCAAATTCAGTTGAGAATCCTCTAGGACATCATTCAATCACACTGATTCTGATACAATTAAAGAAAATATTTCATCAGGCATTTCTTTTCCATTCTTGTTTTAGATTTTTTTGACAAATAAAAATTGTATACATTTAAGGTACACAATGTGATGTTTTGATATACATATACATTATGCAATGGATTATCACAGTCAATCTAATTAACATATCCATCACACCGCACAGTTACTTTTTTTTGGTGAGAACACGTAAGATCTACCTTTTTAGCAAATTTCAGGTACACAATACAGTATTAATAACTATAGTTACCATGTTGTAACTATAAGTTCCCCAGAACTTAATCATCCTGCACAACTGAAAATTTGTCTCCCCATTTCCCCCACCTCCCAGACAACTACCATTCTAATCTCTGTTTCTGAGTTTGGCTATTTCAACTTCCACATATAAGTGAGATCATGCAGTATTGTCTTTCTGTGTCTGGCTTATTTCACTGAGCATAATGTCCTCCAGGTTCATCCATGATGTCACAAATGGCAGGGTTTCCTTCTTTTTAAAGGTTGAATAATATTTCAGTGTGTGTGTGTGTGGTGTGTGTATACATACATATATTACATTATCACATTTTTTTATATCCATTCATCTGTCAGTGGACATTTAGGTTGTTTCCATATCTTGGCTATTGTGAATAATGCTGCAATGACCATGAGAGTGCAGGCACCTCTTCCAGATACTGACTTTAAAATATTTCCTTTGTATATACCCAGAAGTGGGCTTGCTGGATCATGTAAGTAGTTCTGTTTTTAATTTTCTGAGGAATTTCCCTACTATTATCCATAGTAGCTGCACCAACTTACATTCCCACCAACAGTGTACAAGGGTTCCCTTTTTTCCACATCCACACCAACACTTTTTATCTTTTGTCAAATTTTGATGACAGCCATTCTAACATGTGGGAGGTGATTTCATTCTGCTCAAGTTCTGAATCTTTCAAGTCATGCTGGAATTATTGCAACAGCTTTCTAAGTGACTCTACTATGACCTCACTTTGGAGAATATTCTTCAGTTAAAAGCAAAACAGACAAACAAATACACATACAACCAACCAATGACTCTATTGAATCCTTAGAATGTAAAGGACGTTCCTTGCATTATCATCACTTCTCAGGATATAGCCACTACTTTAACTCACCAATCTTAATCTCTCTCCTGTCTTTTCATGAACCTTCAAGCTTGTTAGACTGGGATGTGCAGTCTCTTCTCCCTGCTGCCAATTTTTTCTTCCAATTCTTTCTTCCAGAAATGCTACTCTTAAAACCTCTTTATTGCATTCTTACTTCACCTTGAAGATAAACTCAAGTCCTACTTTTTGTCTTGAAAATTTTCCTGACAATCTGGTCAATTTCTTCAACTTCTCAAATCCTAGATTAAGACCATCTTTTAATTCCTAAATGATTGGTAAAAACCAATCATTTTACAGCAGTCATATAACTCTCTTTTTACTTTTGATGCTCTTTTGCAACTATCCCTAAATTGGCATTGCTTTCCTATTTTCATGCTCCTATTATTAAAATTTTAAATATTGACTTGTCATTTTATATCAATCTGAGCACATTCCAAAACTGTCTTCCTGTCTTTGTGCTTTTCTTTCTTTCTTGTCTATCTTCCTTAAAGATCTCCCAAGTAAGTATTTCTTCACTACTGTGCTTGATTTCACTCTTCTGAACTTCCTTTCCAAGAATTCAATCGATTACTACTCTTCTAGAATATTCAGACCTTTGGACTTAATTAGTTGAAATTTCTGTAATTCAGAGAAACTCACTCCTTTAGTAAAGATTTATAACATAACTTAGATGTTGCACAGAATGTTGATAACAATTGATATCTATCCCTGTTTACTATGTGTAGATGCTGTTCTAAGCACTTTGTAATATTATCTTATTCACAAATGCCCTAAGAGTTAGTTATTACTTCAGGGGAGAATATGAAGACAGAGAGGAGTTAAAGAAATTGCCCAAGGCACCTAGCTAGGAAAAGACAGAATGAGATTCAAACCAAGAAAACCAAATTACAGAACTTAGTCTACTAAAATAGGTAGCTAATTGTATAATAATATACAGCATCTGTCAGTAAATACCAAGTCTCAAACAAAACCTGGATAAAAGTAAACTAGTACAAATCTTTGACCTAATAAGAATGTTGAGGTTTAATAATCTTTATAACAATAGCAGAAGTACACTGAAGCTCCAATTCAGTTCCAAAACTGGAAAGAAAAGGGGGAAATATTCCCCACGGAAAATTATTTAACAAAATAAAGCTGTTAGCATGGGACTTCCCTGGTGGTCCAGTGGTTAAGACTCCATTATTCCACTGCAGGGGGCATGGGTTCGATCCCTGGTTGGGGAAGTTCCACATGCCATGCAGTGTGTGTATGTATATCTATATCTAATCTATATCTACTATATCTATATCTATATATAGATATAGATATAGATATAGATATAGATATAGATATAGATATACATACACCACACTGCATGGCATGTGGAACTTCCCCAACCAGGGATCGAACCCATGCCCCCTGCAGTGGAATAATGGAGTCTTAACCACTGGACCACCAGGGAAGTCCCATGCTAACAGCTTTATTTTGTTAAATAATTTTTCCGTGGGGAATATTTCCCCCTTTTCTTTCCAGTTTTGGAACTGAATTTGGAGCTTCAGTGTACTTCTGCTATTGTTATAAAGATTATTAAACCTCAACATTCTTATTAGGTCAAAGATTTGTACTAGTTTACTTTTATCCAGGTTTTGTTTGAGACTTGGTATTTACTGACAGATGCTGTATATTATTATACAATTAGCTACCTATTTTAGTAGACTAAGTTCTGTAATTTGGTTTTCTTGGTTTGAATCTCATTCTGTCTTTTCCTAGCTAGGTGCCTTGGGCAATTTCTTTAACTCCTCTCTGTCTTCATATTCTCCCCTGAAGTAATAACTAACTCTTAGGGCATTTGTGAATAAGATAATATTACAAAGTGCTTAGAACAGCATCTAACACATAGTAAACAGGGATAGATATCAATTGTTATCAACATTCTGTGCAACATCTAAGTTATGTTATAAATCTTTACTAAAGGAGTGAGTTTCTCTGAATTACAGAAATTTCAACTAATTAAGTCCAAAGGTCTGAATATTCTAGAAGAGTAGTAATCGATTGAATTCTTGGAAAGGAAGTTCAGAAGAGTGAAATCAAGCACAGTAGTGAAGAAATACTTTACTTGGGAGATCTTTAAGGAAGATAGACAAGAAAGAAAGAAAAGCACAAAGACAGGAAGACAGTTTTGGAATGTGCTCAGATTGATATAAAATGACAAGTCAATATTTAAAATTTTAATAATAGGAGCATGAAAATAGGAAAGCAATGCCAATTTAGGGATAGTTGCAAAAGAGCATCAAAAAGTAAAAAGAGAGTTATATGACTGCTGTAAAATGATTGGTTTTTACCAATCATTTAGGAATTAAAAGATGGTCTTAATCTAGGATTTGAGAAGTTGAAGAAATTGACCAGATTGTCAGGAAAATTTTCAAGACAAAAAGTAGGACTTGAGTTTATCTTCAAGGTGAAGTAAGAATGCAATAAAGAGGTTTTAAGAGTAGCATTTCTGGAAGAAAGAATTGGAAGAAAAAATTGGCAGCAGGGAGAAGAGACTGCACATCCCAGTCTAACAAGCTTGAAGGTTCATGAAAAGACAGGAGAGAGATTAAGATTGGTGAGTTAAAGTAGTGGCTATATCCTGAGAAGTGATGATAATGCAAGGAACGTCCTTTACATTCTAAGGATTCAATAGAGTCATTGGTTGGTTGTATGTGTATTTGTTTGTCTGTTTTGCTTTTAACTGAAGAATATTCTCCAAAGTGAGGTCATAGTAGAGTCACTTAGAAAGCTGTTGCAATAATTCCAGCATGACTTGAAAAGATTCAGAACTTGAGCAGAATGAAATCACCTCCCACATGTTAGAATGGCTGTCATCAAAAATTTGACAAAAGATAAAAAGTGTTGGTGTGGATGTGGAAAAAAGGGAACCCTTGTACACTGTTGGTGGGAATGTAAGTTGGTGCAGCTACTATGGATAATAGTAGGGAAATTCCTCAGAAAATTAAAAACAGAACTACTTACATGATCCAGCAAGCCCACTTCTGGGTATATATACAAAGGAAATATTTTAAAGTCAGTATCTGGAAGAGGTGCCTGCACTCTCATGGTCATTGCAGCATTATTCACAATAGCCAAGATATGGAAACAACCTAAATGTCCACTGACAGATGAATGGATATAAAAAAATGTGATAATGTAATATATGTATGTATACACACACACACACACACACACACTGAAATATTATTCAACCTTTAAAAGAAGGAAACCCTGCCATTTGTGACATCATGGATGAACCTGGAGGACATTATGCTCAGTGAAATAAGCCAGACACAGAAAGACAATACTGCATGATCTCACTTATATGTGGAAGTTGAAATAGCCAAACTCAGAAACAGAGATTAGAATGGTAGTTGTCTGGGAGGTGGGGGAAATGGGGAGACAAATTTTCAGTTGTGCAGGATGATTAAGTTCTGGGGAACTTATAGTTACAACATGGTAACTATAGTTATTAATACTGTATTGTGTACCTGAAATTTGCTAAAAAGGTAGATCTTACGTGTTCTCACCAAAAAAAAGTAACTGTGCGGTGTGATGGATATGTTAATTAGATTGACTGTGATAATCCATTGCATAATGTATATGTATATCAAAACATCACATTGTGTACCTTAAATGTATACAATTTTTATTTGTCAAAAAAAATCTAAAACAAGAATGGAAAAGAAATGCCTGATGAAATATTTTCTTTAATTGTATCAGAATCAGTGTGATTGAATGATGTCCTAGAGGATTCTCAACTGAATTTGGTGGATTGTGGTGACAGAATGACAAGCAAAAGTCCAGCTGTAGTGTTGAAACTAAGGGAAAGTGAGCAAGAAACTGTCCGTAAGCTTTAAATATGCCCATCAGACATCATGGAATCACTAATGGCCAATTCAATGCCTATCTTTTGATAGTGTGGTTCCAATTTTCTCTAGGTCTCCAGGGAAAAAGGGATAAGGGGATAAAGCCAATTTTCTTCTTCTAAAAATCTATTTTAAAATTTTTTTTTAGACTCAGGGCTACCACAAAATTAATGATTCCTTTAGCAACTGCACTTGTTTCATTTTTTTCCAAGGTCCTCCAGGCTACTTCTCTGGAGAGTACACAAAATTTCCACAGTACTATTTTTATAACCTAAAGCAGTTGTGCTTTCAAGCCTGATGCTACAACTGTAATTTTAATTTATCAACCTGCCACTCAGTAAAATGCTGTAAAAACATTTGAACACTTAAACCCATCATTTATTTCTGCACTTGTCAATGACAGTCTTCTGTACTTGTCAAAATCATTTAAACTGTGCTACGATAGCATATACAGTATCACAAATAAATTGGGTAATCAATCGTGTATGTATATATTTTGACACTGGTGTGTTGAATGCATGGATTCCAGGACATAGTTTTAAGAAGCAAGAATTCATTACACTTCCATAATAAAATACAGTAAAGGCATCAAAGAGTCTTCCTCAATTCTTACAATTTAAAAATATCTTAGAAAACAGAGGGGCTGATTTTGACTGAAACATCTTTTGTTTCTTTGGTGAAATGTTCTCCTCAGGGAAAAGGAAGTAATTGCAGATTATAGCAGGGAGGAATATAGTGTTACCTGGAGGGAAGAAAATACGTAGGATCATCAAGTAGATTTGTTTAAGTTCTGCTTATAAAGAAAGCAGTCGTGCAGAACTTTATAGCTGATGATATTTCTAAAGAGTGTTATCAGCACTTTCACTACTATCTAATTCGTTCGTATAATAAAATGTCACATTAAGCCAAATGTCACAGTTCATATCAATTTTACTTTGAGAATTGGTAACATTATATATCATAGGCAGCCTCCCCCCCCAAAGTTTGGATGAGACCTTTGATCATAATAAATTAAAGCATTTAAAATTAATCTATCATTTGATATAAATATATGTAGAAATAAAAAGCATATGTTCAGTCATTAAATCCATTCAACCCAATAACAAATCTGATCTCATATAGGCTATATGTCTGTATAAGACAAAATGTTGTTAAAATTGTAACTTAAATAATATTGACTAAATAATCTGTACCATTTAAACTCTTAGCTATTAAAATTTTCACCATTTAATTATTTTTAAAAGGCAAGTCTAATGAGATTTAAAATATGTGGAGGATTTAAAATCACTTCATTATCACACAATTATACCTTAGCCAAAGTAATTTATAGACATCAAATACCTATACATAAGAAAATAAATAACTAAACTTGGCATACATAAAATCCCACCATGGGAAGAACTAATCTTGAGTGATATTATGGAATCAAATCTAAAGCAATCAAGGCTTTGACAGGTATGTTAACTTATACAAATACCACTGTTTCCTTATTGCCACCAGCACTGTTGTTGAGGGACAAGTTTCTAAAGTGTCAAGCCACATTGGAAAGGGTATGCATATAATCTGATTCATGAAATATATATTTATTGAATGTATATATGAATAATAATAGAAATGGTGGCTCAGATAATTTAGATGCCATACGTAGAAATATTGCATGAAGAGAGTGCTATTGATTCAATTTGAAATGAAATCTTAGTCTCCTCTACTTTTAAAATCTGTCCTGAAAACAATCGTTCACTGGAAATAAGTATGCAAAATAAATAAAGTGCTTTGCTTTCATTAATCTGAAATCAAACCAACTCAAAGGAAAGAAAATTAGTTAAGTTTATTTGAAGAGAATAAATTCTTGCTCCTATTTTTTTTTTTTTTTTTTTCGGTACGCGGGCCTCTCACTGTTGTGGCCTCTTCCGTTGCGGAGCACAGGCTCCGGACACACAGGTCCAGCGGCCATGGCAGCGGCATGTGGGATCTTCCCGGACCGGGGCACGAACCCGTGTCCCCTGAATTGTCAGGCGGACTCTCAACCACTGTGCCACCAGGGAAGCCCTCTTGCTCCTATTTTAACTCCATAAAATATACCTAAAACTGGCTTTCCAGTTGAATCATACTTGATTATCTAAATAATTTCCTGGAAGCAAGCACTCTTCTTAGAGGGTTCAAGTTATTAATTAGCCTTTATTTTTTGTTGCTCACTGAATCACTACTGATTCTCATATAGATAAAATAGATACTATAACTCTTTTAAAACTGGAAAACTGAGACATAGAGAGGTGATGTACTCTCCATAAAGACACATAACACATTAGTAGCCATTTTGGAATGGAGTCCAGCCTAGGCCTTTTGCTTAAAGAGCTGCCAATTTCATGTGTACTAACATTTCATGCTCTCTTCTGAGTTTCATATTCATTTGAATCATCATGAATACCTAAATAATAGCTTTAATTATTCAGGAAAATAATTATGTACATAAAAAGTTATTTATTGCTTTTAGAGTCATTGTGAATCCCAGATCTGCATTATAAAACTGCTGGCAAAAGTTTCGAAGCCTCACTTTCCAATTAAATTCTGTTCATCCAGCCAAGAATGATTGATCTATATTTCATCAACCTCAAAATGTGACCTTTTCAACACTTTTAATGACACTTTCAAAATACAGAATACTTTCTGATTCAAAAGATTTCCTACTTAATGCTGCAGAACAAATCAGTTATCACAGCATAATCAATAGTGGCCAAATATTAGCAAAAACCAGGCATCACTTGTGCTTTAAGAGCTTATCAGGGAAAAAAAATACATTGAGTGGCTATATTTTTGCATGGTAACTAAGGTTTATATTAAAATGAAAAGCTAACCCCCAAATGTTTTATGTTTTTAGAAACCTTACTATTTCTTCTGTGAACTTTTTACTAGATCACACTCAAAACTCAACATTTAGAACCTGCAGGCCATGTTCAACTTCATAATGATATAATGGTGCCTGTGGTTTGACTCAATGGTAAGCTACCCTTAACTATAGCTTCCCCTTAGCTTCAATGAAAAGCATATGAAAGATGGAGCACCTGATGAGACATATCTCTCAGATGTTGGCTAAATTATCATATCATGCAGGAGGTATTTCAATGAAGTATATGTTATAGCCCAACTGGATACTAAAAATCTTGAAAACTGTTTTAAAAAGTGAGGCTTTCTAAAAAAGTTATTTTTAAAATGTGTTCCTTAATCATGGACCCTTGATTATCCGCATTAATCTCAGTAGGCCCATGGCAGGCTAAATACTCCAAGTTCCCTTATAAGACCACCAAGTCACAGATTAAGGCACTGCCTGATAAATCAAAGCGCTCAGTCCTAATTTTCTTCAGTCAGGTTTTCATCTGAAGCTCTTGAGAAAGAATTTGATAGCATCTCTGCCCTTTGCACAATGAACAGCAGTTCAATTCCAATAAGTGCATCAATTCATTATTTGAAGGGCACTGTAAGTGTGTGTGTGCAAAATGTTATGTGAGAACAACATCAGCTGCTATTCTAAACTAACCTACTACACAAGAATAGTTTCCTATTGCGTGATTGAATACTGAGCTTTCCTTCCATATTACAAAGATCACATGCCAAATTATCATTGATGGAGAATTTAGTAAAATATTTAGACATTTATTTTTGACAGTGATGGAGGGTGATGCCAAATTATGTAGACTTAAATAACTAATATGTTGAAAATATTCTGCAATTCACAATATTTTTGAGAACACTCTTAATGGCTTAATATTTAAACTTTCAAAGTACAAGTTAAAAACAAAAAGTGAATGTTATGATGCCATTTCATTCTAATCAAGACTTCATTTCCAGGATCTTTATCCTTAGTTCTGAATATCAATTCAGTTATATTTAGGTGAAATTTACACAGTGCAAAATTCCGTCCAAGTAATCTTGCTAGGTGCAAAGCTAATTATAAAGGTGGATTAGACCAGTGTTTCTCATAGACTCAGTAAAACATTGCCAATCCATGAATTGTTTTTTTTTACCAGTTTATGACTAATTAAAGTATAAAAAAGAGGAATAAGCATTTAGAAACTTTTATAGCATTTTGATACTGCTGTGACATCTAATGTATGATATTGTATTTTATGAAATTATTAGTCTGTGATGGATTGGTAATTTTAAAATTAAAAACCTGGTCCCTCACTACAATAAGCTGAGAAGCCTTGGCTAAAACTAAGTCTTTGCTTCAAGGACATTATCATCTAATGAAGAGGGTAAAAACAAATGAGTTGGTGTCTATAATACAAGACATTGCTTGGTAACTCTAACATAAAGAAGATAAAATAAAAGTAGGCAAATATCTGTAATGTAAGGCATTACTTGATTATCTTTGAAAGACAGGTGGTTATAAACAAAAAGTCATCAGACTGTTGATATGGGACACAGTCAGGCAGGTTTGGTTTCTGTTTTGGAGATAGCTAGTTGTATCATTTGGCTACACCAAAGGGTATCTTAGAAGAGACACTGAATTTAAAAAAATTAAACAATGACCACATCAGAAAGACTGGAAATCCCTGACTGTGTTTCAATCTTTCATCAACTCCTCCCTCCTTTCCTCTCCTGCCTCTTCTCTCTTCTTTTCTTTGCCTTCATTCTTCCCCTCTCCTCCCATTCCCCCATGTTTTCTACTCTTACCCCTTTGCTTTATCTCCCTCTCCCTTTTCCTTTCTGCTTATTCTTTCATATTCCTCATTTTAAAAAATATATGCCCCCCCAAAAGAGCTTATGTCTTCTTGTCTAGTCCTCAACTATCCCCTTTGCTTTGCAATAGATTTCACCATTAGAAGGAGTGATGGTATACGTGAAATGTTTGCTGGGTGCCAGAAATCACATTAACCACTAACACTCCAACCGATGCTCTAGTTTCACAATTGAGAAAAAAATTCTGCCACTATCTTAATGGCCTATGGAAAAATTAGGGTAAACCCAAAATACCATAATTTTTCAACATTAGATTAGGATAAGACTTCTTTTTATTTAAGACTTAGCAGTTTATCCTCTTTGAGGAAACTGACTATCCCAGAAGACCTGGATATACTGTCAATTTACAATCCCAATAAACTCCTAGGACCCTGCTCAATCACACTCCAATGAGACCAACAGACAGCAAGATGTGCACATGTACACACACACACACACACACACACACACACACACAGCTACTTATCAGGTTTTTGGTGCTTTGCTCTGAATTATGGCCAAGCAGCAAAGGATCACCAGATATTTGAAAAAAAATACTCTAACATGAAAGAAAGACACCCCAGAGAAAATCAGAACTCTACAGAAATAGAGGAAATATAGAGAGTGTAAAAGTAAACTAAACAAACCAACAAAAACTCTAAAAATGTATAACTACTATCCCTAGATATAGGAAAATATGCCATGTTTATGTGCAAAGGAATAGTTAAAAAGGAATATATGGAGAACAAGAAAATTTTCTTAGAAATTAAATTAAGGGACTTCCCTGGTGGCTCAGTTGTTAAAAATCTACCTGCCAATGCAAGAGACACGGGTTTGTGCCCTGGTCTGGGAAGATCCCACATGCAGTGGATCAACTAAGCCTGCATGCCACAACTCCTGAGCCTGCACACCACAGCTACTGAGCCCATGTGCCACAACTACTGATCTCGTGTGCTGCAACTACTAAAGCCTGTGTGCCTAGAGCCTGTGCTCTACAGCAAGAAAAGCCACCGCAGTGAGAAGCCCATGCACCGCAATGAAGAGTAGCCCCTGCTCGTCGCAACTAGAGAAAGCCCGCACAGCCACAAAGGCCCAAAACAGCCAAAAATAAATTAAAAAAATTTAAAAATGAATTAAATTAAAAACATTATAAGAGAAATGAAGAATTCAATAAAACTTTGGAATATGAACTTAAAAGACCAAAAAGACAAAGCGATGAAAAACCATAAAGTTCTAAAATAATTAGAGAGTTACTCCAGGAGTTCAATATCTAGTAAAAGTTGTTTCACAAAGAGAAAACAGAGGACATTATCAAATAAGTAATACAATAAATGTCCTAAAACTGAAAGATATGTGTTTTCAAATAGAAAACACTCAGCACAGTGAATGAAAGATGACTCAAACTACGGCAGGTTAATTACTATAGATAAGAAGGTGGTCTTAAACCTTCAAACAGAGGAATAAGGGACACAAAGATTCTGAATCAGAATGACATCAAATTCCTCAACATTAGGAAAACTTATAGACAATGGAATAATGCCTTTTAAATTCTGAGAGAAAAATGATATTCAACCTGAAAATCCAGACTGTCAACCCCACCACACATACCATCAAGCATGAAGATTGGAAAAGATACAGTGGACTCTTGTTATTTGTGGTAGTTATCTTCCATAAATCACTTCAACCACTGCATTAGCAAACACGCAGTCATTGCTCCCAGGGGAAGTGTAGGGTTAAGTTCCTGTGAGCCTCTGATCACATTTTTGTTAACCAGTCAATACATAACTTTGCTTTATGTGTTTCTCTTTAAAGACAGCCTATTTTCTGTATGCTGCTGGTTCATTAGCATTGAACTCATAGCCAACAACACCATACCTCTTGCTTGAAGAAAGCTTATCTAACACAGGCATTTTCTTCCTAAGGCACACCACAGACTTCTTATGCTTAGGAACACTAGACAGCACTTCAGCACTTTGTTTGAGGGCCATTTCAAATAGCAAAATCACCAACAAAACACAACAGTACAAAAAATGTAGCACTAAACAGACCATGAAAAATAACACTTGTTTACAGTATGAGAGGTAAAACAAGAAGGCAGGGTATCGCCTTATTCAATCTCAGCTGGAATGCTGCCTCAGCAACTGAAATATTTTGCTGCTCTGTGCATGTCTCTGAATGACCATGAAAGCTTTGCAATATTGAATTGGGAGTTACAAATAAACTTTGTAAATTCACAAATACAGAATCCACAAATAATGAGAATCAACTGTATTTTTTAGAAATCTAAGGATTAACAAACCTTTTCTAAGAAATCTCCTGAACCTTGTTTCACTAAAATCATTGAATTAAAAAAAAAAAAAAAAAAAAAAAAAAAAAAAAAAAAAAGAGGGTCTAACACAAAAGAGAACCAAGTCTCCTGATGGCTGGTGAAGAGGAATCCCAGGATGGTAACTCTGTAGCAAACCTAGAGAGGACCAGTCTGGGCAATGGAGAACTCCAGGAAGAATGAAAAACTAAGGCCACTATAAATACCAAGTCAACAACAGTTTTTAAGAAGGAAATGTAATTATTGCACAGTATATTGCCCAACTGTAAATAATATTTACTTGGTCATAACAGTGAAAACACTGAATATTGACTTAATCAAAGCAGAAGAGAATTAATGAGAAAGAAATCATGGAAAAAACATTGGAAAAAATTCTTCAGTACAAGCAAACAGAGCAGTATTCTGAGGCTCAAAAAGAACTCATTTATTTGAATAAAATTTAATTCTATTCAGAATGAATATGTGGTCAAAAGGTACAAACTTCTAATTATAAGGTAAATAAATCCTAGGGATGTAATTACAGTATGGTGATTATAGTTAATACTGTACTGTATGTTTTGAAATTTGCTAAAAGAGATCTTAAAAGTTCTTATCATGAGAAAAATGTAATTATGTGTGGTGATGGATGTTAACTAAAATTATTCTGGTAATCGTTTTACAATATATACATATATCAAATCATTATGTGTACATCTGAAACTAATACAATGTTATGTCAATTTTACTCAATTAAAAAAAAAAGATTTACTTCTAGAAACTGAAGAATATTATAGAAAATATCTGTTAATTTAGCTCAGTAATGCTCAGAATGAAAGTATCTTTGAGAAACATTAGTAGGTTATGATAAGATATTAATCTAGAAAATTTCAGTATCAACAAAACTCCTGATTAAGTGCAATGCTTCATTTGAAGCAATAAATGGCAGATTTGATACTACAGGGGAAAAAATCCAATAAATGGTATATACCCAGAGAAAATTATGATAAATATTCCCTGAGTAAAATAGAGGAAAATGAAGTGGAAAAATGAGAACAAAGAAAAAAATGGATGAAAGACCATTAGGTTTAATCTGTAATAATATGTGTTCCCAAAGAGAATATGAAAGAGTCAGTAATGAAAGGTAAAATATAATTCATTGATTTTAATGAGATTTTTAACATTTGAAATGTAAAGAAACATATAGGTATCCATACCAAAAGAAAAATCTAAGAGAAAAATTAAAACTTTAAGAGAAAAAATAATGTTGGACTCAGTTTTCTTGGTGATGTGAAGACAATGATGGACGTAGTTCTGACAGAAAGGATTGGAACACAATCATTCTGTGTTCAGCTATGTCGTTTTTCATTTATGAAGGTAATAGAAAGATGTCAACAGAAAATATGTTATACCATGTACCAAACACAGACAGAATTCTATAAATGTAGCTGCTAGTCTGATTTTGTCCACTGTGTGTTACCGACCAGGTTCTCGTCTTCCTTAAGCAACAGAAATTGATAAGAGGCCAGACAAGAAATTCAGGCAAGGCTTTAATGGGGCCCCTGCTGCAGTAGTGAGAACAAGTAACATGTTCCCTTGCTTGCTCTCTGGGTTGGGGGGTGAGCTGGTTCCTTATATGGAGTGAGTGTAGGGGTGTGTCCAGGGGTTGGGTTGGAGGGGTGGCTTAGGGGGTTTGCCCATCCTTTAGGTGGTGTTGTGTGCAGGGGCGCATGCCCAGTACCCCCTGGCTCTTCAGAAGTAGCAGTTGGGTTTTTGGTCTTTTTGTATCTTGTTGTCCATAATTTGCCCCAACTGCACATGCATGCAACTATTTTCAGTCCCTTATAGTTTCTTTGTATTTTATTGCTTGAGGAGACATTTGGCCAGGTGCAAACATTGTAGCACTGCAGCAAAGGGTCCCAGGTCCCAGCCTGTCTCACCTGGACAACAACATCATAAAGATCAACTTAATTATAACAATTATTTAGTCACGTTCTTTAACGGGGAAATTCATGAAGCAGGCTAAATGATTGTTTGAGAATGATTGTGGGAAAAATTTGACATTTCTAAACTTCATCTAGAGATGAGAATATAAAAGAAAATTTTGAAGGGTGTTAGTTATGAGGGAGACTATCTTTTCTACAAACATGAAATTTAGGGATAAGAATTGCCTTATTATCAGTGGGGATAAAATAAAAACCACAATAAGCCATGTTTATACAAGAAAGTGATAATTGACAAAGAGTGCAAACCAAGTCAATGAGGAGGGGACAAATGATTCAATATGCTCCTTTTTCTTCTATAAAATTTATAGGAAACACTAATCTTAAGTAATAGGTATTTAGTGCAATATGAGTTTGTAATAAAAAGAACATAGAGGTTATTTCTTAATAGGTATTTTGTGAAAATGGGCAATTAAAAAAACAAGTAAATGTGCATAATGGAAGAAAAAATTTAATGTATAAAGATTTGATAAAACTTTCAGGATATTTTTGAATAAAAATAGTGATAAAAACTAATATCCCAATTCTAATTTAAATGGTTTTACTATTTTACATTAATTCCTTCTTGTTTCAGATACATATCTATTGTATTTAAGTAGTTTTCTTCTTACTATTTTACTTATGATATATTATAAGGAATGCCTCATAAATTTTACCTAATGTCTGTCTATCATCTATTAATGAAAATCATATTTTTCTTCCTTTAATTTCTTTTTGTGACAGATTGTTTATAGATTTCCAGGCTTCAAACTAGTTTACATTGACTTACCATGTTGCTCTTTTATCTAATGAGATTAAGGCTGAATTCCTTTATTTTTCATATTTTGTCTTTAACAATGAAACCTCTAAAACTGTAAATTTTTTTGTCAGGTTCTTACTGTGACCCATAGGTTTTGGAAGAAGCATTCTTTTTATTTCTTTCTAGATAATATTAAAGTTCAATTTTTAATTCTTCTTTAATTCTGCATCAATCTGATTAAAGAGAGTCAGGGAATCTAGAACTGGTGCCAAAAGGAAAGGGAGTCAGATTCAGGTCATCACCTCCCTAAAACCTGTATGTGAATAGCTAAATGTTACATTTAAAAATGTAATTTAATTTTAATAAAATCATGAAATTTCAGCTTGGAAGATACCCCAGAAATACACAATGCATTAATTCTCTTCTCTATAAAATCCCTAACAAATGGTTTTGGGGGCTCTTTTTGAGACATATGTGTTTGTTACACTGTGTTATGCTAGATCATATAATGTTTTCCCACAGTATTTTCCTTTTAATGATTCTGTTTTCTTTCCCAAACTACTAGAAGCTCAAGATATTTGGAACTCATTATTCTATTTCTTTGTTATACTTAGCAGTAACATTCTTCCTTGTAATTACTACTCTTCAATAATTGTCCTCCCTTCTGGAGACACAATGAATAAATTCAGTACCTCTTCCACTAGACAGCCTTTCAAATGGTTGAATAATTAGCTTCCTTCTTTCCCAAAGTCTTTTTTCTCTAGACCAAACATTCTTATTTAATTCAACCATTTTTATATAAGGACATTGTTTTGAAACTTATTGCCATCCTAATTTCTTTCATCTGCATGTGTTCCAGTTGGTTTAAGTCCTTCTGAAACTTCACAGAAATAAGCTGAACTAAATATTTACAGGGATGTCTCAAAAGTGAAAGTGCAATGGAATTGTTACCTCCTTTTCTAAAAGACACTACAGTTCATTTAATGCCTTCTAATATTCCATTGGCTTTATGGTAGTAGTATCATTCTCCTGGCTTATACTGAATTTGTAGTTGAAGAAAGTACCTAAATATTTCTTACAACAATATCTGGTAAGCCATAGACAAGGTGATTTATGCTCTGTACTTTAATTGGTCATATTGATACCTTGCTTCTGTCATTTATGAAATCAGGATAATATTAATACCAACTCTAAGGATTTTTAAGACAATTAAATGATTTGATATATATAAAGCACTTAGAACAGTGACCAATGAATGCTAAACTTTCAGTAAATTTTAACGTTATCATTGGTGATATTATTATTACTCTTATCCCATTTGACATCACTCTCAAATATTTTTATAAGTTAGTTTCTACAATGGGGAACATATGCAGTTGATATATTTATCCTTGAAGGAAAACAGTTTAGAAAAATCATTATCATCCAATAATTTAAATAATAGTAATAACAAAAATATCAACTGTACAAGTTATGAAAAAAGATTCACTTACAAATAGACAACATCTAACCTTTCACTATGTATCACATGTGAGCATTCTTTCTTTTAAATTTTATTGGAGATTAGTTGATTCACAATGCTGTGTTAGTTTCAGTTGTACAGCAAAGTGATTCAATTATACATATACATATATTCTTATTTTGTCAGATTTTTTACCCATATAGGTTATTACAGAATATTGAGTAGAGTTCCCTGTGCTTACAGTAGGTCCTTGTTAGTTATTTATTTTATATACAGTAGTGTGTGTATGTTAATCCCAAACTCCTAATTTATCCCTCCCCCACCACCTTTCCTCTTTGGTAACCATAGGTTTGTTTTCAAAATCTGTGAGTCTGTTTCTGTTTTGCAAATAAGTTCATTTGTATCATTTTAAATTGGATTCCACATATGAGTGCTATCATATGGTATTTGTCTTTCTCTGACTTACTTCACTTAGTATGATAATCTCTATGTCCATCCACATTGCTGCAAATGGCATTATTTCATTATTTTTTTATGGCTGAATAATATTCCATTATATACGTTTACCATGTCTTCTTTATCCATTCCTCTGTCTATGGACATTTAGGTTGCTTCCATGCCCTGGATATTATAAGTAATGTTGCAATGAACATTGAGGTACATGTATCTTTTCAAATTATGGTTCTCTCTGGATATATGCCCAGGAGTGGGATTGCTGGATCACATGGTAGTTCTATTTTTATTTTTTAAGAAACCTCTATAGTGGTTGTACCAATTTACATTCCTACCAAAAAAGTAGGAAGGTTCCCTTTTCCCCACACCCTCTCCAGCATTCATTGTTTGTAGATTTTTGATGATGGCCATTCTGCCCGGTGTGAGGTGATACCTCATTGTAGTTTTGATTTGAATTTCTCTGATAGTGATGTTGAGCATCTTTTCATGTGCTTTTTGGCCATCTGTATGTCTTCTTTGGAGAAAAGTCTATCTAGATCTTCTGACCTTTTTTAGATTGGGTTGTTTGTTTTTTGATACAGAGCTGCATGAGCTGTTTGTACATTTTGGAACTTAATCCCTTGTCAGTTGCTTCATTTGCAAATATTTTCTCCCATTCTGAGGGTTGTCTTTTCATTTTGTTTATGGTTTCCTTTGCTGTGAAAAACTTTTCAGTTTAATTAGTTCCCAGTTTTTTTGTTTTGTTTTTATTTTCATTGCTCTAAGATGTGGATCAAAAAAGATCTTGCTGCAATTTATGTCAAGGAGTGTTCTCTCTGTTTTCCTCTAGGAGTTTTATAGTGTCTAGCCTTACATTTGGGTCTTTGATGCATTTTGAGTTTATTTTTGTGTATGGTGTTAGAGAATGTTACAATTTCATTCTTTTATTTGTAGCTGTCCATTTTTTCTCAGCACTACTTATGAAGAGAGTGTCTTTTCTCCATTGTATATTCTTGCCTCATTTGTCTTAGATGACCATAGGTGCATGGGTTTATCTCTGTACTTTCTATCCTGTTCCATTGATCTATATTCCATTTTTCTGCCAGTACCATACTGTTTTGATGACTGTAGCTTTGTAGTAGTCTGAAGTCAGGGAGGCTGATTCTTCCAGTTCCATTTTTCTTTCTCAGGATTGCTTTGGCTATTCAGGGTCTTTTGTGTTTTCATACAAATTTTAATTTTTTTTCTTCTAGTTTTGTGGAAAATGTCAGTGGTAGTTTGATAGGGATTGCGTTGCATCTGTAGATTGCCTTAGGTAGTATAGTCATTTTGACAATATTGATACTTCAAATCCAAGAACATGGTATATATTTCCATTTGTTTGTGTCATGTTCGATTTCTTTCATCAGTGTCTTATAGTTTTCTGAATAAAGGTCTTTTGCCTCCCTAAGTAGGTTTATTTCTAGGTATTTTATTCTCTTTTGATGCAGTGGTGAATAGGATTGTTTCCTTAATTCTGTTTTCTGATTTTTCATTGTTAGTGTATAGGAATGCAAACAATTTCTGTGTATTAATTTTCTATCCTGCAACTTTACCAAATTCATTGGTGAGCTCTAGCAGTTTTCTGGTAACATTTTTAGGATTGTCTATTTAGAGTGTCATGTCATCTGCAAGCAATCATTATGTTACTTCTTCTTTTCCAATTTGGATTCTTTTTATTTCTTTGTCTTGTCTGATAGCATGGTTAGTACTTCCAAAACTATGTTGAGTAATAGTGGTGAGGGTGGACATCCTTATCTTGTTCCTGATCTTAGAGGAAACCTTCAGTTTTTCACCATTGAGAATGATGTTTGCTGTGGGTTTATCATCTATGACCCCTATGATCTAGAGGTTGATTACCTCTATGCCCACTTTTTGAAGAGTTTTTGTCATAAATGGGTGTTGAATTTTCTCAAATGCTTTTTCTGCATCTATTGAGATGATCATATGGTTTTTATTCTTCAGTTTGTTAATGTGGTGTATCACATTGATTGATTTGTGTATATTGAAGAATCCTTGCACCCCCCAGATAAATCCCACTTGATCATCCCACATGATCCTTTTAATGTGTTGTTGGATTCTGTTTGCTAGTATTTTGTTGAGGATTTCTGCATCTCTGTTCATCAGTGATATTGGCCTGTGATATTCTTTTTTTTTGTGGTATCTTTGTCTGGTTTTGTTATCAGGATGGTGGTGACCTCACAGAATGACCTTAGGAGAGTTCCTTCCTCTGCAATTTTTTGAAAGAGTTTCAGAAGGATAGGGGTTAACTGTTCTCTAAATGTTTGACAGAATTCACTTGTGAAGCTGTCTGGTCCTGGACTTTGTTGGAAGTTTTTAAATCACCGTTTCAATTTCAGTACTTGTGATTGGTCCATTCATATTTTCTATTTTTCCTGGTTCAGTCTTGGAAGGTTGTACTTTTCTAAGAATTTGTCCATTTCTTCTAGGTTGTCCATTTTATTGGCATATAGTTGTTTGTAGTAGTCCCTTGTGATCCTTTGTATTTCTGCAGTGTCAGTTGTAACTTCTCCTTTTTTATTTTTAATTTTATTGATTTGAGCCCTCTCCCTTTTTTTCTTGATAAGTCTGGCTAAAGGTTTATCAATTACATGTGGTCATTCTTAAACTTGTAGAATCCAAGAATGCCTAAACTGGACTGTCTTGGTTAAAGTCCAACCAGGAGACATGAGACAGAAATCACACCAGTAATTTTAACAGGGAAAATGTAATATGAATAATTATGAAATAGCAAAATATGGTTACCTACTTAAAAAAGGTAAAAGAGACTGCAAAAGGATATGAGAATAGAAAATGTAGGGAACAACTACTATCACTATGGCTGAAGGAGAGTATATAAAGAAGCAACAAACTAGAAGAGCCTCTTTCTCTTAGGCTGAGATTCACATCCCATTTGGAGGGGAGCTGGCTGCAGCCTACTGGAGGTCACAGGAGTTTGTTGAGGTGTTGGTGGACTGGGGATAATGAGCAGGCATCCTCCTGCTGGGGTGCCAGTTGAGCTTCAGAGGATGTCCTGTATGGTGCTGACAGCTGTGCCAGAGAAGCAAAGAGAAAAACACATGGGAACCAGGAAAAAGAAACCCCTTTTTCTTCAATGTCTTTCAGTTTTCCTCCAAGCACTCTCTACTGACAAACCCTAACATGGTGCCAGCTGCCAAAGGAACAATGTTTACAAGATCCAGCTCACAGAGCAAGAGTAAAAAGAAGGTGGATTTAGAGCTAAGAGGCAATAAATTGATATTTATTGGCAGAAAGCTCTAACCCAACATGATATAACCCAATTATAATTGTGTACACGTTCTAATATTAATCTTCAGGTGTTTAAAAATTCTAATATAGACATTTTGTTTCCTTACAAAAAGTAATAACAGTAAATACGGTAGTGAAAAGTTCCACAGAAGTCTGATATTCAGTTAAAAAAAATATCTACTGGGTGACTACAAACACGCTGTTTTTTCACAGCTCACAATCTAGTCAGATAGAGTCATGAATTGTCAATAACAATATAAATGTGTTCAGATGGAAGTATGAATAAGAAGCTCTAAGAATGAAACCTGCATATTTGTGAATAAATTCAGCTAAAACAAAAAGATGTGTAATATGCTACAAGATATTGACATGAGTCCTCCTAGAATATTTTATTGTGAAAATTTCAGGGTCAAAAAATTCAGATAAATTAGAGTAAGTTCAAAGAAGGAAGACAAGAATGATGAATGGAACAGAGAGATTGGTTTGTGAAAGGGAAGGTTAACAGAAATAAATCTATATAGATTAGCTATGTGACAGGAAAAGCAGAGAGTTGACAAGCATGAGTCAGATGTAAATTCAAAAAACTATAATCAAGGAATAGCACAGTAAGTGGACTTTAGTCTAACTCCACAAACTTTTAATTGGGGAAGATGTAGGGCTTGAGTTATGCCCTAAGAATGGATTCATATTCAACAGAAAGAAGATACGTGTGTTGACAGATGGAGAGCTTGAGCTAAGCCCCATAACAGGAAATTTCTGTTAAGCAACCAGTTGGGCTAATGCAGAAGACTGTGTAGAGATACAAGAATATCTGTGTCTGAGAGCAAGAAGCTATTCTGTGCCACCCCAGAGAATAGGTGCTTGGAAAGGTTGAGTAATTAAAAGAGTAATTGAAGGAATTGTTAAAGAATGTCAGAAGAAGGAGCAGCATGTGAAGAGTGTTGAATGTCGAAGAGTCTGAACATTACCTCGGAGACCATGGGGAGTCACTGGAGGATTTGTTGTTGTTCTTATTTGTTTATTTTTTATATTCTGTAAAAAGAATTGTGTAAACACAATTTTGGAATTATATGTGTGAATATCCTTCCTAGGGAACACAGCATAGAGAATAGTAACAAACATAACCCATTCAAAGTGATACTTCCAAAATCAGAATCTCTGTGTTAGCCAGAAGAGAGAAAAAATATTTCTCTTTTTTTCCCTCCTCTTTCTTGTCCCCAGAATTCAGTCTACATACATGCTTCAATTAAAGAAATCATCCTTTAAATGTGTGAGACAGTAAGCTTGACTCACAACAACTAACAGACCAGAACTCTTAAATGTACTGGGTGGATTGTTTTAATCTTTGAACTTCTTCGTCACTCCTTCTTTCTAAGCTGTTAGGTCCTGATTCACAGTTAGCCAGGATTTCTATGAATGTGCCATAATCCTTGGGTTCCTCCCCCATTCCAAAATCGTTGGTAGTCAATTGGGTATTTTGTCAGTGCGATTTAGACTTAATAGCTTATTCCATTGTATTTTGAATCCATGTGTATATGTGTATCCACTACACACACACACACACACACACACACACACACTATCCAAAGTAAATATACAGATTTATTTGTATTCCCTAAAATGAAAATGGACAAATTTTTTGTCCACATACAGCTTAACAAAGTTCATAAATCGGTTCAACTGTATATACTCTGACAGTCGGAAACCTGCATCAAATTTTGTGACAAGTTAGAAGTAGAATCCTGTAGGTATCTCTGAGGAAAATTTGATTCACTGGGAACCTCAACTGTAGAGAAGTATGCTCTGGAAACTCAGCTATCTTACATTATAATTTCTACATTCACAACTTCTATAGGTATTCTGAAGAATAGCTGTGCAAAGGAGAGAGAATAAACTTCATAAAGCACTGTTCTCCATACTTGTCCCACATTTTTCTACCACTAAATCTTGACCATCTAGAAGGACTACTTTTGAACATTCACTTCTCAAATCCCTACATCCTTTTTCAAACATTAAAATATCATCTCTTTAAAGAAACCTTGTTTGATTCCTTGTCCCAACCAAATCCTATTTCTTCTGCCTATAAGCTCTCATAATAGTTTATATTTGTATTTTGGCATTTAACAAATTTGGCTTTGAATTATGTTCATATATGTATTTGTCTAGTCCCTTAAACTAGATTGTATTTGCCTAATCCCTTAAAGCTTGAGGTTAGAAGCCACGTTTTACTGATATGATATTATTATTCACAACTCCCAGTATTTTCCTTACAATAAGTATTCAATAACTGATAATTCAATTTAATTTAGGGATCAAGATATAGTAATTGAGAAGGTTCCAATCATTATTGGTAGGATGTCTGTTAACCATTAAAAATGCTCCCTCCTTGTGCTAGGAAATTTATTAATATTCTTCAGATTATACTTTAATGATGTTCTGTGATAGAAAATTAAAATAAATACTTCTGTGTATTAGTTTACTCAAATAAAGCTGGTTTTATGAATTGAAAAGGGATTATATAAAATGGACCATATATACTGCAAAACCCAATGAGTTGTGATTTCTTCTTCTATTATTTAAAAAGTTTAAATGAAATTCCTGGAAAGTTACTACGTCTCATTTAATCTCCAGTAATGAAAAACAGTGTAATTTACTTGGGTAGTGCAAAATAAAAAAGAGACAAAAGGATAGGGACAGGACCAGCAACAGAGGGAGGGAGCTGTGAAGGAGGAAAAGTTTCCACACACTAGGAAGCCCCTTCACTGGTGGAAACGAGAGGGTGGGCAGGGCAGGGGAAGCTTCAGAGACATAGAGCAGAGTGCAGCAACAGTGGTGCAGAGGGCAAAGCAGAGAGATTCCCACACAGAGGATTGGCGGCGACCAGCACTCACCAGCCTGAGAGGATTGTCTGCTCACCTGCCAGAGCAGGTGGGGGCTGAGAGCAGAGGCTTCAGCTTTGGAGGTCAGATTCCAGGGAGAGGATAGGTTGGCTGTGTGGACACAGCCTGAAGGGGGCTAGTGCACCACAGCTAACCAAGAGGGAGTCCAGGAAAAAGTCTGGAACTGCCTAAGAGGCAAGAGATCATTGTATCAGCATGCACGAAGAGAGGAGTTTCAGAACACTGCCTAAATGAGCTTCAGAGATGTGCACAAGCTGTGGCTACGACCGTGGACACCAGAGACGGGCATGAGATGCTAAGGATGTTGCTGCAGCCACGAAGAATCCCATGTGCAAGCACAGCTCACAGTCCACACCTCCCCCACAACAGGAGCCTGTGCAGCACGCCACTGCCAGGGTTCTGTGATCCAGGGACAACTTCCCGGGGAGAACACATGGTGTGCCCCAGGTTGTTGCAATATCATGCTGGCCTCTTCCTCCGCAGGCTCACCCTGCATTCCGTACCCCTCCCTCCCAGGTCTGAGTGAGCCAGAGCCCCCTAATCAGCTGCTGCTTTAACCCCCTCCTGTCTGGGTGAAGAACAGACTCCAGAGGGCGACCTATATGAAGAGGTGGGGCCAAATCCAAAGCTGAAACCTGGGCGCTGTGCAAACAAAGAAGAGAAAGGGAAATTTTTCCCAGCAGCCACAGGAGCAGTGGATTAAATCTCCACAATCAACTTGATGTACACTGCATCTGTGGAATACATGAATAGACAAATAATCATCCCAAAATTGAGGCAGTGGACTTTGGGAGAAACTATAGACCAGGGGTGTGCTGTATGCGACTGACTAGTTTCTGATTATTATTTTTATCTTAATTTAGTATTTAGCACTTCTTATCATTGGTGAATTTCCTTATAGGTTTGGTTGGTCTCTTCTCTTTCCTTTAATTATTTTTTAATTTTCTTACTTTAATAATATTATTTTTTTATTTTAATAACTTTACTTTCTTTCCTTCCTTCTTTCTTTCTTTCTTTCTTTCTTTCTTTCTTTCTTTCTTTCTTTCTTTCTTCCTTTTTCTCCATTTTCTTCTGAGCCATGTGGCTGACAGCATCTTGGTGCTCTGGCCGGGTGTCAGGACTGAGCTTCTGAGGTGGAAGAGCCAGGTTCAGGACATTAGACCACCAGAGACCTCCCAGCCCCACATAATATCAATCAGCAAGAGCTCCCCCAGAGATCTCTGTCTCAAGACTAAGACACACCTCCACTCAACAATCAGCAAACTCCAGTGCTGATCGCCCCATACCAAACAACTAGCAAGACAGGAACACATCCCCACCCATTAACAGAGAGGCTGCCTAAAGTCATAGTAAGTTCACAGATACCCCAAAACGCACAAGCAGATGGAGTCCTACCCACCAGAAAGACAAGATCCAGCCTCATTCACCAGAACACAGGCACCAGTCCCCTCCACAAGGAAGCCAACACAACCCACTGAAACAACCTTATCTACTGGGGGCAGACACCAAAAACAATGGGAATTATGAACCTGAAGCCTGTGAAAAGGAGATCCCAAACACAGTAAGTTAAGCAAAATGAGAAAGCAGAAACACACAGCAGATGGAGGAACAAGGAAAAACTCACCAGACCAAACACATGAAGAGGAAATAAGCAGTCTTCCTGAAAAAGAATTCAGAGTAATGATAGTAAAGATGATGCAAAATCTTGGAATTAGAATGGAGAAAATACAAGAAATGTTTAAGAAGGAGCTAGAGGGCTTCCCTGGTGGCGCAGTGGTTGAGAGTCCGCCTGCTGATGCAGGGGACACAGGTTCGTGCCCCGGTCTGGGAGGATCCCACAGGCCGCGGAGGGGCTGGGCCCGTGCGCCATGGCCGCTGAGCAGCTGAGCCCGTGCGCCATGGCCGCTGAGCAGCTGGGCCCGTGCGCCATGGCCGCTGAGCCTGGGCGTCCAGAGCCTGTGCTCCGCAACGGGAGAGGCCACAACAGTGAGAGGCCCGCGTACCGCAAAAAAAAAAAAAAAAAAAAAAAAAGAAGGAGCTAGAAAACCTAAAGAGCAAACAAACAATGATGAACAATGCAATAAATGAAATTAAAAATTTTCCACAAGGAATCAATAGCAGAATAACTGAGGTAGAAGAACAGATAAGTGACTCGGAAGATAAAATAGGGGAAATAGGGGTGGGATAGGGAGGATGGGAGGGAGGGAGATGCAAGAGGGAAGAGATATGGGAACATATGTATATGTATAACTGATTCACTTTGTTATAAAGCAGAAATTAAAACACCATTGTAAAGCAATTATACCCCAATAAAGATGTTTAAAAAAAATAGGGGAAATAACTACTGAAGAGCAGAATAAATAAAAAAGAATGAAAAGAATTGAGGACAGTCTCAGAGACCTCTGGGACAACATTAAGCACACAAACATTCGAATTATTGGTGTCCCAGAAGAAGAAGAGAAAATAAAAGGGACTGAGAAAATGTTTGAAGAGATTATAATTGAAAACTTCCCTAACATGGGAAATGAAATAGTCAGTCAAGTCCAGGAAGCACAGAGAGTCCGATGCAGGATAAATCCAAGGAGAAACATGCCAAGACAAATATTAATCAAACTATGAAAGATTAAATACAAAAGAAAAAATATTAAAAACAGCAAGGGAAAAGCAACAAATAACATACAAGGGAATCCCCATAAGGTTAACAGCTGATCTTTCAACAGAAACTCTGCAAGTCAGAAGGGAGTGGCAGGACATATTTAAAGTGATGAAGGGGGAAAAACTACAACCAAGATTACTTTACCCAGCAAGGATCTCATTCACATTCAAAGGAGAAATTAAAACCTTTACAGAAAAGCAAAAGCTAAGAGAATTCAGCACCACCAAACCAGCTTTACAACAAATGCTAAGGAACTTCTCTAGGCCGGAAACACAAGAGAAGGAAAAGAACTACAACAACAAACACAAAACAATTAAGAAAGTGATAATAGGAGCATACATATTGATGATTACCTTAAACATAAATGGATTAAATGTTCCAACCAAAAGACATAGACAGGCTGAGTGGATACAAAAACAAGACCCGTATATATGCTGTCTACAGGAGACCCACTTAAGACATAGGGAAACATACAGACTGAAAATGAAGGAATAGAAAAAGATATTCCATGCAAATGGAGATTAAAAGAAAGATGGAGTAGCAATTATCATAACAGACAAAATAGACTTTAAAATAAAGACAAGAGACAATGAAGGACACTACATCATGATCGAGACATCAATCTAAGAAGAAGAAATAACAATTGTAAATATTTATGCACCCAACATAGGAGTACCTCAATACATTAGGAAAATGCTAATAGCCATAAGAGGAGAAATCAACAGTAACACAATAATAGTAGGGGAATTTAAAACCTCATTTTCAACAGTCGATAAATCATCTGAAATAAAAATAAATAAGGAAACACAAACTTTAAATGACGCATTAAACAAAATGGACTTAATTGATATTTAAAGGACAGTCCATCCAAAAACAACAGAATACACTTGCTCCTCAAGAGCTCATGGAACATTCTCCAGGATAGATCATATCTTGGGTCAAAATGAAGCTCTGGTAAATATAAGAAAATTGAAATCGTATCAAGTGTCTTTTCTGACCACAACACTATGAGAATACATAACAATTACAGGAAAAAAACTGTAAAAAAAAAAAGATGCACATGGAGGCTAAACAACACACTACTAAATAACCAAGAGATCACTGAAGAAATCAGAGGAAATCAAAAAATACCTAGAAACAAATGACAATGAAAACACAATGACCCAAAACTATGGGATGCAGCAAAATCAGTTTTAAGAGGGAAGTTTATAGGAATACTATCCTACCTCAATTAAAAAGAAAAATCTCAAATAAACAACCTAACCTTACACATAAAGAAATTAGAGAGAGAAAAACAAACCCCAAATTCAGCAGTAGGAAAGAAATCATAAAGATCAGATCAGAAATAAATGAAAAGGAAATGAAGGAAGTGATAGAAAGATCAATAAAATTAAAGCTGGTTCTTTGAGAAGATAAAAAAAATGATAAAGCATTAGCCAGACTCATCAAGAAAAAAAGGGAGAAGACTCAAATCAACAGAATTAGAAATGAAAAAGGAGAAGTAACAACTGACACTGCAGAAATATTAAGGAACATCAGAGATTACTACAAGCAACTCTATGCCAATAAAATGGACAACCTGGAAGAAATGGACAAATTCTTAGAAAATCACAACCTTCTGAGACTGAACCAGGAAGAAATAGAGAATTTAAACAGGCCAATCACAAGCACTGAAATGGAAACTGTGATTAAAAGTCTTCTAAGAACCCAAAGCCCAGGACGAGATGCATTCACAGGTGAATTCCATCAAACATTTACAGAAAACGTAACACCTATCTTTCTCAAACTCTTCCATAATATGGCACCCACATATTTTGGAACACTCCCAAACTCATTCTATGAGGCCATCATCACCCTGTTACCAAAACCAGACAAAGATGTCACACAAAAAATAAAACGGCAGGCCAATATCACTAGTGAACATAGATGAAAAATCCTCAAAAAAATACTAGCAAACAGAATCCAAGAGCACATTAAAAGGATCATACAACATGATCAAGTGGGGTTTATCCCAGGAATGCAAGGATTCTTCAATATATGCAAATCAATCAATGTGATACACCATACTAACAAACTGAAGGAGAAAAACCATATGATCATCTCAATCGTTGGAGAGAAAGCTTTTGACAAATTTCAACACCCATTTATTATAAAAACCATCCAGAAAGAAGGCAGGGAAGGAACTTACCTCAATATAATAAAGGCTGTATATGACAAACCACAGCCAACATCATTCTCAATGTTGAAAAACTGAAACCATTTCCACTAAGGTCAGGAACAAAACAAGGTTGCCACCCTCACCACTATTATTCAACATCATTTTCAAAGTTTTAGCCACAGCAATCAGAAAAGAAAAGGAAATAAAAGGAATCCAAACTGGAAAAGAAGAAGTAAAACTGTCATTGTTCACAGATGACAAGATACTATGCATAGAGAATCCTAAAGATGCTACCAGAGTACTACTAGAGCTAATCAATGAATTTGGTAAAGTAGCAGGATACAAAATTAATGCACAGAAATCTCTTGCATTCCTATACACTAATGATGAAAAATCTGAAAAAGAAATTAAGGAAACACTCCCATTTACCATTGCAACAAAAAAATAAAATACCTAGGAGTAAACCTACCTAGAGATATAAAAGACCTGTATGCAGAAAACTCTAAGACACTGATGAAGGAAATTAAAGATGATACCAACAGATGGAGAGATATACCATGTTCTTGGATTGGAAGAATCAACATTGTGAAAATGAGAAAACTACCCAAAGCAATCTACAGATTCAATGCAATCCCTATCAAACTACCACTGGCATTTTTCACAGAATGAGAACAAAAAAAATCACAATTTGTGGAAACACAAAAGACCCTGAATGCCAAAGCAATCTTGAGAAAGAAAAACGGAGCTGGAGGAATCAGACTTCCTGACTTCAGACTACACTACAAAGCCACAGTAATCAAGACAGTATGGTACTGGCACAAAAACAGAAATATAGATCAATTGAACCAGATAGAAAACCCAGAGATAAACCCATGCACATATGGTCACCTTATTTTTGTTAAAGGAGGCAAGAGTATACAATGGAGAAAAGACAGCCTCTTCAATAAGTGGTCCTGGGAAAACTGGACAGCTACATGGAAAAGAATGAAATTAGAACACTCCCAAACACCATATACAAAAATAAGCTCAAAATAGATTAAAGACCTAAATGTAAGGCCAGACACTGTAAAACTCTTAGAGGAAAACATAGGCAGAATACTCTATGACATAAATCGCAGCGAGATCCTTTCTGGACTACCTCCTAGAGAAATGGAAATAAAAACAAAAATAAACAAATGGGACCTAATGAAACTTAAAAGCTTTTGCACAGCAAAGGAAACCATAAACAAGATGAAAAGACAACCCTCAGACTGGAGAATATATTTGCAAACGAAGCAACTGACAAAGGATTAGACTCCAAAATATACAAGCAGCTCATGCAGCTCAATATCAAAAAAACAAACAGCCCAATCCAAAAATTGGCAGAAGATCTAGACATTTCTCCAAAGAAGGTATACAGATTGCCAACAAACACATGAAATGATGTTCAGCATCACTAATCGTTAGAGAAGTGTAAATCAAAACTAAAATGAGGTATCACCTCACACCGGTAAGAATGGGTATCATCGCAAAATCTACAAACAGTAAATGCTGGAGAAGGTGTGGAGAAAAGGGAACCCTCCTGCACTGTTAGTTGGAATGTAAATTGATAAAGCCACTGTGGACAACTGTACGGATGTTCCTTAAAAATCTAAAAATAGAACTACCATATGACCCAGCAATCCCACTACTGGGCATATACTCTGAGAAAACCATAATTCAAAAAGAATCATGTACCACAATATTCATTGCAGATCTATTCACAATTGCCAGGACATAGAAGGAACTTAAGTGTCCATCAACAGATGAATGGATAAAGAAGATGTGACACGTATATACAATGCAATATTACTCACTCATAAGAAGAAATGAACTTAAGTTATTTGTAATGAGGTGGATGGACCTAGAGTCTGTCATACAGAGTGAAGTAAGTCCGAAAGAGAAAAACAAATACCATATGCTAACACATATATATGGAATCTACAAAAAATAATGGTTCTGAAGAACATAGGGGCAGGACAGGAGTAAAGACACAGATGTAGAGAATGGGCTTGAGGACACGGGAAGAGGGAAGTGTAAGTAGTGATGCAGTGAGAGAGTAGCTTTGACATATATACCCTATCAAATGTAAAATTGATAGGTAGTGGGAAGCAGCTGCATAGCACAGGGAGACCAGCTCGGTGCTTTGTGATCACCTAGAGGGGTGGGATAGGGAGGGTGAAGGGAGATGCAAGAGGGAGGGCATATGGGGATATATGTGTACGTATAGCTGATTCACTTTGTTATACAGCAGAAACTAACAAAAATGTAAAGCAATTATACTCCAATAAAGATGTTAAAATAAAAGAGTGTGAATGTGCAGCTCTACACAATCACTTTACCACTTCCTATTTCCCATTAAAGTTTGAGGGAATCTGAGCAAACAGAATATAGATACATTGTAAAGTAGAATAAAAGTTGTAAATGTGTTCAAGATTTAAAATTTCAAAAATAAACTCTTTGTTTGTGTTAAACATTCAAAACTACTGTTTCAGTTTTCTAAAAAGTCGATTACTTGACCTTTAGCACTGACCATGCTCCCAAAGGGCAAAAACGACATTTACAGGAATTAGCTTCCTGCTGGACAATGCCTTAAACATCTAATTTATTATCATTTTTATTTCAATGGCCTAAGAACCAGATTGTCACAGAAAACTACCACAGTGAAAGTTGAAAAGGTTCCTCCTTTAAAAGCCAAAATATATTAACTCATGAGCATAACAGCACCACTCTTGGCTTACAGCGGGGAATGGGGATCTTTTTTAATGTGAAAGACAAGTTTTTCCTACCAATACGATTCAAGATACATAAAATACCTTGTGATGCTGAATATGACTTCTGGAAATGCCATTTTTTGACATCTAACTTCAAATAGAGATTGACACAGAAAGAAAAAAGAAGAGATTTTTAAGAGAGAGAGAGAGAGAATCTGCAGGAGGAAAAAATAAAGACAAAAAAAAAAAGAACTGAGGGCGGAAAAGATACTGAGGAAAGCACAGCAGGCATGAATCAGACTTGCCCCGTGGTGACTCATCTCCTTGAATCTCTTCCTCTTCCTTGGAAATCCAGCTTGATTTTACAGCTTATGACCTGAGCCAACTACAGCCATGGCATTTCTGCTAAAATCCAAACCATTAAGACAAAAGCAGCCTTGCCCAGATTATACAGATTTGTTTGTGCATTTTATTTCAGTTTTAACTTGACAAGTAAAATTGAGTTTATGATGGCAGAAAGTGGGACTTGGAGATCAATTTAGGATGCTTAGCTATAACTTGTTCTTGTAAATATGCCTTAGCAGTCAGGTTGAACAAAAAATAAGCAGATTGGACAAGATAAGTTAAGCATAGACTGATAAAAATAAAAATATTTTTTTTTCTCATGCACTTTTCAATTTCCAGAAGGTTGGTAAATTATTGAAGTATTTCTTAAAGGTATAAAACATGAGTAGAATCATCACTGTCATCCACATTAATAATAGTTCATATTTTCTTCTTGCTATTAAACTCCACTCTGAAGTTATAATGTATTTTAAAAGAGTTCCAGAAAGAAAGGTAAAACACTTTAGCCACTATTCTCTCTCTATTTGGTCACATCTGAAAATACTGAGAATTAGCACTGTGTGGAAATTACTGTCTTATCAAGCAATAGCTATTTAATGCATCTAAAATGTCTATCACCATGTCTAATGCTTAGGTTAATATCAAATTAATGTATTAGAATCAGTAACTTCTCAACATTATTTAATTATTATCATTATTATGACTGTTATTATTTAATTTCTAAGATCGTTCCCAGGTCCTTAAGAAAGACAAGGCAAGAGGCTGGGAGAATATTTACATGTCAAAATGTCAGAGAATTTATCAATACAATTACAAGTTTTCTGAAGTAAATGCTCTAAGAAAAGAGAGGTCAGAGGACTATATTCAGGAAGAAATCTATGGTTTAGGCAAGCTGGGCAGGATATTAAGGCCATCTTGATCACCACTAGACTGTGAGATTCCTGAACAAAGACAGAATAATTTCACTTCTAAATGCAAGTGCCTCTTACAGTTCCTGACACATAGGTCCTTACTCAAGTTTTGGCAAATGAGCATATGAATGACTATGCTGTACTAGACTACTTATCTGTGTTATTTAGGATATTTAATATATCTAGACCTCAGTGTCCTGTAAAATTAGGATAACACTCTACATCTTATAGACTACTGTTAAGGTTAAATCAGATTATGTATGGAAAACCATCAAGAATAATGTTTCAATAACTAGAATGTTTCCTTCCCCAGGCATCATGTTTCATAAACAAAGTCTCAACAAAATTCTTAAAATGATATATTGTTTTGATTACCTTTTTTTTCTTTGTTTTGGCTGTTGGGAACTTCATTTGTGTTATCCAAACATGAATATTATTATACGTACATTTGTATTCAACAAACATATTCTTTTTCCCCCCAGCTTTATTGAGGTATAATTGACATATTGTATAAGCTTAAGGTATACAAGATGTTAATTTGACACACTTATATATTGCAAAATGATTACCACCATAGAGTTGGTTAACATGTCCATCATACCACAAAATGATCGTTTCTTAAGTATCTGTGATCAAATGAATGGATAAAGATGTGGTATGTATATTCAATGAAATACTATTCAGCCATGAGAAAGAAGGAAATCTTGCCATTTGTGAAAACATGATAGACCTTGAGGGCATTATGCTAAGTTAATTAAGTCAGAGAAAGACAAATCCTGCATGGTATCACTTATATGTGGAATCTGAAAAGCCAAACCCATAGAAACAGTAAAATGGTAGTTGGCTGGGGCTGGAGTTGAAAGAAATGGGGCTGGTCAAAGTGTACGAACTTTCAGTTGTAAGATAAATAAGCTGTGGAGATCTACCAACATGTTCTTAAAAATAATCAGCCATAAGGTACAACAATGATGACTCATGACAAATGTGTATGAAAGTAGCATAACCTTAAACTTGAGACTTCCAAACAAAAGTTTGGATAAAGTGTCATCATATCCCTTATCTGCAGAAGAAACAAGATCACAATGAAAATTATATGTACTGCTATTTCGGAAAACTTTTGAGGTGAAATTTATACCTTGGATTTGGTGCTAGCCAGGAAGTTTTCTTTAAAATCCCTCAACACAACGTCATAGTTGAGTCTAACACCAGCAATATCAACTAAAGCATTAAACATTACGACTTAAACAATCTGTGACTGTGGGCCAAAAGGGTTACTTTTGTTCTTACTGCTTCAGCAGTAGCCTCATTGTCTTCCTTTGTTTGCAGAGGTAGATATCCAGCAGCACTGCTCTGGCTAGACAATGCTTGGTCTTCCATCAGACACTCACATGGAATAGGTCTCCACTTTGCACTTCAGAACTTGAGTTCAAAGTCATTGTGTTCCATTAGGCTAGTTGGAGGTGAAACCAACCCTCTCTGATGGGCTCTGTATGCTATAGCAGGTTTTCTCCACCCTGCCATATGTAACGAGTGTCAGGACAAATACATACACTTATCCAGAAAACCAGGAATAACAAGCCCTCCTCAATATGTTCTTTCAATTTTCCTAACATAAGAATAGTTAGAAAGTAAAGGACCATTAAGTTGACCATCTGGGGAATATAAAATGACTTGCCTGTTGTACAGTGGTTAAACACAGAATTACCATATGACCCAGCAATACTCTTTTTAGGCATATACCCAAAGGGGATGAAAGCAGGAACTCTAACAAATGCTTGTGCACCGATGTTCATTGTAGCACTATTCACAACAGCCAAGAAGTGGAAACAACCCAGATGTCTATTAATGGATGAATAGGTAAACAAAAAGTATATATATATATATATATATACAATGAAGTATTATTTAGTTATAAAAAAATGGAATTATGATATTTACAACATCGATAAACCTTGAAATATTATGCTAAGTAAGATAAGCCAAACAAAAAAGGACAAATATTGTATGATTCCATGTATATGAGGTACCTAGAATAGGGAAATTCATAGCAACAGGAGCAGTCACTGGGGCTTGGTGGGCGGGGGCAGGGGAAGGAGGGAATGGAGAAGTATTGTTTAATGGATACAGAGTTTCAGTTTAGGATGATAAAAAATTTAGGAAATGGTTAATGGTGATGTTTGCACAACATTGTGAATGTACTTAATGTCACTGAATTTTGGCATTAAAAATTGACTACAGAAAGCTTAGAAAGGTAAATTTTATGATATATATATATATATATATATATATATTACAACAATAAAAAATGAATAAACATTTTAAATGATTACTCCCCTGCAGTAGAGATACTCCATTCATCACGAGATTAAATTTCTTCCAAGCTAGGGAGTGTTGCATGGTGTCATAAAAAATAGCTCCAGACATAGATTCAGAAGTCTTTCTCTGAAGCTTCAGCTCTGTCACTTACTAGTGATAAAAATTTGAGCTAGCCCCTTAGGTCCCGTGCACATTAGTTTTTTTCCAGTTATAGTATCCAACAGAGTTGTTGTGAGGACTTAAAATTAAAAGGAAATAATTCATATAAAGTGCTTTGTAAACAACAATTGTACAAGTGGATGGGGAAAATTTTTTTTTACATTCCTTTAAGGAGCTTGTTAATAATATTATCACTAAAATGTACTTATTAACTCCTATTTAAATGCCCTAAATTATTGTTATTGTTGGTAAGACTCAAAGTGTTTTTTTTTATTTTTCTCTATATAAAGTATTGAATCACAAGTTTTTAGAATAAAAAGGAAATGCTGGATTTCTGAGGAAACTACATTTCTATTTACTTTTCTAACAATGAATGCGTCATTAAACCCTTTCATTTATATTATTTCTATACCATTTGTTTAATGTTCATTTAGCCTCAGTATACATACCTTAGGAAAAAAGGATAGCTATATTATATCTTGTCTGGGGTAAAAAAATGGTCCTACAAGTAGTTCAAGTATTAAAAAATTAATTTTGATTTCTGCTCTCATCTTCCATTCCAAACCACTCAATCCATTATCAGTCTTTTCATTGTCACACATATAATGAGTTTGATATGGCATTATATCCAATTAGACATTATCTTGTAAAGCCCTTTGGATACATAATTACATTGAAAAATAAATATTTAAAAGTAACAAATGTATTGCTATTACATTATAAATTAATACCAAAATTGCTGTTGTCAACAAATAATTTTTTGTTTCCCTCCTTAGTGGTTATGTCTTTGACTATGATTACTACAGAGATGATTTCTACAATAGGTATGTAAATTTCTCATCCTTCTTTCCCTTTGACTTAAATTATATTTTAACTGTTCTGTACATTTCATTCACAGGTATTATTGATTAATACATTTAAATAATATTTTACAGTAAAAAAAAAGTCCCAATAAAATATAAGATAGCCAGATTTTTCTATTTTGATTGTACATACTGAAATATAGTAGATCTTGGACTTTCAGAATTCAGAGGTGCTTAAGCCTAAAATTTGGTTTCTAATTTTTGGATGATATTCTAAAGATTTAATTAACCCATATTATTTTCCAGATGGGTAGGTGACTTGGAATTCTTCAAGACTGAGAGATTTATAAATTCAGAAAATGAGTACAACCTTCTAAAATACATCTGCTTTCATACAACACATAGATTCAGTAAAAATTAAGGACAATTCTTGCTTTGCATAGCAGTGTGTGACCTTAAAAGAAAACCATGCAGAGTGATGTTAATAATCAATGGGGGGAAATAGGATTTTTTCATCTCCTTCAACAATTTTTTGTCAAAACATTAAAAACTCTTTTATGTTATAAATATACATATTTACACATGTATACATATATTTAAATTCCCTCTTCATACGTATAGGAAAATACAGTGAAACTAATAGCTATTTAGTACACTAATTTAAAATTTTAACACTGTAATGTAAAAATACTGACAATTAGTGTGCTTCATTTCTTTGTAAAAGAAAGACTTATCAAAAGTAATTTGAACAGCACTTGCCTTCTTCTTTTATTATAATATGGAGAAAGCACCTCTTTTATCCCTTGGTGAATTGTCATACTCCCAAGACTGGCTCAGCTTTGACATTTTATTAACATTGTGAACTACCTCTGAGACTTCCCTCAGTGTGTGGTTCTTTTGCCAAGTGTCATTTCCTCTGGGACATATTTGTCCCCTCCCAGCACATCACAACCACTTTCTTCATTTATGTCAATATGTTTTAATTTCAACTTACAATTGCATATTTTAATATAACATCTTTAATTTCTGATATTTTCCTTTTAGATGTAATTTTATGTAAAGGAATGCATTTATCTCTGGCTTAAACCATTATTTTGCTTCATCTGTGGGCATCGTGTTTAAGGAAGTCAATTTATGATACCTTGTGGGAATTTTTTTTTTTTTCAGGTAAACTGTATATCAAATAGCTTTGTGGATTTTGAAGGAAATTTTTGGCATTCAGGGCCATTTTTAGGCTGTGCAAATCAATCCTTAGGGCTTTCTGGGGATCATACTACTTAAAATTCATATAAACATATCGGATGTAATATATATATTTGGAATAAAAAAATATATTTTATTTTACTAAGTTCCTCTGCCTCCATCTCTAGAGTCTCTTGAATACAAGAGTGTCCACAGCCCTATAGTCAGCTATTTCTCCTCTAATTCCATTTACATTTAATTTTAATTTTATTTCCAGTGTTACTTTTCAATTCTTTGCTGCACCAATCCCTTCTTTTGATTATCCATTTTTATAAAATGCCACATGGATTTATCACCAGCAGACAAGGAAACAATACAACTACACATTTGCTATCCGTGTGTGAACTAACAGATGCACAGGGACAAATCACTGACAGACTTTGAAAGAGGTGATGTGATTGGCCACTGATCATCATGAGCATCTGTCATTTACTTATTGATTTGTGGACTGAAAAACTAGCAGCAAAGCTTGGACTTTACGAAATTACTCACAGTTAATATATATGTGGTAACTGAAATTTGTTTTGTGCTGTTGGGGGACTGGTGTTATTTAACTAAGCATTTGTAATTGAGATATTAGAGATATACAAAACAAAGGCTGACTGTGTGTAGATAGATCATTGGACCACACACACACACACAAAATGAGGTAAATATTGTTTAAGTCTTTAATTGTAAATAAATTCATTCAAACAAACAAACAAAAATTCCAAGGCATAAAAATGCAAACAGAGAAAAACAGAATAGACATTTTAAATAGGGAAGAAACTTCATAATCCCTTGTAAGGGTCTTGTTCTCTCTGCTCCAGCCATGAGGGTCCTTTTTCAGTTCCACAAGAACATGGTATTCCTTCCTGCCTGGGGACCTTCTTCTGATTGCTCCTTCTCATACCTCACTCCACCGTCTAGTTAACTTGACTTCATCCTTCAGATCTCAGCATGAACACCTCTCTCAGACTAAATGAGGTTCCTCTGTTCCCCTCTCAGCACCTGTTACTATTCCTTCACAGCACTGTTCCTGGTTTTTATTGCTATATTTCTCTCTGCAACAACAGTATTTGATTTATGTCCTTCCTTCCTCCAAAAGGGCAGGGAAGATGCTCAGTTTTGCTTATTGTATCCTCAGGGACTATCATCAAGTCTCACACATAGTGGATACTCAATTTTTGTGATTAATTCATCTCCTTAGATTTAGAGACATTTCGTTTTCTCCAAGGTCACATAGTTAATTAGTGGGAGAACTACAATCATAAACTAGATCTCCATTTATACTCAACAACCAACTGTGTGGATACGCAAAACAGAAGAGGAGCAATGTCAGTCTATGGTTTTACATAACAGGAAATAGGCTTATCTGCATGGAAATTAGATCCACAACCATACCTTTATCACCACTATGTTCAAACTACTGAGTTAAGCAAATGATTTCTCTAGTCAACCCTTTATGACCAAACATGAATTTTTAAGGATGGTTTTCTCAAATAATTTTTATAATTTCTATAAAATATAATATTTTATTTTAAATATTAAATAGCTTATAATAACTTGTCCTAATGATATGAAGATCTGACAGCATTAAAATAATCCCAGTTACTACGAAAGATAACATTTAGATATTCTTTATTTAAAAATTTTAGTTTTTGACAAATGTAAATTTTAGTTTTTGACAAATGAATAAACATTTTCTGATATGCTTTTATGTTTCAGGATGCAGAACACTGTCTTCATTGCTATGAATAAAGTTTTCAATTAATATACATTGTCTTTTAATCTGTTAATATGAAAATGTTTTTGCATTGTAATCTCTTAAGTATTTTCTATCATGTGATTTCCTTCCACATTGAAAGAATTTCTACCTAAAATGAAGTAGATGGTAGGAGACCCAAGTTCTGGTAATTAACCTGTAACTTTGGGCAACTAGGCAGGTTTTCAGTTTTTTCATTTTTAAAATGAAGCCAATATTTGCTTTTGCATTTTATCAATAAAAATCATTAGATAGATTAGACAGATGATAGGTAGGCAGATTTTACATGCAAAAGAGCAAGAGCCTTAATCAGCAAATAATTACAGAGCCTGAAGCTTTCAGATGACACTCCACTACACAAAAAAGCTAACTCTGAACAATTTCCAAAATCATTTATTTGTCTTATATAAAATCTGTTTGGTTTATAAGTGTTCAAAGATCAATATGGGTGTATTGCTAATAGACTCTCTGAGCAGTCTGCGCCCTCATTAGCTTATGTTTCATTTTTTTACTTGGCTAAGAAAGACAGAAGCATCTGCCACTAGTAGAGGTAGTCAGGAGTTCCCTGTGAACATAGATCCCCAGGAAAGGAAAACAGAGTGGAGAGGCTGGAGAAGAGAAAAAGCTTACCAAGTCAGTGTTAACAGTTTTATCCACACTAATTCCTCCTTAGTTACTCTCTGCTTGTAGTTATGGTCAATTTTTTTTTCTCTTTTTACTAGTGGTGCAAACTTGGACAACTTATTTAATACCACAAAAACTATTGTCTCATCTATGAAGTGAGCATGAAATTAATGCCTACCTCAAAAGATTGTTCTGAGGATTAAATGAAGTAACATATTTTTATGACCTGCATTATGCCTGGTATGTTTTTTGTGCTTAATCCATGTTAGCTACTAGTAACCATTAACAGTAACCATTAACAGTGATGGAGAATATGTTTCTTATACTGTTACTCATGTAGCAGTGTCCCTATGACTGAGCAATACACTGGTTGCTCAGTTGTCCTTCCATAATAGTCCATCGTGACACCTCTGGATCATTCTGTTTGCATTGTTTTCCCTCCTCCTACCCCCCCCCCAGAACATTCTAGTTGCAGCTGAACACTTATCTGCAGAGAGAGACCATTCAGTTATTTCCATTAACTCCATGCTGCTTGGTTTTCTGTCAGGAAAACGGAAATCATACAGTTATGTTGAACAAGGAGAATTGTTTGTAAAAACTTTCTAACTATGTATTAAGGAACTGAAAAGGCAAAAACAAATAAACAACAACAATAAAACCCACAGTGATATGATGGAGTTAGCAAACTACAGGAAGCAGCTACCACCTCTAGGGTTGGGGAAACAGAGGAAAAGATAGGATTATCAAATATCACTGTAGAAAAGGGGATTTGCACAACTCACAATGTGAGTAGGAGGTTCTGCTTAGCTGCTGCTGCTGTATCTGAGCCCAGAGGGGGAACCCGTGGGGCTGGAACCCAGACCTCTAAGGGGGCAATGCCAACTGGTGCCAGGGTCTCTGAGGAAGTGTGAAGACTGTTCTGCAAATGTTGCAAAATTACTCAAACTGGATTCAGTTGCTACTACTGGAATGAATTTTTGCTGCCAGGGTTAAGAAACAAGGCTAGAGTAATGCTAACAAGAGAAGGGACCCAAAACAAAAACAGGAAGCAAAACAGGAAGGGTCAAGTCCTCTCTTCCTCTTCTCAGGTCCTTAATTGGCTGAGCCTAGCAAGGAGCCAGCTGGACCCCACAGAAATGTGGTTTGCAGACTCCCAACCCCAGATGTGACTGAATGTCTCACATAAGCTGAGAGATAATACCTTAATAACTGACATTGATTTACATCCTATTGTTAGCCTATTTCTGCCAGTTTTGGGAATTCTAATGTAATTGGGGAGTTTCAACCCTTAAACTGTTTCAGCTTAGAAAACTTCTCTACACAAAGTTCCATCTTAATGTGATTGTTTTGGTACATTTATCCAGCAGTAATTTTTCCAAAAATTAATTTAGTGTCTATCCATGGTTTCAGGGATCATGAAGAGTATCACTAAATAATAGAATTGAGTGGTTATTCTAAACTTTCTTTTTTTATATTACACAAAGAATTGCCCAATAAGTTACAGCATTCAGTGGCATTGTCTTTTAAAATGTCAAGTGTGACTCTACATGAAAAACATCACATGTTATTAAAATGAAACATAAATATATATACTCTTCCAAGTAAAGTGAAAGGAGGAGTATACCTAAAATTATATTGAACACCCCCGAGGAATGTTTTCAATTTCTGAGATATTAGCAGTTTTAATCCAACTTTTTTTCAATAGTATCAGGAAAGGCACTGAGCCATTTATAACCTCCAGTAATGAATAAACGTGTATTGACAGAGAAAAAGAAATGCCAGAGCTGCTTTTCCATATTATATATATATATATATATATATATATATATCAGTGATTCAAAATCTGTATTGTTCAGATCTGGATCCATTTTGACCTTGTGTAAATTAACATAAGAGAAGCTACCAGAGTTGAAGTTAATGAAAAATACTCTGTCAAGTTGCACTTGTCTCAGATCATTGATTATAGAGCACAGTATATATTCATGAATACTGGAAAAACGTATTAGCAAGAAGCAACGTCTGTTTCATTGTGCAGATTTAAATTACCATCTGATAGAATGGGATTCCACTTAAAACATTTGGAAACCGTAGCATGGCCCAGTTGACAAAGGGTGTGATTTGGAGTTAGAAGCAAGTTTCAGGCCTCGGTGTGCATGTGTTGACTGGTTAAACTTGGGGGAGTCATCTCATCCTTTTTTCACAGGTTTCCTTTATGGGCAAAATGGCTTAACAATACACACATTACAGAATTGTAAGAATTAAATAGGAGAATCATTTTATTGATTTATAACCTCACCATTGCTATTTAATTATATTCACTTTTTAATTACCCAAAGCTGTATACAAGGTATAAAAGATAGAAAAATTGTACAAAATATAAAGATTAAGTTAAGATCAAAATATCACCAAAAAAAGATCATTGACAATTTCAGAAAGCCCTTTAAAAGCATGTTCAAGAAGCATTTGTACAAGATTGGGGATGGAGCCCGATGTGGGGTGGGTTGTTGTCAGGGGTGGCTTCACTGAAAATCTTGGAAAAGTTTAGGGAGAAAAAACAGAAATGAGAATTACTCATTGACTGGTCTGAAGTGAAATGTGCTTCTAAAAAGTATTTTCGGATTCAGTTGTAACCAAAAGCTTATTTGAAGTCCAGGTAGAAATTATAAACGAATTTTGAGTAGTTCAAACAGTATAGAAAACAGATATACTAATAGGCTAGAATCATTCATGTGGATTTCAAATATATCCTTTCTTAAAAATGAATAGGCACCTTAATTTGGTTTTATAGACTATTTTTATCAGAAGTTAAGCATGCTGAAGACAGAAGGGTGCAAGGTTGAATCAAGACAGAGCTGGAAATCTTCTCTGGTCCTAGAGTTAATGATCTTCATTTATCTGCTAAAAGACCCCAGTGAGAACACAGCCCTGAATTTGTTGTCAGAATTTGGCTCTGGGCAGGTCAGTTATTTAACCCTAAGTCCAGACTACATTGTTTGGTTAGCATTTAACCACATAGGGACTGTAAGTTTGGGTTCATAAATAAGGAAAATGAAAAACTCTTTTTTATGAGGGAAATTTAGAAGAAAACAGGTAATTACTGCTTCTTAAATTACTATTTATCTAAATGAAATTTTAGTGTTCAGTGTAATATGCAAATATTACATTTTCAATTTTTTTTCACGAATTTTAAAATCACATTGGTTGACAGTGAAAAACAGGCATCAAGTCAAAAGTCCATCAATCAAGTAATGATTTACTATTCTGTGGTGTATCTACTTGAGAAAATGCACCACAGCAATTAAAATAAACATTAGGAAGACCATTTAGCAAACTTGAGAAACATTTTTAATATAAATCAAAGAGAATTAGCCAGGATACATGACTGTACATATATTATGTTTTCAGTTATGTGAAAAATATGAATGCTTGTGGAAAAAAAAAAATAGAGAATGACAGTAGTTGTTTTAGGGTGAGAGATTGGTAGTTGTTTTTTTTCCATGTATTTTTTCTGAAAATACATGTAAACATTGCTTTATTATTGTTGAAGTTTAATAATAATAAACTTTTAGTAAAAACAAGAATTCAAAATTATATTCATTTTATATGTCAATATAACATTAAATTGCCTTTGTCTAAAAAGCAACTTATTAAAATAACTAATATCCTTATTCTTTCTAGAGACAAGGTATGTCTATTTTTATCAAGTAAATCAATATTAAAATTGTTTACCAGTTTTTAGCTTTTCCTTGATAATGAAATTATACATGAAATAATGATATTATTAAAGAAAACAAAATTCCAAACAAGAAATGGGGACATGAAAAGTAGAAATGTTTATTCAATAAAATAGACCCTCAAACGTCCTCAATTTGTTGCTTTTATTAAAATCTGACTACATTTATGTTATTTACTGATTGAAAGTAGGTCTTTTAAAGTTTTTATTTTAAAATAGACCTTAGGGAAGGGAGAATTATGTGTTTGACTTCATTATAAATCATTAGCTATTTGACCTGTAAACATTATGGGAAAAACAGTATTCTAACAATATTAGGGAAAATGAAGGACAATTACAGAAAAGGAAAGGGAATATAATTCTGGGAGTGGAAGAACAAAAAAACAAGAGGAAGGAAGAAATTTTACGCTTTTAACTGACCTTGGAGATTTGGATTCCATTTAATTCTATTGTATGGCAATTTTTGTTGGACTACTTTCTTTGATTTGCTATAGACAGGATTCGGATGAGAAAGACAATGCTTGTGTCTCCTTCACAGGCTGCCTTTCATCTACTTCCTTCTGAATTTAGAAGAGCCCCTACATCTCATCTTGCAATCCCAGAAAGCTGACCCCTTCCCATCCTTATCTTGTTATGTTTTTATGCTTTAGGACAATACTCAGTCTTCCTTCTTTTTATTTCTTGTAAACTCAACTTTGCCCAGTGAAAATTAACAAACACCCCAACTCCATTAAAATTTAAAATTATGTTCTCACATGAAATGCCTATTTAGCTTTGTTTGCATATTACAATATCACTTTTTAAAAATTAAGTTCTGATGCCGCATATCTTCCCAACACAGTGACAGAATAAATTGGTAAAACCTGATTCCATGGTGAGAAAGGAGTCATGTTTCTTTGAAGCAACACATCAAAATATTCAGAGAACAAGGGTTACTTCCTATAGGAATTTACAACAAAGAACACAACACACACTGAGCATTTTACTAAAATGTACATCCTATACTAAAAGTATGTCACAAGTACAGTGAACAAATGTAGCTCTCTTTTCTCCACAGGAGAGTAGGCCTGGCCAACACTGGAAGTTTTGTAATCCCTGTTTGGGGGGAAGCAATAGAAATATTGATAAACATTGCAGTTAAAATATTATTGAATTGCATTGTAATTGATGTAGCAGTGAATATGGTGACTTTACTTGGCCTGCATTTCCAGTATAGCATTTTTACATCATTATACATTTTAGTTGTGCTTTAGAAATTTTCTTAACCCAGTGTATAGAGTAGTTTATTTAATGAACCTGCTAAATTGCATTTTCAAGTCCTGGGGAAATTGTTTCTCCAAAAGAGCTTGCCATTCATTTCAAGCAGCAACTTCTACCCTGGGAAAGATCAGTCAATTGTCATATTTCTTTTCGCTCAATAGCTCTGGGTGTTTTAGCTCATGAAAAGTGCCTTAGTATCTTGGTTCACTGACTTAAGTTGCTCTGTGATTTCAACTTATAAATAAGTAATGTAGACTTTGTTTTGTGATTGAAATGAGGGGCAGGCTTAGTTGACCCTTTTGATTTTCCAGCCCTTAGTGGTATGAATGAGATTCACAACCCTTTTCAGCCTCATCCTGTCTATATCTTTTGAAGTAAACTATAATGTGTTGACATCCATGACCTGCTATTTGCTGGCAGTTCTTTGGCTCTAATGGACTTTGCTTATGCACAGAGGATGACACCTCTCTTTATCTCTGTCTCGTTTCATTTATTTTCCTTTCCAGACATCTCTTAGTATTTCCCTAGCATGTTTCCAAATCATTTTTGGACAGTTTAGCTCTCTAATGTAGAAGACAATCCTAGTACTAAGTTCTGCTTTAAAGGTGCTTTATATACAACTTTTCTTCTCCATAGTGTCATAGTTTTCATTGTTTATGAATGAATATTTGGAAACCAGCCTATCTTGTTATTATATTTCATTTACTATTTTCCAAAAAGAGATGATCACATTTCCATCTGTATGTGTAAATGAGATGTAATTTTATGAAATAACCTATTATAGAAGGTTTTAGATATTTTAAAATTTAAAACTGTTCTAGTTTTCTCATTTCTGTCTTTCACATTATTTTTATTGGCTGTTTTAAAGCAGTTATGAGAATGTAATCCATATAATGGTGTCACAGTAAACTACATAATAATCATCATTCTAAGTCAATAACACTATTTTCTTTATAGTGGACAAAGTAATAATACCTCTGGTTCACTGGCAAATAGAATATATATATCATATTTATTTCTCTGACCCTTTTATGCTGCTCAAATGTGCTAAGTCACACAAAAATTTGTTATGTGTATGCAGTATAAATAATATGAAACTTTGAATCTATTAATTATACATTTATATAAATGAGTAAATATTCTTATAGTTTTGATTCCTTTCATTGTTTAATGAAAATGCCTTGGTTGTAGTGAATACCATTTTTCACTTTTTAGCAGAAACTTCAAAGAATTTTACTGATATTCTTTTTTGTTAGAGAATTTTTTAATAGCTAACTACAAATATCTCTAGTCTCAATTTGCATGTCTATCGAATAGTAAAAAAGTTATCCTGATAAATATTTCCCACCAGTTCTTTAGTCAACAAAGGTTTGTCCTCATGCTATGGGCATTTCATTCAAACTCAGCCTCCTTTTTTCTGTAGTCAGCTGAGCCTTTCATTACTTAAGGAAATCCTTAGAGAGAGGTAAGGAACAATATTGATTTGTCTCTTATAGCTGCCCTCTTTAAACTAGACATACTCCAATTTTTTTTTTCCTTCTGAGCTGTTTTCTGATCATACAGTAATTTTCTTTGTCCCTGATTCTGCATGGTCTATTCCTCCTTTCACACTTATGTGTTAATAAGTATCTGATGTGTTAAAGGAATATTTCTGTTCCTAAAATGGATAAATCTGTTAAACCAAGAAAAGAAATATACTTGGGAATGAAGGTCGACATAATTTCAACATATTGAAAAGCTCTTTGTTCTTTCATACCTTAAAAATGAGTTCATATTAAGGGTCAGATTCTGATGCCCAGAAAGCATAGACTATATTAGCATCCTGTTTCTCTAGCGAAAAATGAATCTTCTTGAGGACAACAATGAAAACAAAAACATTTATTGACATTTTTTACAAGGCCATTCTCTTAATCGTCTCACACATTTGATAGAACACTTAGGCATAAACCAATTCTCAGCCACGTTTGTATTTTGTGAAGGTTATTTGATTACCATGGACGTGTGCCTCCACCTCCCCGTGCAGTAATTCCACTGAAGCGTCCCAGAGTGGCTGTAACAACTCGCAGGGGGAAAGGAGCCTTTTCCATGAAAGGGGGATCAAAATCTACTGCCAGTGGATCTTCTTCATCAGGCTCTAAATGTAAGTATCTTCTTTATTTTATTTCTCTTTAAAGAAGGGTGGGGATACTTATCACTGCATGAATGTCTATACTCAAATTAATCAATGATTATGGAGCATCTGCTGTGTACAATATATGAGAGAAATGTAAAATGGATAAGAAATGGTCTCTGATTTCCACTACACTACACTGCAGTAGAAAACTGTTTTATTAGAGCAAATAATATGCTCTTGGCCCACCTAGCTTGTGACATATTGAAGTCTTGAAATATAACATGTTGCTTTTAATGAAGAAAAAAATTCACTTCAAAATAGAGTGAATATAGTATCTTTTCAGGGAAACAATATGCAAATTCAATGCATGTTTTGAATATTTGAGTGCTGGGATAATTAAGATAGGCAGAGTAGACAGGTTAAAAGGGTAACTTTCCATACTATTCTAAATCATGAGAATTATGTGTCTGAAAACATGTAATGTCTTAAAAAATAATATATAATTTCACATAAATTAGTAAAAAGTAGAGATACAAACTTCCCAACTAAACAGATTGCTAAATTTTTATATGGACAGATTCAGAAAATTCTAATTTATTAGTAGAATATTATTCCTAAGGAAAGGATAGCAAAATTTTTTGCATTTCTTTAGATTACATTCTACAGGGAACAGATAGACAAGAGCAAGCAAAGTAAAATCTGAGGTGTTACACAGTAGATCATGACTATGTAAATGAATAAAGTAGAATAAAGTTGGGAGCACTGTATTTCATTGGATGGTGTATGACTGCCTCTCTGACAAGGTGGCATTTCAGCAGAGACCTCATGGAAGTAAAGGAGTGAGAGGGTGGGCTTGAAGCTATCAAGGGTAGAGTGTCTGGGTAGAGGGAATGGTCAGTGCAGAGATCTTACATTGGAACAAGAAACCAGTGCAGCAGAGGGAGAAAGAGGAAATTAGGCAGGAAATAAGGTAGAGGGAGGGCGAGTTCCAGGGCAGCTTGTCAGGTCATTGTAGGGATTTTATAGTTACTCTGCATCTCAATCTTTCAAGACAAATAATGCAAATACCGTTATTCCAGTGTCACTGATGAGTAAACACAAAGAAGTTCACATAGTAAATGGTAGGGCCAACACTAGAACTCATGCTTTTTTCATTTTCATCCCTATATACTATCTACTCTAGAACATTGCCTTCTGTCTTAGTGCCATCCAAAACACTAAGAAAGAACGCTCTTGAAATATGTGCAAGATGTGCAAGATGTAGTTACCGGAAGCACTAATGTTTCCAGTAACAAAGTTTTGTGCACTCAGAACTTGACTTAGCTAATATAACCTAAATAGCAAATTACATAGATTTACAGTTCCCTATGTACTGACTTATCCATTTATCTAATTATTCTATAAATAAAAAATGTGAATTCCCTTTTTGAGTCTTAGTAATAAAAGAAAATGAGATTCTGCAACAATCTCTAAACAATCTTATATGCTCTCTGAGTATTGTCCAAAAGCAAAGAAGTTTCTTGAATTTGGTTCTTACTGTGGAAAATTGAACATTGAATTGCCTGCTAGGTTTATAGAAGACTTTTTTACCCTAGGAGTGTTAACTTAATTTCAAATAGAAATATCTTAAGCACCTATGGATTCTTTGCCCTGTAGTCACTTTTTTTTTTTTTTTTTTTTTTTTGCGGTACGCGGGGCTCTCACTGTTGTGGCCTCTCCCCTTGCGGAGCACAGGCTCTGGACGCACAGGCTCAGCGGCCATGGCTCACGGGCCCAGCCGCTCCGCTGCATGTGGGATCTTCCCAGACCGGGGAACGAACCCGTGTCCCCTGCATCGGCAGGCGGACTCTCAACCACTGCACCACCAGGAAAGTCCCTTGTAGTCACTTTTAAAACAATGTTTACCAATGGAAACGTTATTGATATTTTGGCCATGGCAGTTCTACACTATGTAAGAGTATTCCAAGCTTTGCAGAACATTTAGCATCCCTGATCTCCAAACCTGAAAGGCCAACAGCACTCCTCAGTCTTTGTAACAACCATGTGTACCCTTATACATTTCTAAATCTTCCTTAAGGAGATGGTACCACCCTGGTTTAGAACCAATGAATGGTGGCCCTTCTTGGGCAAGAGCAGTTTTGTACAACTCAGCCACTTGATTGCCATAAAACAGAGTGATGCAGAGAAGAGTGGTATTTTACAGTGGTTATTTTGATATAAATATCTTAATATTCAAATGCTTAAGCTGCATTTGGCCTTTTTATTTTTGATTTCTAGTTTTCTTGGGTCATGGAGAGAGAATGAGTATTATAAAATCTTTTTTAAGGATCTTATTAAGAATTTCTCTTGGTTTCATAATAATGAGATTTTGTAAGTGGAAAATAGGATATATTTTCTGCTTTTAGTATAATACTATGTGTTTGTTTTACCTTGTTGGTTGTATCATCCAATCCTCTGTAGAATTCGTTCTTTTGTGGCAAATTGATATGTCAAATTCTGAAAGTGATTGCTTAAAAGTCCTCTACCAGATAGTGACTTTATAAAGTTCTTCTTTTCTTCAGGTTTTATTTTATATCCCACATTGCTTGGATGGTTTTTATATGATGTTTTATAATAATAAGAGGAGAAAAATTATAGCTAACTTTTTTGGTGTTTGTTCTATGATAACTATTGTTTTAAACATGTATTTTTATATATTAGTGCATATAAATTCATTTAAATATATTAATTTTACATATATTAATTCATTTGTTTCTCATAACTGCCTATAAGTGAAGTATTATTATCATTCCCATTTTATAGGTGTAGAAAATGAGGCATAGAAAAGTTAAGGAATATCCCTAAAGTCACAGAGATATTTAATAACAGAGCCAGGAACTACAGCCTGGTTCTAGAGCATCTGTGTCTAGAGTATAGGCTCTTTAGTCTGTGCCCTTTTCAACACTGCCTCTCTATAACTTCTTGGAGAATCGTAGCTTTTATTTATATAATATCTCATTTACTATCTTTAGCCTAGAATTTTACTCTGTTTGATACTTTACTTGATCCTTTACTGATAAGGCTCTCTTTTGGTTTGCATTTCCCTAATATATCCATTTATTCTCCACCTTTCTTTGTCGTTAGTTTCCTGGGGCAAGTGTAATAAATTATCACAAACTGAATGGTTTAACAACAGATATTTGGAGGCTGAATGTCTGAAATCAAGGTGTCAGCAGAGCTGTGCTCTGTCTCTGCAAGTTCTAGGGGACAGTTTGTTCCATGCCTTTCTTTCAGCTTCTGGTATGCTGGCAATCTTTGGCATTTCTTGGTTTACTGACGTACCACTCCAATCTCTGCTTCCATCATCACATGGTCTTCTCCCATGTCTTTGTGTCTGTGTCTCTTTTCCTTCTCTTATGAAGACACTAGTTATATTGGATTAAGACTCACCCTAATGACCTCATTGTGATTATATCTGCAAAGATGTATTTCCAAATAAGGTCACATTTACAGTCACTGGAGATTAGGACTTCAACATATCTTTTGGTAGAATATTTTAACCCATTACACTGTCACTTTATTTTTGCATATTTCCTAAAACAGCATATATCTGGATCTTGTTTTTGAAAGCAATATGAAAGTCTTTATTTTTGCAGGGAAATTTAATACTTTTACATTTATTATATTAACAAATGTATTGGATTATATTTCTTCCATCCTGATTCCAAGTATTTAACTTATTGTTTCCTCTTTTCTTTCTTTCCTTATGCTTGCTTAATGAATTTTCTTTTAATTCCTATCTATTCCCTCTCAACTGCCTTAATTTGTATCTTCTACTAGGCCTCTCCATTTCATTAGTGGCTATAATATATTAAACATTTATAGATAAAATCTTTTTTATCTATTTTTCTCTTAAAATCAAACAATAGCTATGCTAACTCCCATCCAAGACACAAACTTTATATTTTTTACTTTTTTAAAAAAAAATTATTGGAGTATTGTTGCTTTAAAATGTTGTGTTAGTTTCTACTGTACAGCAAAGTGAATCAGCTATACGTGTATATATATAACCCCTCTTTTTTTGGATTTTCATCCCATTTAAGTCACCAGAGAGCACTGAGTAGAGTTCCCTGTGCTATACAGTAGGTTCTCATTAGTTATCTATTTTATACATAGTATCAATAGTGTATATATGTCAATCTGAATCTCCCAGTTCATCCCCCCATTCCCCCTTGGTATCTGTATGTTTGTTCTCTACATGTGTCTCTATATCTGCTTTGTAAATAAGACCGTCTATACCAATTTTTTCATATTCCATATATATGCGTTAATATACAACATTTGTTTTTCTCTCTCTGACTCACTTCAATCTGTATGACAGTCTCTAGGTCCATCCACATCTCTAAAAATGACCTAATTTCGTTCCTTTTTATGGCTGAGTAATATTCCATTGTATATATGTACCACATCTTTATCCATTCCTCTGTTGATGGACATTTAGGTTGCTTCCATTTCCTGGATATTGTAAATACTGCTGCTATGAACATTGGGGTGCATGTATCTTTTTGAATTATGGTTTTCTCAGGGTATATGCCCAGTAGTGGGATTGCTGGGTCACATGGTAGTTCTACTTTTAGTTGTTTAAGGAACCTCCATACTGTTCTCCATAGTGGCTATATCAATTTACATTCCCACCAACAGTGCAAGAGGATTCCCTTTTCTCTACATCCTCTCCAGCATTCATTGTAGGTACATTTGTAATCATGGCCATTCTGACTGGTGTGAAGTGATATCTCATCTTAGTTTTGATTTGCATTTCTCTAATAATTAGTGACTTTGAACATCTTTCCATGCATTTGTTGGCCATCTGTATGTCTTCTTTGGAGGAATGTCTATTTAGGTCTTTCACCCATTTTTTGATTGGGTTGTTTGTTTTTTTTGATATTGAGCTGCATGAGTTGCTTGTATATTTTGGAGATTAATACTTTGTTAGTTGCTTCATTTGCAAATATTTTCTCCCATTCTGAGGGTTGTCTTTTCATCTTGTTCATTGTTTCCTTTTAAGTTTAATTAGGTCCCATTTGTTTATTTTTGTTTTTATTCCCATTACTCTAGGTGGTGGGTCAGAAAAGATCTTCCTGTGATTTATGTCAAAGACTGTTCTGCTCATGTTTTCCTCTAAGAGTTTTATAGAGTCTGGCCTTACAGTTAGGTCTTTAATCCATTTTGAGTTTATGTTTGTGTATGGTGTTAGGGAGTGTTCTAATTTCATTTCATTCTTTTACATGTAGCTGTACAGTTTTCCAGGCACCACTTATTTAAGTGGCTGTCTTTGCTCCATTGTATATTCTGATCTCCTTTGCCAACACATGAACTTTAGAAAGCTTCTATTTCATCACTCCCAAACCGCCTTACCTCCTCCTCCACCACCCTTCTCTGCCATAGAAGCTCAAGTTTTATACATAAATGTTAGAGTTTTAGTTTCCAGCTTCTGTAAAATATTTATGTATTTTATATCTTTTCTTTCTCATATACTCTGTACTTAGTGCTTCTTTGACCACTCCAAGTGTCTGTTGTCATTACTACACATTAGGACTTAATTAAAAATTTTGTAAGTTTTTTTAGTTATATCCATTCTCCTTCAATTCTTAGGTTTTAGGTTGCTTCTAAAATAATTACTTCGGGTAAATGGATAATATAATTTCTGAATCTATGCATGCCTACAGAAGTCTTTATTTTTCCCCACAAATGCATATTTTGACTTGGTCTAAATTAGTTAACTATATTTCTTTTCCTCTTAGTATCCGATGTACAATATCCTAACATCTTAACCACTTCTAGTATTCTACTTAAATACTGATGTTTGTATCATTCTCTATCCCTTGTTAGTATTTTCTTTATCTCAACTCAGAAATCTCAGCAAGATGTATCTAGAAGTATATCTTTTATTAGTTTTCCTTTGGACTTTATGAACCTTTTGAAAATGAAGGTTCTAATCTTTTTTTGAGGGGAGAGGGATCTTCTTGGAGGTGGCATAATGTGTGGTATCTGAGACAGAGCACTCAACATGGCAGGACACTGCTAACATTCTCTGTATTTCCCTCAGTGGAGATTCACAGGCATTGCTTTTAGTAATATTTGTTAAATTTTAAATATATATTAAACAATTCCCCCATGTTAATGTTATATTTCACAATTAGAGTATAAAGAAATAATTGGTTAAACTAAACATACACATGGTTCTTATATTAAGTGAAACCAACCAAAGCACATAAATATAATGTGTGAATTTAATGGAGAAGAAGTATACTTAACTTATTGAATGGAGAGCAGAAATGTGAAAAATATTTGGAAATGGAGAACAAAGGGAAACAGGTTGAATATTAGGTTTAACTAGCAGGCCTTTTTTTTTTTTTAATTAGTTTATCTTATTTATTTATTTATCTATTTATATTGAGACAAAATTGACATATAATATAGTGTAAGTTTAAGGTGTACATCATGTTGATTTGATACATTTATACATTGCAATGTGACTACCATCAGAGTTCTAGCTAACACCTCTATCATGTCACATAATTATCATTCATTTTTCTTTTTTTAACATCTTTATTAGAGTATAATTGCTTTACAATGGTGTGTCAGTTTCTGCCTTATAACAAAGTGAATCAGTTATACATATGTCCCCATATCTCTTCCCTCTTGCATCTCCCTCCATCCCACCCTCAATATTCCACCCCTCTAGGTGATCACAAAGCACTGAGCTGATCTCCCTGTGCTATGTGGCTGCTTCCCACTAGCTATCTATTTTATGTTTGGTAGTGTATATATGTCCATGCCACTCTCACACTTTGTCCCAGCTCACCCTTCCCCCTTCCCGTATCCTCAAGTCCACTCTCTAGTAGGTCTGCATCTTTATTCCCATCTTGCCCCTAGGCTCTTCTGACCATTTTTGTTGTTGTTTTGTTTAGACTCCATATATATGTGTTAGCATACGGTATTTGTTTTTCTCTTCCTAACTGACTTCACTCTGTATGACAGTAACTAGGTCCATCCACCTCATACAAATAACTCAATATCATTTATTTTTATGACTGAGTAATATTCCATTGTATATATGTGCCACATCTTCTTTATCCATTCATCTGTTGATGGACACTTAGGTTGCTTCCATGTCTTGGCTATTGTAAATAGAGCTGCAATGAACATTTTGGTACATGACTCTTTTTGAATTACTGTTTTCTCAGGGTATATGCCCAGTAGTGGGATTGCTGGGTCGTATGGTAATTCTATTTTTAATTTTTTAAGGAAGCTCCATATTGCTCTCCATAGTGGCTGTATCAATTTACATTCCCACCAACAGTGCAAGAGGGTTCCCTTTTCTCCACACCCTTTCCAGCATTTATTGTTTGTAGATGTTTTGATGAAGGCCATTCTGACCGGTGTGAGATGATATCTCATTGTAGTTTTGATTTGCATTTCTCTAATGATTAATGTTGTTGAGCATTCTTTCATGTGTTTGTTGGCAACCTGTATATCTTCTTTGGAGAAATGCCTATTTAGGTGGTCTGCCCATTTTTGGATTGGGTTGTTTGCTTTTTTTGATATTGAGCTGCATAAGCTGATGGTATGTTTTGGAGATTAATCCTTTGTCAGTTGCTTCATTTGAAAATATTTTCTCCCATTCTGAGAGTTGTCTTTTCGTCTTGTTTATGGTTTCCTTTGCTGTGCTAAAGCTTTGTAGTTTCATTAGGTCCCATTTGTTTATTTTTGTTTTTATTTCCATTTCCCTAGGAGGTGGGTCAAAAAGGATCTTGCTGTGATTTATGTCATAGAGTGTTCTGCCTGTTTTCCTCTAAGGGTTTGATGGTGTCTGGCCTTATTTTTAGGTCTTTAATCCATTTTGAGTTTATTTTTGTGTATGGTGTAAGGGAGTGTTCTAATTTCATTCTTCTACATGCAGCTGTCCAGTTTTCCCAGCACCACTTATTAAAGAGGCTGTATTTTCTCCACTGTATATTCTTGCCACCTTTATCAAAGATAAGGTGACCATATGTCACCTTATGGGTGGGTTTATCTCTGGGCTTTCTGTCCTGTTCCATTGATCTATATTTCTGTTTTTGTGCCAGTACTATACTGTCTTGATTCTTGCAGCTTTCTTGTATAGTCTGAAGTCAGGGAGCCTGATTCTTCCAGCTCCATTTTCTTTCTCAAGTTTGCTTTGGCTATTCGGGATCTATTGTGTTTCCATACAAATTGTGAAATATTTTGTTCTAGTTCTGTGAAAAAGGCCAGTAGTAGTTTCATAGGGATTGCATTGAATCTGTAGATTGCTTTGGGTAGTATAGTCATTTTCACAATGTTGATTCCTCCAATGCAAGAACATGGTATATCTCTCCATCTATTTGTATCATCTTTAATTTCTTTCATCAGTGTCTTATAATTTTCGGCATAGAGGTCTTTTGTCTCCTTAGGTAGGTTTATTCTTAGGGATTTTATTCTTTTTGTTGCAATGGTAAATGGGAGTGTTTTCTTAATTTCTCTTTCAGATTTTTAATCATTAATGTATAGGAATGCAAGAGATTTCTGTGCATTAATTTTGTATCCTTCAACTTTACCAAATTCTTTGATTAGCTCCAGTAGTTTTCTGGTAGCATCTTAACGATTCTCTATGTAGAGTATCATGTCATCTGCAAACAGTGACATCTTTATTCCTTCTTTTCCAGTTTGGAATCCTTTTATTTCTTTTTTTTTTTCTCTGATTGCTGTGCCTAAAACTTCCAAAACTGTGTTGAATCATACTGGTAAGAGTGGGCAACATTTTCTTTTTCCTAACCTTAGAGGAAATGGTTTCAGTTTTTCACCATTGAGGGCGATGTTGACTGTGGGTTTGTCATATATGGCCTTTATTATGTTGAGGAAAGTTCCTTCTATGCCTACTTTCTGGAGGGTTTTTATCATAGATGCGTGTTGAATTTTGACAAAAGCTTTCTCTGCATCTATTGAGATGATCATAGGTTTTTTTCTCCTTCAATATGTTAATATGGTGTATCACATTGATTGATTTGTGTATACTGAAGAATTCTTGCATTCCTGGGTTAAACCCCACTTGATCATGGTGAATGATGTTTTTAATGTGCTGTTGGATTCTCTTTGCTAGTATTTTGTTGAGGATTTTTGCATTTATGTTCATCAGTGATATTGGCCTGTAGTTTTCTTTCTTCATGACATCTTTGTCTCGTTTTGGTATCAGACTGATGGTGGCCTAGTAGAATGAGTTTGGGAGTCTTCCTCCCTCTGCTGTATTTTGGAAGAGTTTTAGAAGGATAGGTGTTATCTCTTCTCTAAATGTTTGAAAGAATTTGCCTGTGAAGCCATCTGGTCCTGGGCTTTTCTTTGTTGGAAGTTTTTATTTTTTTTTTATCACAGTTTCAATTTCAGTGCTTGTGTTTGGTGAGTTCATATTTTCTCTTTCTTCCTGGTTCCGTCTCGGAAGTATGTGCATGTCTAAGAATTTGTGCATTTCTTCCAGGTTGTCCATTTTATTGGCACATAGTTGCTTGTAGTAATCTCTCATGATCCTTTGTATTTCTGCAGTGTCATGTGTTACTTCTCCTTTTTCCTTTCCAGGTCTATTGATTTAAGTCTTCTCCCTTTTTTTCTTGATAAGTCTGGCTAATGGTTTATCAATTTTGTTTGTCTTCTCAAAGAAACAGCTTTTAGTTTTATTGATCTTTGCTATCATTTCCTTCATTTCATTTTCATTTATTTCTGATTTGATCTTTTTGCTTTCTTTCCTTCAACTAACTTTGGGGGGGTTTTGTTCTTCTTTATCTAATTCCCATAGGTTTAAGGTTAGGTTGTTTATTTGCGATGTTTCTTAAAGCAGGGTTGTAGAGCTATAAACTTCCCTCTTAGAACTGCTTTTGCTGCATCCCATAGATTTTGGGTCATTCTGTTTTCATTGTCATTTGTTTCTAGGTATTTTTTGATTTCATCTTTGAGTTATTAATTGATCTCTTGGTTACTAAGTAGTTTGTTGTTTGGCCTCCATGTGTTTGTATTTCTTACAGATTTTTTTCCTGTAATTGATATCTACTCTCATAGCGTTGTGATCACAAAAGATCCTTGATATGATTTCAATTTTCATAAATTTACCAAGGCTTGATTTGTGACCGAAGATATGATCTATACTGGAGAATATTCCATGAGCACTAGAGAAGAAAATGTATTCTGTTGTTTTTGGATGGATTGTCCTATAAATATCAATTAAGTCCATCTTCTTTAATTTATCATTTAAAGCTTGAGCTTCCTTCTTTATTTTCATTTTGGATGATCTGTCTAGTGGTGAAAGTGGAGTGTTATAGTCCCCTACTATGACTGCCGTACTGTCAATTTCCCCTTTTATGGCTGTTAGTGTTTGCCTTAAATATTGAGGTGTTCCTATGTTGAGTGCATATTTACAATTGTTATATCTTCTTCTTGGACTGATCCCTTGATCATTATGTAGTGTCCTTTTTTGTCTCTTGTAATAGTGTATATTTTAAAGTTTATTTTGTCTGATATGAGAATTACTACTCCAGCTTTCTTCTGATTTCCATTTGCATGGAATATATTTTTCCATCCCCTAGCTTTCAGGCTGTATGTGTCCCTAGGTCTGAAGTGGGTCTCTTGTAGACAGCATATATACAGGTCTTGTTTTTGTATCCATTCAGCCAGTCTATGTCTTTTGGTTGGAGCATTTAATCCATTTACATTTAAGGTAATTTTTGATATGTATGTTCCTATTCCCATTTTCTTAATTGTTTTGGGTTCATTATTGTAGGTCTTTTCTTTCTTTTGTGTTTCCTGCCTAGAGAAGTTCCTGTAGCATTTGTTGTAAAGCTGGTTTGGTGGTGCTGAATTCTCTTAGCTTTTCCTTGTCTGTAAAGATTTTAATTTCTCTGTCAAATCTGAATGAGATCCTTGCTGGGTAGAGTAATCTTGGTTGTAGGTTTTTCTCTTTCATCACTTTAAATATGTCCTGCCACTCCCTTCTGGTTTGCAGAGTTTCTGCTGAAAGATCAGCTGTTATCCTTACGGGGATTCCCTTATGTGTTACTTGTTGTTTTTCCCTTACTGTTTTTAATATTTGTTCTTTGTATTACATTTTTGATTAATATGTGTCTTGGTGTGTTTCTCCTTGGATTTATCCTGTATGGGACTCTCTGTGCTTCCTGGACTTGATTAACAATTTCCTTTCCCATATTAGGGAAGTTTTCAACTGTAATCTCTTCAAATATTTTCTCAGTCCCTTTCTTTTTCTCTTCTTCTTCTGGGGCCCTTATATTTCGAATGTTGGTGCATTTAATGTTGCCCCAGAGGTCTCTGAGACTGTCCTCTCTTCTTTTCATGCTTTTTTCTTTATTCTGCTCTGCGGTATTTATTTCCACTATTTTATATTCCAGGTCTCTTATCCGTTCTTCTGCCTCAGTTATTCTGCTATTGATCCCTTCTAGAGAATTTTTAATTTCATTTTTTGTGTTCTTCATCACTGTTTGTTTCCTCTTTAGTTCTTTTAGGTCCTTGTTAAACTTCCCTTGTATTTTCTCCATTCTATTTCCAAGATTTTGGATTATCTTTACTGTCATTATTATGTATTCTTTTTCAGGCAGACTGCCTATTTCCTCTTCATTTGTTAGGTCTGGTGGGTTTTTGCCTTGCGCCTTCATCTGCTGTGTGATTATCTGTCTTCTCATTTTGCTTAACTTACTGTGTTTGGGGTCTCCTTTTTGCAGGCTGTAGGTTCGTAGTTTTCATTGTTTTTGGTGTCTGTCCGCAGTGGCTAAGGTTTGTTCAGTGGTTTGTGTAGGCTTCCTGCTGAAGGGGACTAGTGCATGTGTTCTGGTGGATGAAGCTGGATCTTGTCTTTCTAGTGGGCAGGTCCACATCTGGTGGTGTGTTTTGGGGTGTCTGTGGCCTTATTATGATTTTAGGCAGCCTATATGCTAATTGATGGGGTGTGTTCCTGTCTTGATAGTTGTTAGGCATAGGGTGCCCTGCACTGTAGCTTGCTTGTTGTTTATTTGGACTGGGTCTTGGCGTTGAGGTGGAGATCTCTGGAAGATTTTTGCCATTTGATCTTACATGGAACTGGAAGGTCTCTTGTGGACCAGTGTCCTGAACTTGACTCACCCACTTCAGTGGCACAGCCCTGACACCTAGCTGGAGCCCCAAGAGCCTGTCCTCCACATAGCTCAGAGTAAAAGGGAGGAAAAAAAGAAGAAAATATAATAAATTTATTAAAATAAAGAATAATTATTAAGAAAGAAAAATTTTTAAGTAATAAAAAATGGACAGACAGAACCCTAGGACAAACAGTACAAGCAAAGCTATACACACAATATCACACACAAAACCATACACATACACACTCACAAAAAGAGAAAGGGGGAAATATATATATATATATATATATATATCATTGCCCCCAAAGTCCCCCTCCTCAATTTGGGATGATTCATTGTCCATTCAGGTATTTCACAGATGCAGGGCACATCAAGTTGATTGTGGAGATTTAATCCGCTGCTCCTGAGGCTGCTGGGAGAGATTTCCCTTTCTCTTCTTTGTTAGCACAGCTTCCGGGGTTCAGCTTTGGATTTGGACCCGCCTCTGCGTGTAGGTCGCCTGAGGGAGTCTCTTCTTCGCTCAGACAGGACGGGGTTAAAGAAACAGTTGATTCGGGGGCTCTGGCTCACTCAGGCCTGGGGGAGGGAGGGGTATGGAGTACGGGGCGAGCCTGCGGCAGCAGAGGCCAGCGTGACGTTGCACCAGCCTGCGGCGCGCCGTGCGTTCTCCTGGGGAAGTTGTCCCTGGATCACAGGACCCTGGCAGTGACTGGCTGCACAGGTTCCCGGGAGGGGAGGTGTGGATAGTGACCTGTGCTCACACACAGTTTTCTTGGTGGCGACAGCAGCAGCCTTATTGTCTCAAGCCCATCTCGGTGGTCTGCGCTGATAGCTGTGGCTCACGCCAGTCACGGGAGCTCCTTTAAGCAGCGCTCTTAATCCCCTCTCCTCACGCACCAGGAAACAAAGAAATAAGAAAAAGTCTCTTGTCTCTTCATCAGCTCCAGACTTTTTCCCGGACTCCCTCCCGGCTAGCCGTGGTGCACTAGCCCCTTCAGGCTGTGTTCACGCCGCCAGTCCTCTCCCTGCTATCCAACCGAAGCCCGAGCCTCAGCTCGCAGACCCCGCCCACCCTGGCGGGTAAGCAATCCAGCCTGTTGGGCTGGTGAGTGCCGGTCGGCACCGATCCTCAGTGCGGGAATCTCTCCACTTTGCCCTCTGCACCCCTGTTGCGCTGCTCTCCTCCGAGGCTTCAAAGCTCCCTCCTCCGTCCCCCGCAGTCTCCACCTGCGAAGGGGCTTCCTAGTGTGTGGAAACCTTTCCTCCTTCACAGCTCCCTCCCACTGGTGCAGGTCCTGTCCCTATTCTTTTGACTCTGTTTATTCTTTTTACTTTTGCCCTACCCAGGTACGTGGGAAGTTTCTTGCCTTTTCGGAGGTCTGAGGTCTTCTGCCAGCATTCAGTAGGTGTTCTGTAGGAGTTGTTCCACATGTAGATGTATTTCTGATGTATGTGTGGGGAGGAAGGTGATCTCCCGTCTTACTCTTCTGCCATCTTGAAGCTCCTCAGGCCTTTTAAAAGAGAGATCTTTGTCGTGAGGGGCAAGCGTAAGACATAAACAAAGTTAACATCCGTATCAATTCCTCACAGACACAGGGAGAGATTGCCTGCCAGAAACTCAGTGAAATATAAAAAGGTCAATCCATAAAATGAGATGAAAGACAGAAATCTTTCCCAAAATGATTCATTCAGCTTCAAAAACAGAGTAATCAAAATTACTCAGAAGCAAACTATTTCCATTAAGAATGTGGTCTGGGAGTTGGACAAACTAGCTTTTGAGTCAAGTAGTGCTGTGGATTGATGGCTGGATTTTACACTCTGTAAAACTACATTTTCTCATCTTCCAAATGGACATGAGGATACTCAGCTCATATCTGAGTTTATGGATAAAATGTTAGTAAATCCATAGAAGTAAAGTAATTTCAGACCTACTACAGAAAAGAGAAAATATGAAATCTGCTATAGAACTAGTAGATAAAAGATGATAGGGACAGATACCAAGACTCGAGACAGAAGGCATTAGAGCAGGTCTGGGAGAGCTCACTATAAGTGAGTCTGACTGACTAAGAAAGCAGGGGTCATCAGAGATATGGATACTGCTATATCTTCTGTGACTGCATTAATCACTATAAATTGAATGTCTTTGGGCTAAGGTACAATTTTTTTGAACTTCGATTTTTTTTCGGGAGCCTCCATACTATTTTCCATAGTGGCTACACCAATTTATTTCCCACTAGCAGTGCACGACAGTTGCTTTATTCTCCACATGTTCCTCAACATTTATCCCGTCTTTTAGATAATAACCATCCTAACAGATATAAAGTGATATTTCACTGTGGTTTTGATTTGCATTTACCTGATGATTAATGATGTTGAGCATCTTTTCATCTACCTGTTGGCCATCTGTATGTCTTTTTGGAAAAATGTCTGTTCAGATCCTCTCCCCACTTTTTGATCAGATTATTTTTTTGCTATTGAGTTGTAAGAGTTCTTTGTATATTTTGCATATTGGCCCCTTATCAGATATGATTTACAATTATTTTCTCCCATTTAGTAGGTTGCCTTTTCATTTCATTGATGGTTTCCTTTGCTGTACAGAAGCTTTTAAATTTGATGTAGTCCCATTTGTTTATTTTTCTTTTGTTGCTTTTGCTTTTGGTGTCATATTCAAAAAATCATTGCCAAGACCTATGTCAAGGAGGTTACTGCCTACATTTTCTTCTAGGAGCTTTATGGTTTTAAGTCTTACATTCAAATCTTTAATCCATTTAGAGTTATTTTTTGTGTGTGGTATAAGATTATGGTCCAGTTTCATTCTTTTGCATGAGCTTGTCCAATTTTCCCAACATCATTTTTTGAAGAGACTGTTCTTTCCCCATTGTACATTCTTTGCTCTTTTGTCATAAATTAATTGACCATATATACATGGGTTTATTTCTGGGCTGTCTATTCTATTCATTGATCTACATGTCTGTTGTCATGCCAATACTATTTTGTTTTGAATATTATAGCTTTGGAATATAGTTTGAAATCAGGGAGCATGATGTCTTCAGCCTTGTTCTTCTTTCTTAAAATTGATTTAGTTATTCAGGGCCAATTTGTGGTTCCATACAAATTTTAGGATTGCTTGTTCTATTTTTTATTCTACAAACAATCTAGTCTTTCTTATGTGTAATCAGTGGAAAATTTTTCCATGTATCTTTTCCTTTTGACATATTTGGACTCCAACTTCGGTCCTCTTTGTTTTTTACTGTTCTTTTTCTTTTTTTTTTCTATTTTTCCTCTTTATTGTGAGTTAGTTTCTTTCAACTTTTGCTCTCCCAAATTTGCTTTTTAGCAATTTTACTACTAACACATTTTTATTCATAAATCAAACTTTTAATTTCTAGAAATCCTTGTTTGAAAATGCTTCTGTTTAAGTGTTAAGGCCATGGCATTTTTATTAACATTTTCTAACATTGGTTTTACATCCTCAGTATCCACTTAGTCCAGTTATTTACCTCATCTCCCTCCTACAATTTACTCTGTAAATCACTCTTTCTTGGAGAATTCCTCAACATCTGTGCACCTCAAGCTATTTTTGTCTCTCAGTAAGTGAGGGGCTAAAAGCCAATGTGATTTCTTATCAAATTGACTAGTAGCTATCTTGGACCTCTCTTTTGACATGTGAGAATTTCCTTGTTCTCAGGTATAAACTGAGATAGATGTCCACTCAACAGTGCATTTCCCCTCAGGGAATGCCTCTGGTGTCAACGGGACTCTCAGACTCTCCAAGGACTATACATTGCAAGGTGCTAGGTATAGTCCCTTTCATCACTCTACTGAATCCCTCTCCTCTTTCCCCACCCACCCAGGGCACAATAACATTCCAGCCTTCTGGCAGAGGCAAACAGCCCTATTTTTAACCCCTATATACTTGGCTTCTTTCCTTGCCACTGTATGTTCAAATACTCCAATTCCATGCCTCCACCTTCTTTCAGAGGACATGGGGTCTTAGGTATATATGGATGCTCTTACAGTTTCCATGTCAACCATAATTTATCTTGCTTTATAATTTAAATTAATATTGTTTTGGGGGTTGAGGCACCAAAACATAGACTGTATTCATGTTTCTATCCCTCAGAAATCCCCAGATACTGAAAAATCTAATGATGTTTTTCCTTACATTGGAATAAATCAGTAATGAAAGGATGTTTATAAAAAGCAAATTGCCAAAGTCAGCTACTTGCAGACAAAATGAAAACTACCCTTTTGTAAGGACTATCTAGTAAAATAATTATTTGAAATACATTATGGATGTATTAATTCTCAAATTATGTTAAATAAACTTATTAGCACAGAAAGGCAACAGACTCATCAATTCTGTGTATGCTTCATATAGTTCTATGTATTTAAAGGCTCAATTCACAAAAATTAACTTTAGTGTTATTTTAGTGACATATAAATCTAAACAAGATTTGTATATAATTCACTGGCAAGCATAACCAGAATCACAATTGCACATTCTCTCTAAAAGCATATTGACAGACAATATTATTTATAAATACACACATATAAATATGTATGTATATTTGTGTGCATATAAGTATTCATTATTTGATAGTACTTCTGTAATTAGCCTGGTATGTAAGAATAACAATAATTTTCAAATTCAAATCACACAAAAAATTTGAGTGAAGTGTGAAATATACTGTGTTAATATTGGCTTAAGTGAATGAATATTTACTGAGGTATACAGTTTGGTCTTTTATTAATAGTTGTTTCCCAGTACTTAATGACTTGGCAAGTTTAGGGGAGGAAATTAATGTTATAGCTTGGAAAATTTGTCTTTCTTATTTCAGAGTTCTTAATAGTACTAAATTCCACTGAGGAGAAAAACCATAAAAAGACAAAATATATTAATGCTATAATTTGCCAAAGTTGAATAATGATAAGTGTTTAAAATGGATTGCTCTTTTTAAAAAAAGTAGATTACCACTAGGTATTTCTGTCCCTTGTCAAATCAACTTGAACTAATACTATAATCAACTTGCCCTATCCCATATCGTGGAATCATAAGATAAAGATGTGATATTGCTAATAAACACTTTACAAAAGAGAAAACATGAACACCTATGACCTTTAGCTGAGTTTTTAGTTGAAAAACCAGTGGCTTCTGAAAAAAATACAATATTAAATCAATTTCTTTAAATAATTAATTTAAATTCTAATGTCTATCAAGAGAAATCCTAGTAAGTTCTGATGCCTTTGGTGTCCTGTCAATGCACTTTCAGTGACAGGACAGGTGAAAGACGGATATAAAATCCCTGAATTGCCTAACAGGCAAATAAAGGCAGTTCAATTAAATTTAAGAAGTAGTAGTTGTGGAACTTCCCTGGCAATTCAGGGGTTTAGACTTTGCCTTCCAATGCAGGGAGTGCAGGTTTGATCCCTGGTCAGGGAGCTAAGATCCCACATGCCTCCTGGCCAAAACAAACAAACAAACAAACAAAAATCATAGAAGCAATATTGTATCAAATTCAATAAAGCCTTCAAAAGTAAAAAACAGTAGTAGTTGAGAACATATCTTAACACTAAGGAAGTGTTGTGTTGGTTTATTCACCCCAAATGCACATAATTGCTTTACAAAGTTGTGTTACTTTCTGCTATATTACAAAGTGAATCAGCTATACGTATACATATATTCCCATATACCCTCTCTCTTGCATCACCATCACACCCTCCCTATCCCACCCGTCTAGGTGGACACAAAGCACCAAGCTGATCTCCCTGTGCCATGCAGCTGCTTCCCACTAGCTATCTATGTTTTATATGGTAGTGTATATATGTACATGCCACTCTCTCACTTTGTCCCAGCCTACCCTTCCCCCTCCCTGTGTCCTTAAGTCCATTTTCTACGTCTACATCTTTATTCCTGTCCTGCCCCTAAGTTCTTCAGAACCTTTTTTTTTTTTTTTTTTTAGATTCCATATATATGTGTTAGCATACGGTATTTGTTTTTCTCTTTCTGACTTACTTCACTCTGTATGACAGACTCTAGGTCCATCCACCTCACTTACAAATAACTCAGTTTCATTTCTTCTTATGGCACAGTAATATTCCATTGTATATATGTGCGATATCTTCCTTATCCATTCATCTGTTGATGGACCCTTAGGTTGCTTCCATGTCCTGGCTATTGTAAATAGTGCTGCAATAAATATTGTGTTATATGTCTCTTTTTTTTTTTTTTTTTTTTTTGTGGTACACGGGCCTCTCACTGTTGTGGAGCACAAGCTCTGGATGTGCAGGCTCAGCAGCCATGTCTCACGGGCCCAGCCGCTGCATGGCATGTGGGATCTTCCCGGACCGGGGCACAAACCCATGTCCCCTGCATTAGCAGGCGGACTCTCAACCACTGCACCACCATGGAAGCCCAACACGTCAGTTTTTGAATTATGGTTTTCTCAGGATATAGGCCAATAGTGGGATTGCTGGGTCATATGGTAGTTCTATTATTAGTTTTCTAAGGAAACTCCATACCATTCTCCATAGTGGCTGTATCAATTTACATTCCCACCAACAGTGCAAGAGGGTTCCCTTTTCTCCACACCCTCTCCAGCATTTACTGTTTTTCAATTTTTTTGTTGATGGCCATTCTGACTGGTGTGAGGTGATACCTCATTGTAGTTTCGATTGGCATTTCTCTGAAGATTAGTGATGTTGAGCATCCTTTCATGTGTTTGTTGGCAATCTGTACACCTTCTTTGCAGAAATGTCTATTTAGGTGGTCTGCCCATTATTGAATTGGGTTTTCTGTGTTTTTGATACTGAGCTGCAGGAGATGTTTGTGTGTTTTGGAGATTAATCCTTTGTCAGTTGCTTCATTTGCAAATATATTTTCCCATTCTGAGGGTTGTCCTTTTGTCTTGTTTATGGTTTCCTTTGCTGTGCAAAACCTTTTAAGTTTCATTAGGTCCCATTTGTTTATCATTGTTTTTATTTCCATTTCCCTAGGAGGTGGTCAAAATGGATCTTGCTGTGAATTATGTCATAGAGTATTTTGCCCATGCTTTTCTCTATGAGTTTTATAGTGTCTGGCCTTACATTTAGGTCTTTAATCCATTTTTAGTTTATTTTTGTGTATGGTGTTAGGGAGTATTCTAATTTCATTCTTTTATATGTAGCTGTCCAGTTTTCCCAGAACCACTTATTGAAGAGACTGTCTTTTCTCCATTGCATATTCTTGCCTCTTCTATCAAAGGTACAATGACTGTATGTGCCTGGATTTATCTCTGGGCTTTCTATCCTGTTCCATTTATCTATATTTCTGTTTTTGTGCCAGTACTATACTCTATTGATTACTGTAGCTTTGTACTATAGTCTGAAGTCAGGGAGACTGATTCCTGCAGCTCTGTTTTTCTTTCTCAAGATTGCTTTGGCTATTCGGGGTCCTTTGTGTTTCCATACAAATTGGGAAATTTTTTTGTTCTACTTCTGTGAAAAATGCCATTGGTAGTTGATAGGGATTGCATTGAATCTGTAGATTGTTTGGGGTAGTATAGTAATTTTCACAATGTTGATTCTTCCAATCCAAGAACATGGTATATCTCTCCATCTGCTGGTATCATCTTTAATTTCTTTCATCAGTGTCTTACAGTTTTCTGCATACAGTCTTTTTTCTCCTTAGGTAGGTTTATTCCTAGGTATTTTATTCTTTTTGTTGCAATGGTAAATGGGAGTGTTTCTTTAATTTCTCTTTCAGATTTTTCATCATTATTGCATAGGAATGCAAGAGATTTCTGTGCATTAATTTTATATTCAGCTACTTTGCCAAATTCATTGATTAGCTCTAGTAGTTTTCTGGTAGCTTCCTTAGTATTCTCTAAATATAGTATCATGTCATCTGCAAACAGTGACAGTTACTCTTCTTTTCCGATTTTAATGCCTTTTATATTTTTTCTTCTCTGATTGCTGTGGCTAAAACTTCCAAAACTATGTTGAATAATAGTGTTGAGAGTGGGCAACCTTGTCTTGTTTCTGATCTTAGTGGAAATTGTTTCACCATTGAGAATGATGCTGGTTGTGGGTTTGTTATATATGACCTTTATTATGTTGAGGTAAGTTCCCTCTATGCATACTTTCTGGAGGGCTTTTATCAAACATGGCTGTTGAATTTTGTCGAAAGCTTTTTCTGCATCTATTGAGATAATCATATGATTTTTATCCTTCAATTTGTTAATATGGTGTATCACAATGATTGATTTGTGTGTACTGAAGAATCCTTGCATTCATGGGATAAACCACACTTGGTCATGGTGTATGATCCCTTTAATGTGCTATTGGTTTCTGTTTGCTAGTATTTTGCTTAGGACTTTTGCATCTATGTTCATCAGTGATATTGGCCTGTAGTTTTCTTTTCTTGTTACATATTTGTCTGGTTTTGCTATCAGGGTAATGTTGGCCTCATAGAATGAGTTTGGGAGTGTTTCTCCCTCTGCTATAATTTGGAAGAGTTTGAGAAAGATAGGTGTTTGCCCTTCTCTAAATGTTTGATAGAATTTGCCTGTGAAGCCATCTGGTCCCGGGCTACTGTTTGTTGGAAGATTTTTAATCACAGTTTCAATTTCAGTGCTTGTGGTTGGTCTGTTTATATTTTCTATTTCTTTCTGATTCAATGTAAGAAGCTTGTACTTTTCTAAAAATTTGTCCATTTCTTCCAGGTTGTCCATTTTATTGGCATATAATTGGTTGTAGTAACCTCTCATGTTCCTTTGTATTTCTGTAGTGTCAGTTGTGACTTCTTTTTCATTTCTAAGACTATTGATTTGAGTCTTCTCCCTTTTTTTCTTGATGAGTCTGGCTAATGGTTTATCAATATTTGTTATCTTCTCAAAGAACAAACTTTTAATTTTATTGATCTTTGCTATCGTTTCCTTCATTTCCTTTCCGTTTATTTCTGATATGATCTTTGTGACTTCTTTCCTTCTGCTATCTTCAGGGTTTTTTGTTTCTCTTTCTCTAATTTCATGAGGTGTAATGTTAGGTTGTTTATTTGAGATTTTTCTTGTTAATTGAGATAGGATTTTATTGCTATAAACTTCCCTCTTAGAAATGTTTTTGCTGCATCCCAGAGGTTTTCGGTCATCATGTTTCATTGCCATTTGTTTCTAGGTATTTTTTTATTTCCTCTTTGATTTCTTCTGTGATGTCTTGGTTAATTAGTGATGTATTGTTTAACCTCCATGTGTCTGTATTTCTTACAGTTTTTTTTCCTGCATTTAATATCTAGTCTCACACCATTCTGGTTGGAAAAGATACTTGATATGATTTCCATAATCTTAACATTACCAAGGCTTGACTTGTGACCCAAGATATGCTCTATCCTGGAGAATGCTCCATGAGCTGTTGAGAAGAAAGTGATTTCTGTTGTTTTTGGATGGAATGTCCTATAAATATGAATTAAGCCCATCTTTTTTAATGTGTCATTTAAAGCTGTGTTTCCTTATGTATTTTCATTTTGGATCTGTCCATTGGTGAAAGTGGGATGTAAAAATCCCCTACTATGATGTGTTACTGTCGATTTTCCCTTTTATGGCTGTTAGCATTTGCCTTATGTATTGACGTGCTCCTATATTGGGTGCATAAATATTTACAATTGTTGTATCTTCTTCTTGGATTGATTCCTTGATTATTACATAGTGTCCTTCTTTGCATCTTATAATAGTCTTTATTTTAAAGTCTCTTTTGTCTGATATGAGAATTGCTAGTTCAACTTTCTTTTGCTTTCCATTTGCCTGGAATACTTTTTCCATCCCCTCACTTTCAATCTGTATGTGTCCCTAGGCCGTCAGTGGGTCTCTTGTAGACAACATATATATGAGTCTTATTTTTGCATCCATTCATTCAGTCTATGTCTTTTGGTTGAAGCATTTAATCCAGTTACATTTAAAGTAATTATCGATATGTATGTTCCTATTACCATTTTCTTAATTGTTTCAGGTTTGTTACTGTAGGTCTTTTCCTTCTCTTGTGTTTCTTGCCTAAAGAAGTTCCTTTAGCATTTGTTGTAAAGCTCGTTTGGTGGTGCTGAATTCTCTTAGCTGTTCTTGTCTGTAAAGCTTTTAATTTCTCCATCAAATCTGAATGAGATCCTTGCTAGGTAGAGTAATCTTGGTTGTAGTTTTTTCTCCTTCATCACTTTCAATATGTCCTGCCACTCCCTTCTGGCTTGCAGAGTTTCTGCTGAAAGATCAGCTGTTAACCGTATGGGGATTCCCTTGTGTGTTATTTGTTGTTTTTCCCTTGCTGCTTTTAATATTTTTTTCTTTGTATTTAATTTTTGATAGTTTGATTAATATGTGTCTTGGCATGTTTCTGTTTGGATTTATCCTGTATGGGACTCTCTGTGCTTCCTGGGCTTGATTAACTATTTCCTTTCCCATATTAGGGAAGTTTTCAACTACAAACCTTTCAAATATTTTCTCAGTCCCTTTCTTTTTCTCTTCTTTTTCTGGGACCCCTATAATTCTAATGTTAGTGCATTTATTGTTGTCCCAGGAGTCTCTGAGACTGTCCTCAATTCTTTTCATTCTTCTTTCTTTATTTTTCTCTGCAGTAGTTATTTCCACTATTTTATCTTCCAGGTCACTTATCCATTCTTCTGCCTCAATTATTCTGCTATTGATTCCTTCTAGAGAATTTTTAATTTCATTTATTTTGTTGTTCATCATTGTTTATTTGCTCTTTAGTTCTTCTAGGTCCTTGTTAAATGTTTCTTTTATTTTCTCCATTCTTTTTCCAAGATTTTTGATCATCTTTATTATCATTACCTATTTTTCAGGTAGACTGCCTATTTTCTCTTCATCATTTGGTCTTCCGGGGTTTTACCTTGCCCCTTCATCTGCTGCATATTTCTCTGCCTTCTCATTTTGCTTAATTTACTGTGTTTGGGTCTCCTTTTTGCAGCCTACAGGTTCATAGTTCTTGTTGTTTTTGGTGTCTTCCCCCAGGGGGTAATATTGATTCAGGGGCTTGTGTAGGCTTCCTGATAGAGGGGACTGGTGCCTATGTTCTGATGAATGGGCCTGGTTCTTGTCTTTCTGGTTGGCAAGGCCATGTCCGGTGGTGTGTTTTGAGGTGTGTGTGAACGTAGTGTGATTTTAGACAGTCTCTCTGCTAATGGGGGGGTTTTGTTCCTATCTTGCTAGTTGTTTGGCATAGGCAGTCCAGCACTGTAGCTTTCTGGCCATTGAGTGGAGCTGGGTCTTAGCATTGAGATGGACATTTCTGGGAGAACTCTTGCCAATTGGTATTATATGGGGCTGTGAGGTCTCTCGTGGTCCAATGTCTTGAATTCGGCTACCCCACCTCAGAGTCTTAGCCCTGACACCAGGCCAGAGCACAAAGACCCTGTTAGTCACCTGGCTCAGAAGAAGAGGGAGGAAAAAAAAAAAAGAAAGAAAAAATAAATAAATAAATTTTAAAAATAAAATAATTAAAATAAAAATATTATTAAAATTAAAAAAATATATAATGTAACAAAAAAATAAAAAAGAGCAACCAAACCAATAAACAAATCCACCAATGATATCAAGCACTAAAACTATACTAAGATAAACATAAAAATCTGACACGTCAGTCACATACAACAAATCCCAAGTCTACACTTGCTCCCAAAGTCCACCACCTCAATTTTGGGATGATTTGTTGTCTAGTCAAGTATTCCACAGATGTAGGGTACATCAAGTTGATTGTGGGGATTTAACCAACTGCTCCTGAGGCTGCTCAGAGAAATTTCCCGTTTTCTTCTTTGTTCACACAGCTCCTGGGGTTCAGCTTTGATTTTGGCCCCACCTCTGCATGTAAGTCGCCTGAGGGCGTCTGTTCCCCACCCAGAGAGGACGGGGTTAAAATAGGAGCTGATTTGGGGGCTTGGGCTCACTCAGGCTGGGGCGAGGGAGAGGTACAGAATGCAGGGCCAGCCTGCAGCGGCAGAGGCCAACATGATGTTGCAACAGCCTGAGGCACGCCCTATGTTCTCCTGGGAAAGTTGTCCCTGGATCACGGGACCCTGGCAGTGGCGTGCTGCTCAGGCCGCCGGTTGCGGGGAGGTGTGGATAGTGACCTGTGCTTGCACACAGGATTCTTGGTGGCTGCAGCAGCAGCGTTAGTGTTTCATGCCCGTCTCTGGTGTCCGTGGTGATAACCACGGCTCGTGCCTGTATCTGAAGCTCGTTTAGGCAGTGCTCTGAATCTCCTCTCCTCGCTCACACCAAAACAATGGTCTCTTGCCTCTTAAGCAGTTCCAGACGTTTTCCTGGACTCCCTTCCGTTTAGCTGTGGTGCTAACCCCTTCAGGCCGTTTTCACGCAGCCAACCCTAGTTCTCTCCCTGGGATATGACCTCCGAAACCCCGAACCTCAGCTCCCAGCCGCCACCTGCCACGGCAGGTGAGCAGACAAGCCTCGCAGGCTGGTGAGTGCTGGTCGGCACAGATCCTCTGTATGGGAATCTCTCTGCTTTGCTCTCTGCACCCCTGTTCTTGTGCTCTCCTCCATGGCTCTGAAGCTTCCCCACCACCACCTCAAGTCTCCACCAGTGAAGGGGCTTCCTAGTGTGTGGAAACTTTTCCTTCTTCACAGCTCCCTCCCAGAAGAGCAGGTCCCATCCTTATTCTTTTGTCTCCCCCTTTTTTTTTTCTTTTGCTCTACCCAGGTATGTGGGGAGTTACTTGCCTTTTGGGAAGTCTGAGGTCTTCTGCCAGCGTTCAGTAGTTGTTCTGTAGGAGTTGTTCCACATGTAGATGTATTTCTGATGTATTTGTGTGGAGAAAGTTGATCTCCATGTCTTACTACCCCACAATATTGAAGCACCCCTCCCCATGATTTTAATATAGAGATGAAGCATCAATCAGAGAAACAATGTTAATATTCAGCCAAGTATCATTAAACATCCCATTTCATCTGTTATTTTGGCCTAATTACATATTCTGCTTTTATGTTTCTGGACAGAGGGTTTAGAGAGGGCTCAATAGAGAATACTGAATTGAGTTTAGAAGGACACGTGGATTTGAAAAGAGAATAAGAGAGTCTCCTACTTTTCTGGTTGGAGTCTCCTACTTTTCTGGGTGAAAATAGAATAAGAGAGTCTCCTACTTTTCTGGGTGGAGAAGAGCAGAGGCTTTGCTTTCAGATTGCCTGGTATGGAATTTTTGTTCCACAACATACAGGCACTGTGGTCTTGAGGAAATCCTGTAATCCTTATATGCCTCTATTTTCTATCTGTAAAATGGAAATAATAATACTGTATATCCAATAGTTTGTCATGGGAATTAAATTACTTATGCATAGCTTAGGCAAGTCTTGTCAAATAGTCAATGTCAGTGAAGTTTATTATTACTATTAGTTGTAGGAGTGGTACAGCAGAGAATAGCAGTTAAGAGTATGGGATATGAAACTGCTATAACTGGAATCCAGTAGTGGCTCTGCCATTTATTAGCTGTGTATTTTGGGACAAGATACATTGTTTGTTGTGCCTTAGTTTCCTCATCTATAAAATGGGAATGATAATTTTACCACCTTCTCCATAAAGTTTTTGTGAGGATTAAATGAGTTAATACATGTAAAGCTCTTAGAACAGTGTCTCCTGTTATTAAAGTCTTAATAATAATACATAATAATAACTGTTATTATTTTTATCTGAAGCAAAGATTTATCACTAATAATTTCAGTTAAGAAACTGAGAATATTATGATTAAGCAAAATGAAAGAAAAAGATGGATAAAAGGACAGTGAAAGGTTGTGGAGAATATTGAAGGGTTGGAATTTCATCCAGGGCTGAGGGAAAAGACTCTCAGCAAAATGCTACCTGATCAAAATGATAGTTTAAGAAATTTATATGGTCGTTGTATTCATGTGCTAAGTCTGCCATAACAAATTACCACAATCTAGATGGCTTAAAGAACAGAAATCTATTTCCTCACGGTTCTAGAAGTTAGAAGTTAGAGATCAAGGTGTGGGTCATATTGGTTCCTTCAGAGGGCCTTGAGGGAAGGGTCTGTGTCAGCCCCCTCTCCTTGGCTTGTAAATGGTCATCTTCTCCCTGAGTCTTCACATCATCTGCCCTCTGTGTTTATGTTTCCAAATTTCCTCTTCTTATAAGGACACTAGTCATATTGGACTAGGGCTTACTGGATCTACTGACCTCCTTTTAACTTGATTACCTCTTTAACTGCCCTATGTCTAAATACAGTGACAGTTTGGAAGCTGGTGGGGCTAGAACCTTCATATATAAAATTTGAGGGAGGTACAGAATTCAGCCCATAACAAAAAGTTATGTGCATATAAAGCCTAAACAAAATGTGGAGATCCTGGCACATCCTTCAGCTCTGTTATTTTAATAGCCAAGTTCTTGGATATTTTTTCAGTTAAGTAATTAGCTGAGAATGAAATTAAGGCCCATTTAGCTCATCCTGGTAAACACACTGAATTTCTCAGACACACATGGCTTCAGTGTCTGGATGTTGATGAGCACTTTGTATAAAGAGAGTAATAAGTCCCTGCTAAGATCACAACCTAATATTTAGATACACAGCAGCCCAACCAAAACAATTACAATGTGTTTATAATAAATAAATACATTTGTGAGCATCTGTGCTTGGCTTGTTCACTAGGGTTTAATGCGGCTCATTAACATAACCAGATTTAAAAATACAGACAGAAAAGAAGGCAAATAAAAGGTTCAGCAGAATCTTTATATCAACATAGCTTTTGAACATTTGAGATGGTTTTCTCAGTTTTACTGTAGAGCTTATGCTTTTCTTTGTACTCCACTAACAGTTCCAGAAAAGTGTTAATCATTCCACTGTGAGATTATAAAAGTTTGTGAGCATTAGGTCCAATCAATAAACCTTAACATTTCTTACTTCTTCTGCTTCTTCCTCTTCTGCTCTTTTCCTAGGTCTGGTCCTAATAAGCAGTCCTTGACTACTCTAATAGTCTCTTAAAACTAGTTTTCTTGACTCTGTGCTCTCCTTAATCTCATTAATTACATGCCCAACTACAGGATTATTCTAAACCAAATGCTTTGTCAATTCCTCACTCAGGATTCCAAATTACTACCATTTACTAAGTAAGAATCCAAACTCTTCAGTGTAGTCATCCAGGTATATCTGATCTGGTACTTCCATTCCCAGTTTTCCCCTTACTCTTCTCCTAGCTTAATGGAAGACTTATTTAAATGTTTCAAAACTCATGTTCAGGTACTTCCATCTGAAAGCCCTTTCCTTTATCTCAAGAAATGTGTTATCAACGCATTATCTTCTTCCATACAAATAAGCGTTATTAATGATTTTACCTGTCTTACAAGGTCTGGCTCAAGTTAATGTCATTCTTATGAAACAAGTTTGAACCCTTCTGTGCTACAAAGGTATCATCTGTCCTCTAAAGCCAAACCACTTGTTCATCTTCTTATTAGGAGACTTAAGCCCTTCTACTTAATTTTATAACTATTTTTATGGATATCTAATCTCTCCATTTTAGATTACAAATGTATCCTTCAAGTCACTTTTGCATTGCACAACATATATTCTTAATTACTTATGGAATGTGTGTCACCAATATTATTTTGGCTTTTTGCATTTTCCTTTTGGTTTTTTATATATTTCACAGTTGACTATGAACTACTTCTTTAGAAATGCTACTTAGTTTTAGAATATCTTGAGTTAGTGAAACAAGGGGACAAATTCTGACCTACACTCCAGGGTTTAAAAGAGGCCAGGATGTTGATGCACGTTTCCAAGCTCTTTAAGATTTGCTTCTTCCTTTACTTAGAAGATCTTGCTTCCTTGCTGAAATCCAAAGTAGCTTTCCAGTCTTAGTTCAAGTCTCCATTTTTTCATGAATATTTTTATGATCAGTGATCTAACCATATGGAAATTAATTTTGCTTCTGTTTTTACTCACATAGTTAACATAATTTCAATTACCACCAAACTGATGTTCCATAGATGAAATAGATGTGACCCCTAAGAAACAAATATTCCATAGACAAAATAGACAGGATCTTTCATTTTCAAGATCTTACAGTCTGGTAGGGAAGACCAAAAAGTAACTTCAACATCAAACAATAGGCACATTTAATTTATTCCTCCATGATTTTACATATTTTATGTTCTTATGTATTATAATAAGTTGTTTATCTATTTTTTTTGGCTCCACTAATTATAAACTCTATGAGAACAAGGAGGCAGGCTTGGGACAAAAAAAAATCAATCAAACAAGCAAGGATAAAGCACAGCTTTGGAATCAGGCAGCCCACTCTAAACTTGATTCTGTTGCCTCTTTGCTAGACTACCTTAAACACATTACTTAACTTCTCTAACATTCACTTTTCTAATCCATAGAACAACTTTAATAATATATACTTTGTATGTTTATCTAAGTGATATGGTATATGTGCAGCTGCTAGTGAAATGTTAGATGCATGGATGCATACAGTAGGTATTTAATGAATAGTTATTGAATAAAATAATACATTCATTCCCCATTTCATTTTCACTTTCTAAAAATATACATAAATAATTGGTATAAGTGTACATAGGCATAGGTACTATGAATGCATACATATGCACGTATATGTAATTGCTTTTTCTAGAAAATTCCACCCATAGGGGTGGTAACTGCCGAATTATATTTACATATATAAATTGAGAATTACTTCAATTGCTTCACTTTTTTAGCAAAATTCTTTAAAGTCTGACTTTTGTTTTTTTAATTAATTGATATTGGAGTATAGTTGCTTTACAATGTTGTGTTAGTTTCTACTGTACAGCAAAATGAATCAGCTATACATATATACCCTCTTTTTTTTTTTTAGCTGTACACGTGCCTCTCCTGTTGTGGCCTCTCCCGTTGCGGAGCACAGGCTCAGCAGCCATGGCTCACGGGCCCAGCTGCTCCACGGCATGTGGGATCTTCCCGGACTGGGGCACGAACCCGTGTCCCCTGCATTGGCAGGCGGACTCTCAACCACTGTGCCACCAGGGAAGCCCCTATCCCCTCTTTTTTGGATTTCCTTTCCATTTAGGTCACCATAGTGTATTAAGTAGAGCTCCCTGTGTTATACAATATGTTCTCATTAGTTGTCTATTTTATACATAGTATCAATAGTGTGTATGTGTCAATCCCAATCTCCTAGTTCCTCCCACCCCACTCCAAAGTCTGACTTCTGAAAAATATTTCCTAGGCTGGCAAATTAGCTTCTTCTGCATATTAGTTTATAGTCGGAAGACCTAAGCTTGAACCTGAACTCCACCTGTTCTGATTACTACATTACACAAAATCATAAATTTTAGGGCTTTGAGAATGTCATGTAAATTGTCAGATTCTCAGCTTTCTTATTGATGAAATAGTGTATATAAAAGTGATTGATAAATTTAAGTTCTATGCAAATTATATTTTTTGATATTTATATAATTTATCAAAGGCTGGGGGGAAATTAAAAGAGTAATATAAATTAACGTGAATTATTGTTAAAGGTCACATGATTACAAACATTTTTAAATTTTCTTAATAGTTCATAGGAAACACAGTGTTGGTGAGGGAGGGTATATATAATTATTTAGACCAGGGCTTCCAAGGCGTCGTATTTGTTTGATCAGATAATTCTTTGGTGTGGTGTTGGGGGTAACCTGTACACTGTAGGACATTTAGCAGACCAGATGCCCACTAGATGCCAGTAGCACCACCCTCTCCAAGTTGTGGCAATCAAAAATGTATCCAGACAGTGTAAAATGTCCCCTGCAGGGCAATATTACCCTTTGTTAAGAACCACTGATCTAGACAGTTAGCTTAAGAGTCTTCATTTGTCCCTGGATAGACTTACCCCACAGGTGATTAAAATAAATTTAAATACTTTTCACCACATAAATCAGAGAAGCACACATTTTTTGATATAGGCAAATGGTGTCATTCTGTGTGCCTAATTTCCTTTTTGGATTATATCTCACGTGACAACAAAAGGCACAGATGTTATTTTGTTGACTGTTATCAAAACACAGTAATATTTATCACCAAATCAATGAACTGTTTAGACAGAGCAAGTCTGAAATGATTTAAGGTGGCTTCTTTATTTTTTTTCTAACTAAAAACTACAGTGATAGTTTAAGAAAAATATTTGATTATCTGTATGATATAACCTGGCTCCTAGTTTCTCTAGAGTCTAAAAACAAGCTAAAGGAGTCTATCCTAGGAACTCTGTTAGTTGTTTTTCAATTTATAATTTTGCTGATCTTGAAGAATAATTCTAAATTCAAGTCTGGTAATCACCCATACAAAAATAAACTATTGTACTCAACCGGACAACCAAAGATTTTTATGACAGTATGTTTTCTTTTGTTTATAATTTTTTGCAATTTTCTTTTTGTTGAACTTATCTAGAGGAAAGAGTAAAAGACATTTTCTTTTGAAGGTAATATTACTGATGTCTTCTAAAACACCAATATGTGTGTATACTCAACTACGAGGGCAAACTCTTCCTCTATATTAACTTGAAATACCAGCTCTCTAACTGGTTACTGATAAATTTATTTTTGTACCTTTGATCACTCCCATAAACTCCAGGCTTATATACCTCACTGCCTACTTATCACTTGTATTTGGACACAAATAGGCATCTCACAATCAAGTCTAAACTGGTCCTCTGATCTTCCCCCTCAACCTGAACTTCTACAAGTCTTCCTTATCCCAGCAAATGGCAAGTCCACCCTTCCAGTTACTCAGACCCCAAATTCTGGAGTTCTCTTTGACTCCCCTCTTTCACCTATACTTCTAATCATCCGCAGATTATTTCCTCTCCATCTTTAGAATATATGCATAATTCATCTACTTCTCACAACCTGACTGCTAATACCTTGGTCTGATCCAATCTACTGACATCTCTCACTTGAATTATAATCCACAGGCTTCTTAGTGATTTCACTGATTCCACCCTTGCCCTTCTGCAGTTTTTTCGCAACACGAAGTCAGAATGATGCTCTTCAGGTAAATCAGTGACAGCTACATGACTCAGAGTAAAAGTCACAGTGTTACTCTGGCCATAAAGACTCTGTACAATATTCTCCATATGTTTTTCCCTTTCTCAAGTCCCCGCCTTACCTCCTGACTGTTCATACTCTTCTCCCACTTGCTCTTTCCACTCCAGCCACGTTGACCTCTTTGTTGTCCCTTACACACCCCAAGTACACGCTTGTCTCTGACCTTTGGGTTTATCGTTCCTCTGCCTCATAATTCCCCCATCCCACCATCCGTAGACATTCCCATGACTTGCTTTCTCCCCTTATTGAAACTTTTCCCCCAACGTCACCTTATTAGTGGAGCTTTCCCTGACCAACCTGTATAAAATGACAAATGTCACTCCCTAGCAAGGCCTTCCCTAACTTCTTGTCTTCATTATTTTTTCCCCATCTGGAGGTATATATTTCACTGTAGTTTGAATCAGTGTAGTTTGTAGTTTAAGATAATATAATTATCAAATGATACATATTGTTACACTACTATTAACTAGACTTAGCTATATCAGTGTTTTTTTCATTGTGTTAAATGTATACTTGTAAAGAAAATTGCTGCAAACCTCTTTATCTCCCTCCCATATATAGATATATAGATGTTTGTTTATTGTCTTCTTCCACACCTAGATGGGAGTTCCACAATTTCAGGGACTTTCACCTCTCTTGTTAACTAATACATCCCCAGCTCCTGGCAAGGAGCCTGACAATAATGGGTCTCCATAAATATTGTTGAGCGAATATGTTACACACTTGAGTTAAAAAAATGAGAGCAGTTTAAAAAAAATGAGAGTAGTTCCTGCTCTTGTCATGGAGAGAGACATTTAAAGAAATGATCATGCAAAGAATCATCTGAAAGAAGTATGGTTGGGAGGAGGATGAGATTGTTGAAGAAAATGATCAAAAGTTGAGGATGACTTTACAATGTAGGTAGCATTTGAGCTGAATATTTAAGTATTAAATGGCATTTACTAGGTGAGGAAGATGAGAGTGTAAGACAGGCCAATGAAAACAACAGAAACAAAGGTATGGATGTCTGAAAACACAAGACATATTCAAGGGACACTGAACAGGTGTGACTATGTAGAGACTAAGATAATTAGAAAAGCAAGAAGAAGATGAGGCAAGAGATGGTAACTTGGAGCTGGCTTGGAAATAAAGCAATTTTCTCAAATTCTAAAATTCATAATTTTTAAATTGCAGGATTCATAATCTTCAGTAATTAGATCTCATTTTCCCAAGCCTCTAGCTCGTCTATATTAGGGGAAAATTGTATAGCAGCAAGTTGATTTAAAGTATTCGTTATTATTCTTAGCAAAAGAAATACTCCTGACTCGCACTAATACTCTATATAAATATAAATAATGGTGTTATATCCTCTGCCAATGTATCTTAAAAAGTGAGGATTATGGATTTAGAGTACTAGGTGGAATTGAGAAAAGAGTTGTTACCACAGGCATGGGTTACTTTCATATTCTTTCCTCATAGTGCTTCTGGAGAAAAGGCATATTTCCATGCTAATTTTCTTTTTGCACTTCCTCTTTGCTTATCTATCTCCCCAATATACAGGCAACTCAAAAGTAGTGTCCAGCACATACACAAAGCTTTTAATAAAATTTGTTGATCGGTTTGAAGTTGGCATGCAGTGTAACCATATCTACATACACATACCTACAAATTTTCTGGTATTTGGTAATTCTTACTGTGTTTAATACACTGAACTAAGTTCTGTTAAGAATGCAAGTTCTATTAATGAAGGAAGGAAGGAGAGGGAGGGAAAGAGGGAGGGAGGGAGAGAAAGTGGAAAGAAGTAATTGGATGCCCTCTCTTCATTCAAAAAATTTGGTTGTAGAGAGCCTATGATGGGGTAAATCCATTAATGTGTCTTGCTTCATACAACCATCCTATATTCCTTCTTTTTAAAAAGTTGTATCATCAGAAATCTGAATAATTTACCCAGGAATCTGAATAATTTTTTGTGGATCTGGTATATGATGAGAAGACAAAAAGTTTTCATTAGGTACCAATTTGATATAGGATATCTTCTTAAACCTGTTAATATCATTTTTTTAATTAAGGAGGACAGACTTCACAGCCTAGGACTTCATGGTAAGCATCAGGAACCTCATCGGTCAATAAGAGGAGAAGGAGCTTATTAAAACACAGAAAAGTGTGACTCCTAAAATTCTTCAATGCCTAATTAGGTCTTCACTCTCAAGAAGTTTGCAAGTTAATATGAAAAGTAGATATATAAAGGAAAAATCAACTAGCAATATGTGTCTAGCAGTAAATGTGAGATGCTGTTAAATAGATTACAGGTAAGAGGTACACCCTTCAGTGGGTTAAATGAAGAAGAATTAATAGGGGAGGCAAGACTAAAACTAAGCTCCAAAAGGCAGGTAGACATATTTGGGGAGAGAAAGTCTTTGCTGGAATAGGCATGTAAATAATAATAATAATAGCTTCTGCTTCTACCATGTATTTTACCTGGTGATATTCTGATCATGGTGCTAAAGTGCTTTATGTTCATTATCTCATTAAATTCTTATAACAAGCCTTTAGGGTAAAGGATGGAAGTTAAAGATAAGGAACCTAAATCTTAGTGATTACAAGTGGCTCTCCAATGGACATAAATGCAAACTAGAGTCTATCTGGTTCCATATACTCTTTGATTAAGCATTAAGCTGTTCTGTTCAAGTGAAGAGTTTGCTTTAGTAAGAAATGGAATATACACCTGGAAATATACTTTGGAGCAGACCTTAAATACCAGTTTAAAGAGTTGGTGCATGTGTGCTTTTGGTCTTTTTCCTATAGAAATGGGGACATTCTGGAAGTTTTCAGTAGGGAGGACTTATGACTTTTACATATATTACTCTGAGTTCACTATGTAAGAGGCTGGGTGAACTAAAAGCAGAAGCCCAATTGAGAGTGCAGTGGAAATGGATAGGAAAAAAAAGATGTAAAAAGAAAAGAAAAGAAAATGGACAGGGATGTTTTACACCTAAGACTCTCCTTAACTCTGAACTGACTTTAATTTTCAAAAAAAATATCAGAAATCCAAGTTGCAAAAATTTTTTTAATTCTAGGTTTGGAAATCTATAGTTATAAAATATACATCTATTTTGATAGAGTAAGTAAAAACAGACAGGAGCTTAATCCATGGTGCAGTGGAAAATTTGTTAACAGGAGCCCCCCAAAAGTAGAAAAAGTCAGAAAAGATTGGAAAGAGAAGTATATCAGACACAGAGGTGGCTTATACCAGCAATATCATCTGGAAACCAGACACAACAGCACAACACCATATTCCATCTATAGAAAATGAATACAACTGAAGGAGGGAGCAAAAGGGCTACAACCAACTAGGCCAGATGAGCGGGCAGCCTTCTCCCAAGCAGAGCACTGAATGCAGTAAGGAAACAACTTTCACAATTGCTTAAGAAGCAAGACTATTTCTAAGCCTTGTTTTCCAGGACCATGGTGAGCATTTGCTGCTAGCCATTCCAAGATTGGAGCTGGGCAGTTTGCACAGGGCTGGAGACTGATTCAACATTCCCTGGGAGGGACCAGGAAAGAGCAGATAGGATGTCTGGATTACATCCTTAGCTGTATCTAAGCTTGAATCCCATTAACTAAGTAGCCCCAAATTTTATAATGATATCGCTCTGATCTTAAAAGACATTTCTACAGTGTTAGACATAAGTCTCAATATAGTTTCTACTAAATAGGGTATTAGTGATTTGTTTAGTTATGTTTTTTAAGGAGATAGTCAACCTCATTTCTGGGCTGAGGAGTGACTTCACTTACTAAAAAATACATCCCATTTGTTTCCAGCCACAGTCCCATTTCTCCTGCACTGAAATCTAATGTTTTAAGGTAAAATATTTTCTATTAAATTTGATAGGTTTAAGTAAAACTACATGGCATGCTTCCATCAAAGGAAATGAAAATCATTCTTCAAAGCTGAATCAATTTACAATTGTGACAGATGGTGTTTCAACTATAGCTGTGATTCAACAATGGCACTTTGATGTCTTAGAAATAATTGCCATAGGAGCAATTTTCTATTTTAAACTGTGTTCCAATTTCAGTCTGTTTCTTCATAATAGGAACTCTAAAGGATCGCTTATTCTTGTAGTTTTTATTTTGCAAACTACTTTGTAACATAAATAAAAATCTGCTTGTTATGAAAAATTTCTGGTTTTATAATAGAAAATGTTTTTTCATGTTTATATTGGAAAAAATCTATTCTTCCTTTGAGCAATTAGTGTATATTGATACATAATTTATCATATAGATTATATCATATGTCTTAGTTGACAACTACCGCTATTTCAAGCAAACATATATTGCCTTTAGTTTTTAACTACTTAGAAAAAAATTCTGAAGACTAAAGAATCAATCAAACTAAACACTCAATTTCTTCAGGAATATCCAAGCCAAGTTTATTATAAACTTGAAAGGAAAAGTGACAGAAAAGAATAATAGACTGAAATCAAGATCTTTACCCCAGATATTGAAGCATAGCTCTCTGCTGAGGCATGGATACCCAAAAACTCACCTAATGAATGCTCATAGACAGGTTTAGTTCTTCTAGATTTATAGCTTTAAAAATCTTTGATCTCATTATTGAGGGTTCATGACAAAGTTTCCAGTGATTCTCAAAGAAATGAGAAAATAAGAACAGTGCAGTGAATTTTTCATAAACATCAACATACTTCATTGAAAGGATTGTCCTTAAAATAGGAAACTGACCTTATCTTATCATTGATAGTAGGATGTTTTTTGTGTTTAACATCCTTATTTGCCAAACTAAAAGTAGTCAATCTTGTGTTAGTTCCATTTTTAGATAGTCCCATTAAACACTCAAAACCTGGAAAAGGAGCCACAACTGTAGAAATTATCAGTGGAGACTTCAGTGAATTTCCTTTCCTTCGAAGCCCCAGGGCTTAAAAAGAGGCACACACACAACCCATTGCTGTAGTTTTTAATAAAGAAAGTAGCAAAAGTACAGCAAGTTGGAGAGAGTTCTCTAGCATTTAAGACACTTCTTTAGAGGACAAATGTTATGTCTTGGTTTCAATCAATCACTAAGGACCTGGATTAAAAATATCACTGAAATATACATTACAACATAGTCCTCAAAGCAGTATCATAGTTCTCAAAGCATACCTGTCATGATTTAATCATTCCTCAATCTGAATCTGTCTTACATTACAGATTTACTCTACCATTTGCACTGAATTTAGTATCTTTAGTTAGTGTATAAAACATTTCTAGATTCCTCTATCCCATTGCATAACTTTCAGTGAAAAGATTTAGTATCAAATGTTCACATCGCTGGGAATCACTGCTTGTAATTGGCAAAGTCATCCAGTATTGCAAGATCACTGGAAGCAATGAGAAACAGATAAGATTGAAAAGTACCCTATGTGATGTGGCACAGTCCTGAGAAAACACGGGGTGTCTGTGAGTTGTGCTCTAAGTGGGTCGTGGTGCATTTGACATTCTGTTGCATTCTTTCCCTTTTCCCCTTTCCAGTGAAATCAGATGAATTACAGACAATCAAGAAAGAATTAACCCAGATCAAAACTAAAATTGACTCCTTGTTAGGGCGCCTGGAGAAGATTGAGAAGCAGCAGAAGGCGGAGGCAGGTAAGTGAAAAAAATCTGTGGCTACAGACATGTCAGAATTAAACCATTGAAACAGTGTCAATCACGGAGACAGCACAGGCCCAGAGGGATACTGGCTGAGTTTAATAGAGTTTAGTACATTTACATGAATACAGTCTTTAAGCTTAGACTTGCAATGATGGAATCTGATTTTTAACTTTTTAGAGAAGGTGAGCCAATTTGCCTAAAATTCATATTTTTAAAAAGAAGGGAAAAAAGGAAAAGTATTTTGATGCTAATAATAAGTAACAGTTGGATCATAATTAAAAGTTTACATCTCAATATCAAGTAACCTTTAAGAAAATTAAATCAATTAATGAAATGTTCTATTGGGCTAAAATTATATTCATATTTCATTAAATTAACTTCAGCAAAATTTCACAGATTTCAAAAACCATGATTATAAAGCCCCACTCTTGCATTGCTGCAACTCTGCAAAACTTCAGAACCCATTTGCAGGATCTCAGTATCAACAGTATGTCTGGCCACCCGAGGCCATATCATTTGACTTACTTCTTTAACTTAATGTACTCTCTCCTTTGAATTATCTTTCCTGACCCTCAATCCATGCTAATAAAATTCTAATACCCTTTTATATGGCAACAGACAGTTTTAAAATCATACACTATGAGAACTGACATAAACTTAGAGATGAGCTAGTTCATAATTTGCAAATTGTATTCTGCAGGGTCTTTGATGCCTCAGAGGCTCCTTGGAGATGAGATGAGTGCTGGAAGAACACCCAGGAGGCAGATGAACTCATGCCTCCTCCAAACCCAGCCTTTGCTGCAAACAGTGTGGTTCTACCTGTATATGTTTTATATGTTGAGATTCAACATAAGACTTCATTTGCTAAAAGGCTTCACTTTTTCAAAAATAAACAATACAGTTTTGAAAACCATTGATCAAATCCGGCCTCTGCATTTTGCAGATGAGAAAATGAGGATTCAAGGAGGTAAACTGACTTTTCCATAGCCACATAAATAGTTTGTGATAGACCTAGGTTTCAAACCCAGGTCTTGTGAGTGAAAGCACTGCCCTTTCCAATGTTATAGGAACATTGGAACAATCTCAGGTTCCACCCATGGGCTGGTCCCAGGATTTCCCTGAAGTGAGACTACCTGGGTAACAACTAACTGATGAGAACCACTTGGGATCTAGGGCCACTGAGTTACAACAAAGAGGAACCTGCCTGTTTGTTGACTGTATCACTGGGGAGACGACTAGAGCTTACCTTCTGGTAATGAGGCATGCAGAGTTCAAGACTGAAAAGAAGCCAGCAGTGAGGTAGTGTTACAGCATAATGGGTGACAGAAATATACTGTGGTTCAAATCCTCACAACTTCTTAGCCTCAGTTTTCTCATTTATAAAATGAGGACAGGAATGGCTACCTGACAACGTGAGAAATGAGTAAAGTAGCGCATGTAAGTTGTATAGTACAGTAACTAACATAGAGTAAAGGCTCAATATTTGGTGCTATTTGGTCTTGTTAGTAACATAAACATATATAGGCAAACGAATATTTCCTACTACTATCATGCAGCCTATTTCTAAAACAATAAGCCATATACCTAGCACATGGTAGATTCTCATTACCTTTTGGTAAGTTAATGTGCATTAGAAGTGGTAGATAAATAGTAGATAAAATAGGCTCATTTTTATTAAAAACTTCTGTTATATTTTCTATCGAGAAAAAATATGCGGCCTACACTTCTTAATAGAGAAATTTAGATTTTAGAAAGTATTTTATATGCTGTCTATGGCACTAATCTAAAGTGTTGCTGGAATTGAAATACCCTGTGATGTTGCCTAAATCAATATTTCCCTTTGAGGAACTTCTGTGAAATTCATTATTATGTAAAACAACCCTTACAGCAAAGGACTTTGATAACCAATTTGCACTTCAGTTTAAAGGATTATGGAGAACTCATTTAAATATAAATCACCTCAACGAGAAAAATGTGATCCTTATTCCATCATATTATAATTTCCAGTTTCCTGCAATGAATAATACCTTCCACATATCTTCTTAGAAGATCATCTATAAACAAGACACTAAAATTCAAAGCTTGCATTTTCTTTTCATGAAAGGCTGTCACCTTATTTCTGTACATGCTTAAACTTTCCCAGTCATGAGACAGTTATTTTTAAAATGATAAGCTTAGGCCTTTGATATTTATGTCTTTCTTACTTGAACATGTCAGGAAGAAAGTGGAATTATTTAATTTGTAATTTCAGTTTTGTAGTAATTGTCTCCTGAACAGTATTCATATTTATGGAGATAAGATGATCATTTTCTATATTTTATTTATGAAAAGAAAGCAGGGCTGTATGGACTCAATACTATATTATGGAAAGTGGAGAGAAATACATTAAAATTCTTTTTAATTGCTCAGTACTTCCTTATTAACTTTAAGGAGACACCCATTTTAATGTTTATTTGGTTGCAAGCCAATTATACGGTAGTTAACATTTATTCTTCACTATTGCTCTTTTATACATCTCTCATTCCCAGTTTACTCTTAGTCATTTGATGATGAAAGTTTCCAGCATAGAATAGTGGCAGGAAGGAGATGGAGGGTTACAAACAGGATAAAGCCACACAGCATGGAGCTTGTCCTGAGTTCAAGTTTCATAGGATCACTTTTTTTTTTTCATTTGAAGTGAATTCCTAAGCTCTCAGGAATAATTGTAACGAGGTATAATGACATAATTTTGGATTCTCTGTACCTTAAATTACTGCTAATAGATGTTTGCATGGCATCCTATCTCTTCCTTTGATGTTGTAAACTTCCTCAGAACAAGGTCATGTTTTCTCTAACTTTTATGACTTTTCCAACACCACGTACTATGCACTGGACACAATTTAGTAGGTCATTTAACTCTTCTAGGTCTCAAGCCCCTCAAATGTAAAGTAGAGGAAGGGACTATGGCCTCAAACATATATTCCAGCTTTTAAATTATGATTAGTATGAATTTACCCTGCATATGTTATTTTTTCCTATTTGAATAATTCAAATAACATATGGTGACTATAGATTATTGAAAACAACAAATAACACATATCAATTTAGCCTACAATTGTGCCTCATTCCTAGATAATTCTTTTAAAAGAGAATCATAAATTTCCACATATGAAGACCACAATTTATATGTGCTTTACACAGTGATGTAAAATGACCATAAAGGGTGAAAGGAGTGAGAAGGAAAACTGAAGACTGAGTATCGTACAATGAGCAATGACATCTTTTAAAAAATCAAATTTCAGGCAAAGACTCTCTGATATGAAAAGGCAATTAGGCATTCTTTAATTCACCTTTATTCTCAGTGATGTGCTTCCTATATGACCAGCCAAACTCACTTGGACAATTCCAATGAGATTAGCCAACCTACCCTATCCACTAGACCTAACCACTAGAGATGTCACACATCAGTTCCATCAGGATAAATTCACCTGCCCATATGTTTGGTAAAAGATACAGAAATTTTTTAATAAATTAATGTCCAAGAATTAGAATATTACAGATAAATGTCAAGATATATAACTTCTTTTGAAAAATTGGAAACTTTCAATACTGCTGCCATATTATACATGACATGAACTTTTCAGTTTGCTAATATCTTTATCCAGCCAATTCACACATTTATGTTACTTGCTTGGTCCTTGATCATATTTGTGTCTCAGACTCCTATGGTAAGTTCTCCTTATATGGAGCCAAAACGGACTTTGCTTTGACTTGGTTCAGTTACTCTTTTTATGTCCCCTGAAACCAAGCTTAATATCTAATCCCTTGTGGATGTATCAGCCAATTAAATATATAGAAGAGCTGTAGTATTCTCATCCTTCCAAAACTTTTGAATAGAGTCACCATACTTGGCCCATAGATGCTCAACTTAGCTGCATTCAAATCTTGGTCAAAGCATCTTTGATGCCTTCTTTTCTCTAGATAAATATCAGTAATTTCTTCAGCTGCTTCTCATGTCATTTAGTTTTGCATCTTGAAACATTGTCATCTCTCTTCTCTAGTCACTGTATAGTTTGTCAACTACAGAGTGTGGTACTCAGAATGGAAGGCATTGCTCCAGATGATCTGACTGCTGCCACCTATAGCATGGCTACTAGTTCTGTCCTGAATACCTAACTGCTATCTTACACTTTGTATTAGACTGGTGATGTGTCTGGTTACAGATGTTGGACTGAACACATGAATTGAGCTCTGCTCCCTCCTTAATCTGCATTAACATAATGACAGGCTTAAAAAATGAAAATCCCTAGGCATAAAGAAAATGGGAACAAAATTTTAGAAGCTAAACAGCAGATGGAGAAGTGTACCTGACTTATCACATCCTAGAAATAAGTCCAGTTTTAACGACAGAACTCCAAAAGTCTCAGAATCAAAGCCATTATATTCCTCTGGAAAAGAGTGTATAAATGGCTGAAAGTCTGTTAAAGAAACAGATTCCTGTGTTACCATTCCCAACTGTCCCTGGCCCACTAGAAGCCTTGAGAAGTTTCCTCTAGAAAAGCTAAAACAGCATATCTCAGGGCTAATAGACAAACAAATTTGAGAGCAGCTAAAAACAGGGAGAAAAGCAGAAGTTTACACAATTACTACAGAAATTCCAAGCATTCTTCTCCCTTTCAGCTGCCAGACTACTGGAAGGACACTAGGAGAGGTTTTAGTTGGGAGTATGAGCAGCTGAAGGGAAAAGATTTAAAGATGTTGGCATGGATGCCACCCAAAGAAATAGTCAACAAGATCACCCTGCAGAAATGATATCCCCTTATACTTACAAAGTTTCCCATCCATATTTTAATACCCCACTGTTAATACGAAGAGACAAGGTTCACCAGATGGCAGAAAACATTTAATGTAAAAATCAAATACCAAAAAAAAAGAAGAGAAAAATAATTAAAAATTGGAGGAAACAGATTGTGCAGGAAGAATAAAACTTCAAAATAAAAAATAAATAAATAAAAAATAACAAACCACTGATTAATACCCTCAGAAAGAAAGGGAAGGTATTGCATTCATGAAATAAGAACACAAGACTAAAACTCAGTATTTAAAGGTCAGATAAAAGAGCTTTTAGAAATTAACGTACGATAGCACAAATAAACAGGATTGAAAGACAAAATTGGGGAAATTCTCCCAGACAATACAGAAGAAAGTTCAGGTGGAAAATCAGAAGGGAAAGATATGAAAGTTACTGGATGACTATCTGAAAAACAGGGTTTCAGAAAGAAAGAGAAGGAACATCCAAAAACAATTTTTGCGGGGGAAAAATAACCCAAACTGAATAACATAGTTAACCAGATTGAAAGGATCCACTGAGTACCTGAAACAGGGCATGAAAACAGATGTGCTTCAAAGCATAAAACTTTGATATTTCATAACATGGGGGCAAAGAGAAAATCCTACAGGCTTCTAGAGAGACAGAGAGGAAAAGAGAGAGAACAGTTTTTATATAAGGAAACAAATCAGAATGCCAATGGGCCTTTCAGCAGCCATTCTAAAAGCTAGAAGGCAATGAAAACATCCTCTTGCAACCTACAATTCTATACCTAATTCCCAAACTATTAAAAAGTGAGGGTAGATTGAAGATATTTTCAGATGTACAAGACTTAAAAAACTTACCTCCAATTCACCCTTTCTCTGATAATTACTGAAGATATACTTCACCAAAACAAGGAGTTAAACCAAGGAACAGAATAACATGACTTTCCCAAAGCAGGGAATCCAAAGGCAAAGGGAATCCTCAGGATAATGACAAAGAAGATTCTAGCATATGAGCTGTGAAAGAGACCTGGAAAGTAATGAGTACAGATCAGACCTGCTCAAAAGTTCTGGGAGAGACTTTTTCAAGAAGATGAAACGGATTCAGTGGCTAATAGTTGGGGAAGTAAATTGGTTGAGATGAGAGTTACAAATCTGATGGAGGGACAGGGAAGTTTGTTTAACCATATAGAAAGGAGTACATGTACTTAGTACAAGTACCAAGTTTAAAACAAACAAACAACCTAAGGCAATTTTTAATTCCAAAGAAAGTAAAATATTGTTTGGGAAAGAACAAATTATTCATTATATACTAACAAGTTAGCTGCCCAACGCATTTACATTTTTTAATTTATGTAAAAACTGAAAACTGATCTAATACAACTTACAATATAACTCTTGAGGGAGATGGGAAGTAAGTGAGGATGGGAAGTAAGCTGAATCCTCAGCTTCCCAAGGGTGATGTTAATAGATAGTGTATAAAACTAATCAAGAAGTAGCAATATAAACATGCTATTTAGAAATATAAGGGCACATATTTAAAAGAATTGGCTGAGTATAAAGCCCTTAAAGAGCTGGAAATGGTAAGCAAATGGGAAGAGAAAACTACTGTTTTTCATTAACAAGTCTTGTAGAAATATTTAACTACAAAAATTAAATGTTTTAAAGAAGCTCAATTTACAGGGGAAAAAAGAGATTGAGTTGTCTCTAGCAAATGGATCAAAACTTTTCCAACTGCTTCCTAGAGAGTTCCAATGGCCATCCCTCAGATAAGTGTCACTGGACACTTGTTAAAAATGGCAAGGAAGACTTCATTCAAGATTACTGTAATAGAGGTCAAAACTATTGCAATAGGGGATGGAAATTGAACTCAGCTCTACCAAAACAAAAGGTAGGAGGGTTTTTAAATGCAAGAGTGAGCTGTCTAAAAAGTATTAGAGGATGTTAGTAGGGAGGTTGATCAATATTATGAGGCTATCCATGTTTGCTGATTGACTCTATGGAAGTTAGGCTTCCTACTGGCCCACAGAGACTGGGAGCCCAGAGTCCTATCTTTTTCTGATGATTACATTTCAAAGGGGGAGCCTCCAGTTCTTGAAAAGACATGCCTGGTTATAAAAGATGTACAACTCAAAGGGGCATAGAAAGAATTTACAGGCACAAGGTTTCTAAAGTAAATGCTGTAAGAAAAAGGAGGTCAAGGCCCATAATCAGAATGGAGTCTGTCAAAAGTGCAGTCAAGCTGAGGGGAACGTTAAGGCTTTCTTAGTAACAACTCAATCATAGTCTTTAAAAATTGAACTCTTTCTCCTCTAAATATACTCTTCTCTCTGCACCCTGCCTCTGTCACATCACCATTACATAAATCCTGTCAGTCACATTGCCAACCTTGATATCATCTTCCATTCCTACTATAGCCAGTATTGCAAAATCTGGCTTTTGACATCTTTTTACTCCATCCCTTCTATTTTCTCAGTGGTACTGCTGATACTCAAGCCCGCTCACTTGCTCTATTGCAGTCACCTTATTTTTTTTAAGAACTTTTAGCTGTTCTTTATACTTCTAATTCCTCCCTAATTCATCTTCCTTGGGGCAAATAGATTTACACTACTAAAACATCCAAGGCCCCAGACTTGGGAATCAAACAGAACTAGGTTCACATCCTACTAGAGACCTAGTCCCAGAACTTATTGCCTGCATAAAATTTGGAGAGGTCGTTATAAAATTTATAAAATGGGTAAAATAATGTCTATTCCTTAAAATTATTGTGAGATTTAAATAAACACAATATCTCAGTAATTTTTTAAGTGATTTATATTGAATCTATGGTCACCTCAACTATCGAGGATACTTCTTGTGAACAACTTTGAGGTCTTTTTCACCAGGAGTGTACTTATGTAACTGATATGTTAATCTAAAGGCATTCCTCCTGCATACCTTTCCTAATGCTCATTTACGTCATTGTTAGTGACACCAGCCATAATAAGTGCATCTTTCTAAATGGCATTTACTGGAATCATTGAGTTAAATTCATATTATACACAGGTACTGTAGAACTTTTTAAAAAAATACAGTTTATACTGCAATGTGAAAACAATAGTTTGAGGCTACTAGCTGGCTCTGATGAATAATGTGACTGTTTTTATATCAACATCCTTTCTAACCATCTGCTAAGTACAATACAGCTAGCAATTAGCTAGTAATTAAGCCAGTATGTCAAAAAACTTAATTGCCAACTCAACCAATTTTCAGTTATATTAATGATAATAGCTCTACAGCAAAGTGAATTTAATAAAAATGCTTTGAACATAAATCCCAACAATTCTAACTTGCCTTCTAAATCATATATACATGATGAAATAGAAATGAGAGGTACAGAAAAAAATATTTGAATATGAGGATTAAAATTTTATATCAAATTCTTTCCTTTCAGGGCTTTTTAAAGCCTGAGGCATTTTCCTTTAAACAGAAGTATTTACCTGTCACTTGCACTTCGTTTCCTTTGATAGCCATTGTTTAGCTTGAACATGTGCTTTTAACTAAGCAAATGTCTTCATTCTTGAATTTAAAATTGTCTGGTTCTTCCCTCCTACATGTTGGTGGGAATGTAAGTTGGTGCAGCCACTGTGGAAAACAGTATGGAAGTTCTTCAGAAAACTAAAAACAGAATTACCATATTATCCAGCAATCCCACTCCTGGGCATACATCAGACAAAACTATATTTCAGAGAGATATATGTACTGCTATGTTCATAGCAGCACTATTCGCAATAGCCAAGACATGGAAACAACATAAATGTCAATCAACAGATGAATGGATAAAGAAGATGTGGTACATATATACAATGGAATACTACTCAGCCATTAAAAAGAATGAAATAACACCATTTGCAGCAACATGGATGCAACTAGAGATTCTCATACTAAGTGAAGTCAGAAAGAGAAAGATAAATACCATATGATATCACTTATACATGGAATCTAAAATATGACACAAACGAACCTATCTAGGAAATAGAAACAGAACCATGGACATAGAGAACAGACTGGTGGTTGCCAAGGGGGTGGGGGTTGGGGAAGGGATGGAATGGGAGGCTGGAGTTAGCAGATGTAGGCTTTTATATATAGGATGGATAAACCACAAGGTCCTACAGTATAACACAGAGAACTATGCTCAATATCCTATGATAAACCATAACGGAAAAGAATAGTTACAAATAGAATGTATATATAATTGAATAATTTTGCTGCACAGAAGTAATTAACACAACATTGTAAACCAACTATACTTCAGTAAAAATAATTTTTAATTTAAAATAATTAAAACCTCAAAAAAAAATTGTCTGGTTCCTGAAGAGATTCAAAGCACTCCCCTGGGGCTTCCCTGGAGGCGCAGTGGTTGAGAGTCCGCCTGCCGATGCAGGGGACACAGGTTCGTGCCCCGGTCCGGGAGGATCTCACATGCCGCAGAGCGGCTAGACCCCTGAGCCATGGCCGCTGGGCCTGTGCGTCCCTAGCCTGTGCTCCGTAGCGGGAGAGGCCACAAAAGTGAGAGACCCACGTACCACAAAAAAAAAAAAAAAAAATCTAAAACTAACTCACTTTTCTCACAAACGAAATGTTGTGGTTGCCCCTCACTCTGACTTAAAAAGTCAATAAAGACTCAAAATAATGCCACTGTTCAAAGGCAGCCTTCCTCCTGCAAGCACCTGAAGACTTCATAGTTTATTTTTCTCCTGGAGACTTGTCAGTTATAAACATGAACAATTTTTCTTTCAGAAATTCTCATACCTCACGATTGATTTTGCCTTAGTGGTGTGGGGCTCTTGTGTAGAATGTTTCAAGGAGGTTTCTTTTAGTTTCTTTGAATTTGTATTTTTGCTACCATGGTGCCAAATTCAAAAATCACTGTGACTCTAAGAAAAGAATTTGATACCCAGACATTTATTTTTGTTTTATTAGTTCCACAAAAATTCATGAATATATTCAACAAATATTTAATTTACATGTAAGCCTCTGAGCCACCAGGGATACAAAAACGTATAAAAAGGTTTCTGCCCCAAAGAAGCTTCAGTAGTAGAGACACAAATGCATGTGCGTGTGTGCACTCACACACACATGCACACACTCACAATAAAAAGTAAAAGAAGTAGAAAAAGAATTATGCAGATAAAGAGACTGTTATGAAGTTAAGAATAAACTAAAAACCTAACAACTACTAATAAACTACTCATTTCTAATAGAAGTAGAATTAGATAATTATTCATAAAAATAGAACAAGTTGCTTTGCTTCTTTCTATTTCAACAAGATAATAACTGGATCAAAACTGCTTGGTAAACTGTGAACCAACAGTTTTATAAACAAGATATGCTTTCATGTGTGATTTTTTTTTTCATGAACCCTATCACTGCTTAGTGATTATAACATTTCCCATTGAGATAATGACAAAAATCTATGGTGGCCACATTACTAAAGCACAGACTGAGTGTATTTCTGTTAAACTCCTATGAATCAATTGCCATTATAATTAAGTTTTTTTTCTCAACCCAGATAATGTCTTCCATGCAGCTAGGTTTCAAATTAATGAATGGATGAATGAGGATGTTATAGGATGTTTTTGCAATGAACTATATTAATACACAACTGCCTTTGAAATAGGTCATCAGAGGAATTACAGGTATGTTGTATATTAATACACAAAACAAAGTAACTTAAAACACTATGTCTGTCTAAACAGAAATTAAGGGACCACATCAAAGTCAAAATTGTCTTTGTATTATATGATTCTTAATGTTCAGTAGTGATGAATTATTTTGATATGGACAACTTATCTATAGCAATCAAGTAATCAATATAGATTCAACTCAAAAACTATTTAGAACTTCTTAAGAGAACATGTTTTTGTGCCCTTTATAGTTTAAAAAATGCATTCATCTCTTTTTCCTCATTTGAGCATACTGTAGCCTTCTGAAAGATACCATCTTTATGCTCATCTTTTAGAAAAGAAAATTACAGTTAATAGAACTAGTAATTAGCAAAAGTGTGGATCTCAAATCCTATATTCTCTCTAATACCTTATCTCTTCTCTGTATAAGGCATTCAATGAGGGGTACAGAGAACATCAAAGTATTTCTTGATAACTGACTAGTATTGCACTTTTCACTTTATAAAAGATTGATATCTTTATTATCCCCTTAGAGTGTGATAATGACCTTTTGAGGCAATAGCTCAAGTTTCAAGAAAGCTTAAACACTAATGAGAAAAGGAGAAGACAACAACAGAACTATCTGATACACGTTTTGGTTGATCAAAGGAGGAGGGATTGTATTCAACTAAGAAGATCAAGAAAGTCAACTTGGATTCCAAAGATAACTGAAGCAAATTGTTACACAAAGCCAAATGAGGACTATACAACTCTGAGATCTGGTCCTACATATATTCTCTGAAAATCCATTACACATTTTGGACCAGAGATTTTCTAGAGGAAAAAAAAAAAAAAAGAAACAATATAACTTTCAACATCAAAAAGTGACGGTTCTTAGAGAACATATATTTCTGAAGTCATTAGAGAAGAAATAGATATGCCAGACCAAATGAATTTACAATATAATGTGAATTTTAACCAGAAGCCCATTTGTGTGTTATAACAAAAGAATAAACACAATGACTTAAAATTGAGAAAGTTTGACTTTAGGAAAAGTTGTAATATTAGGGACATTTTTTATAGAATAATAATTATCCAATCCCAGACCTTCATTCCTTTTTCTTTCTTAAATTATCAATACCAGGACTTGAGAGTCAGCGCATTTGAACCACCAACATAGTGACCCAGAGCGGCTAGAAGTGAGGGTGTCACGTGATAAGTACAAAAATCTCTTTTAGGAGAAAGAGTGGAAGATCACACTAAAGTAGCCAAATCCATGTGTCTTCCAGGATCAGCGATACAGAGGCAACAGGATGGAACATAAGTCATGATTAATATCAGAGGATTCCAAACTTTTCAGTGCTCTCACTAGTCTGCCCATCACAGCTTTTTTTTTGAATTAAAATATAGTTGATTTACAATATTGTGTTAGTTTCAGGTGTACAGCAAAGAACAGAAAAAAACTGGTCTGGAACTGAACCTTGAACCCGCAATATCTCCTTGGAGTTATGCCTGTATTTATATAAGTAACTATTACTACAATTTTAAACAATTATTAGGAGAGGATATCTTCTTACTTATACATAATGTTTATCCATTTATTGATTTACATATTAGTTATGTTTGAAAAGATTTGTGCTGAGTCAAAATGTATATAACAATGCTTATTTTCCTTTTAACTCACATTACGAAAAATACCAAGAATGAATACCCCAAAATATTTTGGCTCTGTAAACTATCCTTATTGCTGTAAAATATAAATAAATAAACTCAAAGTGCAACACCTTTTAAAACTCGAATAATGGGATAATCATCTGATAAAATAATAATAATTAAACTGAGTGTGAAAAGCACATAGCTTTTGACATAGTCATGTACACATGGCAATAAGAGAAGGAGGTACATAAGATAATCTCATTTATTCAATACCCAGTGCTTCTTGGTATTTTCACAAGAGAAGAAAACCAACCACTAGGGGAAATAATTATTATGTTGTCAGCATAATTCCCATTTGGGCACATTTCTGTGAACGAAATGCACACACCCTGGCATTAGAGGGAATTTCGTTAATGCAGAATGTAACTTCATTTGTTGAGCACTTACTATTTGCAAATCACTAAACTAAACACTTTGATTTACTACTCCAGGCCCTGAAAGTTAAAATCTCTCTATCCTGATTGCGTGGATGAGAAAACTGAGGCACAAGGAGGGTTTATCATTTCAGCGTCGCAAAGCTTGTAAATGATGAAGCTCGACATTGAACGCGGGCTCTCTTACACCAGAATTTTATTCTTAACCCTTGTGGTTAACCACATCTACCAACAGAATTTAGAGTAAAATATCAAAGGAATGTTCACATGAACATGTTGACGGCCAACATATCTGCTTTTTTACTTTTTTCCTCAGTGAGTTTTTTGTCTTCTTCACTTAAGTTTGAACTTGTCAGTGAGAGCATTCTTCGTCCTCCTTCCTTGAGTGAACACATTCTATGTTTTATCTGATTTTCTTTCTTTCTTTCTTTTTTTTTTTTGCTGTATTTTCTCCTTAGAGAGGACATCCTTATCAGAAAAAACTATATATAACCAGAAAGATCAATCTGTTTATGTATATCTTTGTTTTTTATATACAAGTACCATCTGCATTCCCCAATTTTTTTGCTAATTCTGTTAAAAAATAATATGCTTACATGTAAATACACAGAGATATGAACATAATTTACATGACTGAATAAATTCAACCTTAACATAATTTATCTTCCTCACACACTTAATAGTACAGAGTTTACCCATTCATAGACTGTTTTTTCATGGTTTATCCAAATGGCTCATGAGCAACCCAAAGTAGTAGTCATTTGCTTTTTCCCCCCCTCCACCAGAAGCTCAGAAGAAGCAATTGGAAGAGAGTATAGAGCTGATCCAAGATGAATGTGTGTCAGAGAATGCAGATCACTCTACAGAGGAGCCTGCTGAAGGAGGGCCAGATGCCGATGGAGAAGAGATGACTGATGGGATAGAGGAGGACTTCGATGAAGATGGGGGTCGTGAGCTGGTAGGAACTAAACATTTGGTGTCCACACCCTTTGGTAATAGTACCAGCATGTCAGCGACTCATTCATTCTAAAATATAGATTAATTATTGGGGGCTTATTTCTTTCTTACATGCACATATTTAAGGCAAACTCAGGCAGTGCTTTGCACATAATAAGTGCTCAATATATTTTTGCTAATTTAAAATATGAGGGAATAAATGAATGAACAGGAATATTATATATGAGATTAGGCATATTTACAGGCTCATATGAAAGATTCTCTTTCTCAAATGCTTCATCATGAAAGGAATCTTTTGTTTGTGCAGTTACACATGAACTGTACATGGGTATAATATCCTGGTAACAAAACAACCATTTACTGGACGATACATGGTTCCCCTCTTATTTAGTAGTGTCACTCACTGATGATAATTATATTAGTTACGTGGCCAACAGCCCTTTGTACACTCTGCTCATTACGATGATCCTTCGGTGTATAGCCAGTTTATCATCTTCAGTGCCTGTGCTGCTTGATAACCAGTTTTTATGAGTTGCGGATTTGACTGAGACTTGATTCTTTACGAGTTTTGTTTTCCCCAATGTTGTAATCATTATACTGCTCATTTCCAGATGTTCTTTCCTGTAAAAACACACCAGGGACTTGGTAAATATATGCTGATGAGAATGCTACTCCTCATATTTTATCAGCCATGAAATTAAATATACTATCTTAAAGGGACTGACTGATAAGAATAAGGCAAATGTGTGTATATGTGTGTGTGTGTTGTCAGCTCTCAAGTATCTATGGACTGATTACATTAAACTTGATTTATCCTAGGTAATATCAGATTCCAATTTGTTTTAATACCTACTGTTATTTAACTGATTTTGTCATGGTTGTGATTTTGGCATGGTAACTAACCTATCCCTAGTTTCATTTATGGAATTCTATATTGATTTTTAACATTCCAGCTGTTTAAATTGCATGGTACCTTTATTTAAACTTTTCAGATATGAGCCTTTAACAACCACCCTTATTTTTACAAAAGTCTGTATCAGTTTGAAGGACTTGAGTACCTATTTTTAGATCTAGAGTCTGTTGAGCAGGGACTAGAATGAAAGACTAACAAGTTTCTCAGCTTCTCCTTAGGCAGGACTTTAATCCAACAACATAAGTTCCTCAAGCCATTCTAATCAGACTTTTGCTGTCACCATCTCATTGTGACTGCTTTTGTTGAGATCTCTGGAGGCCTCCATGTTGCCATTACCAATGGTTGCCTCTCCGTTCTTATTTTAATTAACCTGTCAGCAGAATTTGGCTGAAAACTGGTTAGGAGAATTTCTCAGAATACTAGTTGTTCATTCTCATTCACCCGTGCTAGAAACTTTCCCTCCATATTCCCACTAAATAATGGAATAGCCCAGGACTTTGTCATGGGCCACCTTCTCTTTCTACACACTTTCACAAGGTAACTTCATCAAACACCAGAGCTTTGAGTGTTATTTATAGGCCAAAGATTCCTAAATCTATATTTCTACTTTTCATCTCTTCCTGAAATTCTAAACTCAAGTAGATGCCTCTCTCCTCATAAATGTTCAATAAACAATTGAAACTTAACATGCCAGAAACATTCTTGATTTTTTCCAGCCATCTTATTACTTTCCAGCCTTCCTCTTTCTGGTAAACAGCATCATTATCCACACAGTTGTTAAAAACCAAAAAGACAACGATTACCTTTGATTCGCTCCACTTTCCCCCATACATTCTACCTCCAAATCATAGCCCAAAGCTAGTTACATCTCCACTACAGCTAAACTGACTTTGTTGCTTCAGCCCATTCAATCCATTCTCCACACAAGGAAGATAAAAATCTTTTTAAACTGTATACCAGATAATGCTACTCCCTTGCTTAAAACCCTACAGTGCTTTTATCACACTTAGAATCAAAATACCTAAGTGCATGAATTTAAATTGAAATTGGGTGGAAGATGCCAGGAGAGAGAGAGAGAGAACTTGCTGAGGAGAAAGAAAGTCCCCAGTGCTGACGGGAAAGGGATTTAGGACACAGTTGTATGTATAGGCTGGCCTTCGACGTGAAGAGGGACACTCTTTCATTGCAACAAACTGTAGTAAGTCTGAGGAGTTGGTGGCAGGTGCTTGAGGGAATTCAAGCATGAACTGTAAATCAGAGGGTGATAATCTCTGGAGAGTGAGGAGAGATTGGCATTGTCACATATTTAAGGAGAAAGGAGAAGATTTGAAGAAGCAAGTATGGAAAACATATAAAGATTGATGGTTAGTGTCCACAGCCAGCTGAGGCTAGAGACCAAGAATTAAAGAGTAGTAGTTTGCAAACTTTAAGGTGCATCAGAATAACCTGGAGTTTGTTAATTCCCATTCCAGATGATTAAAACACATATTGCTGTGTCCCATTCCAAGAGTTTCTGATTCAGTATGCTGAGTGTGTCTGGGAATTCACGTTTCTAACGGGTTCCCAAGTCATGCTGATGCAGCCAGTCTGGGGTTCTCTTTGAGAACCACTGTTGATCAGGGAAGGAGGGGAACATAGAAGGGGGCTGAGAAGGAGAAAAAAGAGGCACAAAGGGAAATCCTTATACCATTAAGGACCAGAGGAAAGGAAAGGAAATGAATGAGAGAAAAGCAATGGTTGTACTCAGAGACTGAGATATTTCAGAGGAGTGACAGGTGATGAGAAAATCCATGGGAGGGGGGATGGAAGTGGGATCATAAGAAAAGTCACTGCATATGAAGAATTCAAGGAACTGAGAGTCTCAGATGCAAGATAGCTCATCTACATGTGCATGAAATCACTCCAAATATCAGATAGAAGTACAAGAGTAAGACAGCTATGAAAAGTCAGCTGGCATGAAAGAGATAGCAAGGCCCATTTTAGTCCCAGATCTGTCACTATCCAATCCAATCGATTCACCTTAAACATAACTTCTCTGAGTCTCAACTTTCTTATCTGCAAAATAGTAAGGTTAGGTCAGAAATTTCTAAAATCCATTTTGTTTGATCTTTCCTCTGAGTGAGTCTGTGTTCCAGGAACACCATGTCTGAAAGAGCAAGGGTTGAGCATGCAGCCAAGGGAACAAAACCAAACCATGGTGTTTGGTTTATGTTCTAAATACTCAGAAAGTAACTGATTAGAACTCTGGCTGCCTGAAGGTTCTCAGGTTTTCTCCCTCAACTCCAGCATTATAATTGGGGGTTTAGCTAATTGGAGGTAAGGATACTATCTCTAGTATCTCATTTCATTTCTAAAACTTGGAAAACAATGAGTGAGGGTGAGTGTAGTACTCAGTCCCTGCAGTCTAAATGGAGACAGGGGAGTCCCTCCCAGTGATTGGCCAAGAGAAAATTCCCTGTTCTAGTGTCTACTATTTTCTCTTTTCCAGACCACATGAACAAAATCATCCTTGGTTCCTGAAAAGGAAAGTAAAAACACAAATCTTCTCTTTTTGAAGAGTGGGTATGATTACAGATTCAGCAAGGATACAGTATAATTAGGTCTTTAGCACATACAGTAGCAACCAAAAGGAAGAACTGGCATCCACGTGCTCAGTCAGCTGCTCAAAGAAAATCTGAAATGAATGGGAAACAAGACTTGTATCTGAAGCAAAGGAGATCCAGCAAAATGTGATAATGGGACAGCCATATGTGGTGGCACCCCTTGTGGAGCATGTGGGAAGCTGCTCCATACATTGCCTAGATCTAAATATCCAGTTAGTGAAATCAATTTCCATTAAGCAATCCATTCAACTAACGTTCAGGTGCCTACTGTGTGTGAATCAGGTGCTACAAAAATTGTACAGATAACTAAAACTATTGCTTTATGTGTAAAATGAAATGTTTAAGTAAATGGTTCTTTTTCTCAAGTAGCTTAGTGCCTTAGAGAAGACTGATTTCCTCATGTAAAAAATCATATACTTGGACTTCATAATTTATAAGAAGCAAGCCAGGGCTAAAAATCTGTGATTCTATAATAATCTATGCCTATATATTTCATTAGTGCCTATCAATTAAGACTTGAATATATTTAAAATTGAACTCTATATTGACGCATTATACATACACTATTAAACTGCTACCATACTCATTTCTGAATAAATTCATTAGCAAATATTTATTGATTGACCACTAATGAGATTTTTCCTATGGGGAAAAAGAAAGAAATCATATTTCTTCCATCAAAAAGGCTAACAAGAACTCTACTTGTTTCAAAATGGCAGAGTAGAAGGACGTGCTCTCACTCCCTCTTGCAAGAACACCCAAATCACAACTAACTGCTGAACAATCATTGACAGGAAGACACTGGAACTCACCAAAAATGATACCCCACAACCAAAGACAAAGGACAAGCCACAGTGAGATGGTAGGAGGGGCAAAATCACAATAAAATCAAATCCCATAACTGCTGGGTAGGTGACTCACAAACTGGAGAACACTTATACCACAGAAGTCCACCAACTGGAGTGAAGGTTCTGAGCCCCACGTCAGGCTTCGGAACATGGGGGTCTGGCAACAGGAGGAGGAATTCCTAGAGAATCAGACTCTGAAGGCTACCAGGATTTGATTACAGGACTTTAACAGGAATGGGGGAAACAGAGACTCCACTCTTGGAGGACACACACAAAGTAGTATGCAATTGGAACCCAAGGGAAAGAGCAGTGACCCCATAGGAAACTGCAGCAGACCTACCTGTGAGGGTTGGTGAGTCTCCTGCAGAGGTGGGAGCTGGCTCTGTCTCACCGTGAGGACAAGGACACTGGCAGCAGAAGTACTGGGAAGTACCCTTGGGGTGAGCTCACCCAGAGTCCACCATTAGCCCCTGTAGGCTCCAGTGTTGGGTTGCCTCAGGCCAAAAAATGAACAGAGAGGAAACCCAGCCCCACCAATCAGCAGACAAAAGGATTAAAGTTTTACTGAGCTTTGACCAACAGAACAACAGCCAGCTGTACCCACCACCAGTCCCTCCCATCAGAAAAATTACACAAGCCTCTTAGATAGCTTCATCCACCAGAGAGCAGACAGCAGAAGCAAGATGACCTACAATCCTGCAGCTTGTGAAATAAAAACCACATTCACAGAAAGATAGACAAGATGAAAAGGCAGAGGGCTATTTATCAGATGAAAGAACAAGATAAAACCCCAGAAAAACAACTAAATGAAGTGAGATAGGCAACCTTCCAGAAAAAGAATTCAGAATAATGATAGTGAAGATGACCCAGGACCTCGGAAAAAGAATGGAGGAAAAGATCGAGAAGATGCAAGAAATGTTTAACAAAGATCTAGAAGAATTAAAGAACAAACAAACAGAGATGAACAATAAAATAACAAAATGAAAAATACACTAAAAGGAATCAATAGCAGAATAACTGAGGCAGAAGAATGGATAAGTGACCTGGAAGACAAAATGGTGGAATTCACTGCTGCGGAACAGAATAAAGAAAGAAAGAATGAAAAGAAATGAAGACAGCCTAAGAGACCTCTGGGACAACATTAAACACAACAACATTCACATTATAGGGGTCCCAGAAAGAGAAGAGAGAGAGAAAGGACCAGAGAAAATATTTGAAGAGATTATAGTTGAAGATTTCCCTAACATGGGAAAAGAAATAGCCAACCAAGTCCAGGAAGTGCAGAGTCCCATACAGGATAAACCCAAGGAGAAGCACACTGAGACACATAGTAATTAAACTGGTTAAAATTAAAGGCAAAGAAAAATTATTGAAACCAGCAAGGGAAAAATGACAAATAAAATACAATGGAACTCCCATAAGATTAACAGCTGATTTCTCAGCAGAAATTCTACAAGGCAGAAGGGAGTAGCATGATATACTTAAAGTGATGAAAGGGAGGAAACTACAACCAAGATTACTTTACCCAGCAAGGATCTCATTCAGATTCGATGGAGAAATCAAAAGTTTTACAGACAAGCAAAAGCTAAGAGAATTCAGCACCACCAAACCAACCTTACAACAAATGCTAAAGGAACTTCTCTAAGTGGGAAACACAAGAGGAGAAAAGGACCTACAAAAACAAACCCATAACAGTTAAGAAAATGGTAATAGGAACATACATATCGATAATTACCTTAAAAGTGAATGGATTATATGCTCCAACCAAAAGACACAGGCTTGCTGAATGGATACAAAAACAAGACCCATATATATGCCCTCTGCAATAGACCCACTTCAGACCTAGGGACACATACAGACTGAAAGTGAGGGGATGGAAAAAGATATTCCATGCAAATGGAAATCAAAAGAAAGCTGGAGTAGCAATACTCATATCACATAAAATAGACTTTAAAATAAAGAATGTTACATAAGACAAGGAAGGACACTACATAATGATCAAAGATCAATCCAAGAAGAAAATATAACAATTATAAATATATATGCACCCAACGTAGGAACACCTCAATACATAAGGCAACTGCTAACAGCTATAAAAGAGGAAATTGATAGTAACACAATAATAGTGGGGGAATTTAACACCTCACTTACACTGATGGATAGATCATCCAAACAGAAAAATAATAAGGAAACACAAGCTTTAAATGACACAATAGACCACATCGATTTAATTGATATTTATAGGACATTCCATTCAAAAACAGCAGATTACACTTTCTTCTCAAGTGTGCATGGATCATTCTCCAGGATAGATTACATCATGGGGCACAAATCGAGGCTCAGTAAATTTAAGAAAATTAAAATCATATCAAGCATCTTTTCCGACCACAATGCTATGATATTAGAAATCAATTACAGGGAACAAAATGTAAAAAAAAAAAAAACAAACACATGGAGGCTAAACAATACATTACTAAATAACCAAGAGATCACTGAAGAAATCAAAGAGGAAATTTAAAAATACCTAGAGACAAATGACAATAAAAACACAACAATCAAAACCTATAGGATGCAGCAGAAGCAGTTTTAAGAGGGAAGTTTATAGCTATACAAGCCTACCTCAAGAAACAAGAAATATCTCAAATAAACAATCTAAACCTACATCTAAAGGAACTAGAGAAAGAAGAACAAACAAAACCCAAAGTTAGCATAAGGAAAGAAATCATAAAGATCAGAGCAGAGATAAATGAAATAGAAACAATGAAAACAAGAGCAAAGATCAATAAAACTAAAAGCTGGTTCTTTGAGAAGATAAACAAAACTGATAAACCAATAGCCTGACTCATCACGAAAAAGAATGAGAGGACTCAAATCAATAAAATTAGAAATGAAAAAGGAGAAGTTACAACAGACACCGCAGAAATACAAAGCGTCCTAAGAGACTATTACAAGCAACTCTATGCCAATAAAATAGACAACCTGGAAGAAATGGGCAAATTCTTAGAAAAGTATAAACATCCAAGACTGAACCAGGAAGAATTAGAAAATATGAACAGACCAATCACAAGTAATGAAATTGAAACTATGATTAAAAATCTTCAAACAAAAGCCCAGAGTCAGATGGCCTCACAGGTGAATTCTATCAAATATTTAGAGAAGAGCTAACACCATCCTTCTCAAACTCTTCCAAAAAATTGCAGAGGGAGGAACACTCCCAAACTCATTCTATGCGGCCACCATCACCCTTATACCAAAACCAGACAAAGATACTACAAAAAAAAGAAAATTACAGACCAAAATCACTGATGAATATAGATGCAAAAATCCTCAACAAAATACTAGCGATCAGAAACCAACAACACATTAAAAGGATCATACACTATGATCAAGGGGGATTTATCCCAGGGATGCAAGGATCCTTCAATATACACAAATCAATCAATGTGATACACCATATTAAAAAATTGAAGAATAAAAACTATATGATAATCTCAATAGATGAAGAAAAATCTTTTGATAAAATTCAACACCAATTTATGATAAAATCTCTCCAGAAAGTGGGCATAGAGGGAACCTACCTAACTCAACATAATAAAAGCCGTATATGACAAACCCACAACAATCATCATTCTCAATGGTGAAAAACTGAAAACATTTCCTCTAAGATCAGGAAGACAAGGATGTCCACTCTCACCATTATTATTCAACATAGTTTTGGAAGTCCTAGCCATGGCATTCAGAGAAGGAAAACAAATAAAAAGAATACAAATTGGAAAAGAAGAAGTAAAACTGTCACAGTTTGCAGATGACAAGATACTATACATAGAGAATCCTAAAGATGCCACCAGAAAACTACTAGAGCTACTCAATGAATTTGGTAAATTTGCAGGATACAAAATTAATGCACAGAAATCTCTTGCATTCCTATACACTAATGATGAAAAATCTGAAAGAGAAATTAAGGAAACACTGCCATTTACCATTGCAACAAAAAGAATAAAATACTTTGGAATAAACCTACCTAGGGAGACAAAACACCTGTATGCAGGAAACTATAAGGCACTGATGAAAGAAATTAAAGATGATACCAACAGGTGGAGAGATATACCTTGTCCTTGGATTGGAAGAATCGATGTTGTGAAAATGACTATACTACCCAAAGCAATCTACAGATTCAGTGCAATCCCTTTCAAGTTACCAATGGCATTTTTTACAGAACTAGAAAAAAAATCTTAAAGTTTGTATGGAGACAAAAAAGACCCTGAATAGCCAAAGCAATCTTGAGGGAAAAAAATTGGAGCTGGAGGAATCAGACTCCCTGACTTCAGACTATACTACAAACTTCACTAATCAAGACAATATGGTACTGGCACAAAACCAGAAATATAGATCAGTGGAACAAGATAAAAAGCCCAGAGATAAACCCACGCACCTATGGTCAGCTAATCTTTGACAAAGGAGGCAAGGATATACAATGGAGAAAAGACAGTCTCTTCAATAAGTGGTGCTGAGAAAAATGAACAGTTACATGTAAAAGAATGAAATTAGGACACTCCCTAACACCTCACACAAAAATAAACTCAAAATGGATTAGAGACCTAAATGTAAGACCAGACGCTATAAAACTCTTAGAGGAAAACATAGGACAAACACTCTTTGACATAAATCACAGCAAGAGATTTTTTTAGCTCCTAGGGTAAAATGGAAATAAAAACAAAAGTAAACAAATGGGACCTAATGAAACTTAAAATGCTTTTGCAAAGCAAAGGAAACTATAAGCAAGATGAGAGACAACCCTCAAAAGGAGAAAGTATTGGCAAATGAATCAACAGACAAAGGATTAATCTCCAAAATATGTAAATAGCACATGCAGCTCAATATTAAAAAAACAAACAACCCAATCCAAAAATAGGCAGCAGACTTAAATAGACATTTCTCCAAAGAAGCCATACACATGGCCAAGAAGCACATGAAAAGCTGCTCAACATCACTAATTATTAGAGAAATGCAAATCAAAACTACAATGAGGTATCACCTCACATCAGTTAGAATGGGCATCATCAGAATATCTAAAAACAACAAATGCTGGAGAGGGTGTGGAGAAAAGGGAATCCTCTTGCACTGTTGCTGGGAATGTAAATTGATACAGCCACTATGGAGAACAGTATGGAGGTTCCTTAAAGAACTAAAAATAAAATTACCATATGACCCAACAATCCCACTACTGAGCATATACCCAGAGAAAACCATAATTCAAAAAGACACATGACCCCAATGTTCATTGCAGCATTATTTACAACAACCAGGTCATGGAAGCAACCTAAATGCCCATCAACAGACAAATGGATAAAAAAGGTGTGGTACATATATACACTGGAATATTACACAGCCATAAAAAGGAACAGAACTGGGTCATTTTTAGAGACGTGGATGGACCTAAAGATTGTCATACAGAGTGAAGTAAGTCCGAAAGAGAAAAACAAATATCGTATATTAACGCATATATGTGGAACCTAGAAAAATGGTACAGATGAACCAGTTTGCAGGGCAGAAATTGAGACACAGATGTAGAGAACAAACATATAGACACCATGGGGGGAAAGCAGCAGGGGTTGGTGGTGGTGGGATGAATTGGGACATTGGGATTGACATGTATACACTAATGTGTATAAAATGGATGACAAATAAGAGCCTGTTGTATAAAATAATTAATTATTTATTTTTTAAAAAAGTAAATAAAAAGGAATAATTGCAAAAAAATAAAATAAAATTTAAAAAGAAGGCTATCAGTTACCTGAGCTACAGACAAAACATACAAAGCCCTCTATTATGATAAGACCAATATGAAAGATGTAATTTACAAATGGGGAATCACATAAAGTATATTTAATATCCAAAATACATTAGATATTTCATATTAGGTAGGTGGTGGGTGGGTGGGTCGATGGATCAATAGATAGGCAGATAGATAAATAGATTTTTTTGATAAAACTACTATAAACTTCACAAGACATTTACCTTTCAAGCTCTTTTACTTTTTCCATATCCACCAAAATTGTAATCCCCTTTTATATAAAATAACGTAATCCACAAAGAAGTAGTCTGTGCAAAACTGGAAATTCTATAGAAAAGTGAGTGCTTAATGCTCTGCTAATTCAAAAGGGTGAATGAACTCTCCTCAGGTGTATGGGGAAAGATGAATGAGATAGGTGACTCTCTACACCTGAGGGTATCATGAACTGTCAGCTACGTTCAGGAGCCTTTGAGAGGCTAGTCAGTGCTTTCCAAAGCAAAGTTTTTGGTGCACTCACATCCAAAGACCCTAAGGTGCTTGCTAAAAATGCTGATATTGACTATCTGGGGAAGAGCTCAGGAATTTGTAGTTTTACCAGGCTGAGGTTTGAAACTATAGAGCTACATCAATTTCCAAAGGAAACTATAGACAGACCAAGCATTTAAATGCATTAGAGAATTTGAGTTGTTTTGAATTCTACTTGTAATTACTTTTGCTGACTACGTGCAATCAAATCAGGCAAATCTAGTAAGAATCCACAGTGGAATTACCTAGCTGGATTGTGTAACACTTGGGCATGAAATCTCAGTACTACATTGTAATATATCTTTCAGCGTTTAACAAAACATTCAGCTAAGCAGTAAGTCACCTGGGCTTAACAAACTTGAATTGCTATGCACATTGGGGAAGGTCTGAACCACAAATCCGATGCGATAGTTGAAGAGAGCTCAAAGCAGGCTTTCTGATACACCACTGAAAATCTTGAATGTGTAAAGCATTCTGATCAATATTCTTGGCCTTCATGAGCTAGACTGAAAATGTTTCCTTCTCTTTGAAGCTTTTTGTTTCTTTCCTAATGAAATCCTTCACCTGGTTGCTCCCCCGTATCAACTGTGCTTTGATCTCTTTTTAATATCACCATATGGACTAAACTAGCTAAAGGACAAAAAAGAACTTGGGAGACACATTCCCAACGGTAGTGCCAACTGAATTGGTTAGAGGTATATATCACAAGGGAGCAAGAAAGTGTTTACTTAACCTGTTTGATTTGGATCTGTATTCAAAACCTTCATCTTGAACTCTGTCAATCCATCATATGCTATCTTCCCTATCCTCCTGAAAACAGATACTAAGCACATAAAGAAAGCCTCCATTCATAATTTAAATGGAGTTAGGGATAGAATGAACAATCATGGTGAATGTGTCCTGCAAGTGACCTGGCCTGGGTGACATGCTTCTGAGGCAAAAATGGCCAAGGCCATGACAGCTAAGTGGCTAGCTCTTCTCAACAGAAATAGGATATGGCTAAGACTTTGAGGCAAAGGGCGTGATTGACTGACATAGCTGCCCTGGCTTCCCACCTTGGAATCCAGCCTGTTTGGGAGCTCTGATCCTTCTATAATAAATGTTCGTCAGAGTGAATTTCAGACTATTTCTTTTGGCATCTCCCTTGATTTCAATCATTTTTATTTTTGCTAAAGAACTCTGCTTAGCTCATTAGGGTGAACTTTATTTTCCCCAGGAGGCTAAATGGCTTAGTTGTTAAAAACATGAACTCTGTCTGCAGTCAGTTAAATTTGAATTTCTGACAGAAGCAGTTCAAATCTCCATGACTTTGTGCAAGCTAGTTATCTATGTCTTTCATCAGTAAAAAGGGATTGATAACAATATATGCCTGATCTGGGATTGTTGTGAAAAGTAAATGAGGTAATATTCAAGAAGCACATGCCTAGCACAAAGTAGACATTCAGTTAAATTTTGCTAAGTGTTTGTGGTTTGTTCTTTAAATTCATTCGTTTAATTTTGCTAACCCTAATGTTTCCATGCCTATGTAGGTATAAATTAGGTCATAGTTAAATTAAAGTCTAACAGCGTCATAGGAACTCTTGCATAGTTGCAGTACCTGGCCATCCCCTGTCTCTCCCAATTGTTTCTGGGAGGTTCCAGGAAGTGTCTCAGCTGTGTGCAGGATCATGTCTGATTATGTGCTCCAGCTGCCTGCCCACCACCTGCTCTCCCCTTGAGGGTACAGTTTTGCTGCAGTCTTTGCTTCTGCCTTTTGTGACAGAACATTGCTCTATGCCAGTAGGGCTGCCTCTTCTGCACCTAAAGATGCAATATCCACAAGGTACACCTGGAAGAGGTTCCTTTCATGTCTCAATGTGAAGCCACACCAGGTTCCAAACTAAAACTGGAAGAATGATTCCCCTCTCTCTAGCTCAAAGTTAGAAGTTGTCATCCAGAGCTTGCAGCCTGAACCCACAAAATCCTTGAAGCCCAACAGCTCAAGAAAAGCAGCCTCTTGAGCTGTTGCCTGATATTTGCAACCCCTCCCTGCTTCCACCCTTGTCTCTCTCACATTGCTCTCCAAGAGGCAACCAATTTCGTCCTGTTAAAACTTAAGCCAGGTCATTGCATTTTAAATTCACCAATAGCTGCCCACCTCACTCAAAGTAGAAACATATGTCCTTACAGTGATCTCCAAAGGCCTGTGTTATCTGGTCCCTCTCCCCTCCCTGATGTGGCTCTGAGTTCTCTCTCACTCAGCCCACGACAGTTACACTGGCTTCCAGACACACACCATTCAGCTCCTGCCTCAGAACCTTGACATTTGATGCAGCCCTGAATGTGGAGATCAGGAAAGTGGAGTCCAAATCATAAAGGGTCGTGTTGCTGTGCTAGATGTTTGAAATTTATCCCATAAATTTCTAGTAAGTAAATCAGGAATTGCCTGTACATAACAGAGGATTAGGATGCAGTGTAACCTAGTGACCTGATGCAAATTTTTCTGGAGTGAGATAGAAGTAGAGTTTCCAGATCTGGCAAATAAAAACACAAGACACCAGTTAAATTTGATCTTCAGATAAAAAATGAATTAATTTCTAATATAATCATCTCCCTAATTTTCCATGGGACATACTTGTAACTATATATATATATATATATATATATATATATATATATATATCATTTATCTGAAATTCAAATTCAGCTGAACTTCCTGTCATTGACCTGGCAACACTCCATAGAAATAGTTTTGACTACTGGCCTTCAACACATTATTTAACTTTTTTCAGCCTCTGTATTGTTATCCATGAAACTGGAATAATAACGCCCCCTCATAGGGCTCTAGTAAGAATTAAATGAGATAATTCATGAACTGCACTTAATAAAGTCTCTAACACAATTTAAGAAGCAAATTGCAACTATTGTTATCCTTATTGAGATTATCATTGTCATCTCATTTTGCAAGTGAAGCTTTCAATAAAACATTACAAAATTTCTAGCAACATAATTTTTCATATGGAACTTTGTCTTTAAAGTCTCTAGAGAGTCAGATTTGTTTGAAAGCACTTCTTATTTGACAAGAAATCCTTCAGGAAACAAATGTAATATTCTGAGAAGAATCATACTTTGCTTTCATCTTGTTAAAATTTTCTTTGATTTTATACATGTTGACTTATTCAATTCAAAAGGATTCCTTTTCAAGTGCTTTTATGAATTTTTTAAAAAAGATAATGCTAACAGTAGCCTGCGGTGATATATGGCTTTTATTTTAGTTTTTGCTATAGATTTGCTCTGCAGCTCATGTGATCTGGCTCCCGGTTTTTGGTTTTTTTTTAACAACACCTTTATTGCGGTATAATTGCTTAACAATGGTGTGTTAGTTTCTGCATTATAACAAATTGAATCAGCTATACATATACCTATATCCCCATATCTCCTCCCACTTGCGTCTCCCTCCCACCATCCCTAACCCACCCCTCTAGGTGGTCACAAAGCACCGAGCTGATCTCCCTGTACTATGCAGCTGCTTCCCACTAGCTTTCTATTTTACACTTGGTAGCATATATTAGTCCCTGCCACTCTCTCACTTCGTCCTAGCTTACCCTTCCCCCTCCCCATGTCCTCAAGTCCAATCTCTACATCTCCTTCTTTATTCCTGTCCTGCCCTTATGTTCTTCATAATCTTTGTTTTTCTTTAGATTCCATATGTGTGTGTTAGCATACAGTATTTGTTTATCTCATTCTGACTTACTTCACTCTGTATGACAGACACGAGGTCCATCCAACTCACTACAGATAACTCAATTTCATTTCCTTTTATGGCTGAGTAATATTCCATTGTGTATATGTGCCACATCTTCTTTATCCATTCAACTGTCGATGGACATTTAGGTTGCTTCCATTTCCTGGCTATTGTAAATAGAGTTGCAATGAACATTTTGGTACATAACTCTTTTTGATTTATGGTTTTCTCAGGGTATATGCCCAGAAGTGAGATTGCTGGGTCGTATGGTAGTTCTATTCTTAGTTTTTTAGGGAACCTCCATACTGTTCTTCGTAGTAGTTCTACCAGTATACATACCCACCAACACTGTAAGAGGGTTCCCTTTTCTCCACACCCTCTCCAGCATTTATTTTTTGTAGATTTTTTGACGATGGCCATTCTGACTGGTGTGAAGTAATACCTCATTATAGTTTTGACTTGCATTCCTCTAATGATTAGTGATGTTCAGCATTCTTTCATGTGTTTGTTGGCAATCTGTATATCTTCCTTGGAGAAATGTCTATTTAGCTCTTCTGCCCATTTTTGGATTAGGTTGTTTGTTTTTTTGATATTGAGCTGCATGAGCTGCTTGTAAATTGTGGAGATTAATCCTTTGTCAGTTGCTTCATTTGCAAGTATTTTCTCCCATTCTGAGGGTTGTCTTTTCATCTTGTTTATGGTTCCCTTTGCTGTGCAAAAGCTTTTAAGTTTCATTAGGTCCCATTTGTTTATTTTGTTCTTATTTCCATTTCTCTAGGAGGTGGGTCAAAAAGGATCTTGCTGTGATTTATGTCATAGAGTGTTCTGCCTATGTTTTCCTCTAAGAGTTTGATGGTGTTTGGCCTTACATTTAGGTTTTTAATCCATTCTGAGTTTATATCTGTGTATGGTGCTAAGGAGTGCTCTAATTTCATTCTTTTACATGTAGCTGTCCAATTATACCAGCACCACCTATTGAAGAGGCTGTCTTTTCTCTATTGTGTATTCTTGTCTCCTTTATCAAAAATAAGGTGACCATATGTGCATGGGTTTATCTCTGGGCTTTCTATCTTGTTCCATTGATCTACATTTCTGAACAACATTTCTGTTTTTGCGCCAGTACCATACTGTAACTTTTTTTTTTTTGCCATATGCGCAGGCCTCTCACTGCTGTGGCCTCTCCCATTGTGGAGCACAGGCTCTGGACACGTGGGCTCAGAGACCATGGCTCACGGGCCCAGCCACTCCACAGCACATGGGATCCTCCCAGACCAGGGCACGAACCTGTGTCCTCTGCATCGGCAGGTGGACTCCCAACCACTGCGCCACCAGGGATGCCTGATTAATGTAGCTTTGTAGTATAGTCTGAAGTCAAGGAGCCTGGTTCCTCCAGTTCTGTTCCTCTTTCTCAAGATTGCTTTGGCTATTCAGGGTCTTTTTTGTTTCCATACAAATTGTGAAATGTTTTGTTCTAGTTCTGTGAAAAATGCCAGTGATAGTTTCATAGGGATTACATTGAATCTGTAGATTGCTTTGGGTAGTAGAGTCATTTTCACAATGTTGATTCTTCCAATCCAAGAACATGGTATATCTCTCCACCTATTTGTATCATCTTTAATTTCTTTCATCAGTATCTTATAATTTTCTGCATACAGGTCTTTTGTCTCCTTAGATATGTTTATTCCCAGGTATTTTATTTCTTTTGTTTCAATGGTAAATGGGAGTGTTTCCTTAAATTCTCTTTCAGATTTTTCATCATTAGTGTACAGGAATGCAAGAGATTTCTGTGCGTTAATTTTGTATCCTGCTACTTTCCCAAATTCATTGATTAGCTCTAGTAGTTTTCTGGTAGCATCTTTAGGATTCTCTATGTAGAGTATCATGTCATCTGCAAACAGTGACAGCTTTACTTCTTCCTTTCCAATTTGGACTCCTTTTATTTCTTTTTCTTCTCTGATTGTTCTGGCTAAAACTTCTAAAACTCTGTTGAATAATAATGGTGAGAGTGGGCAACCTTGTCTTCTTCTTGATATTAGTGGAAATGGTTTCAATTTTTCACCATTGAGAATGATGTTGGCTGTGGTTTTGTCATATATGGCCTTTATTATATTAAGGTAAGTTCCCTCTATGCCTACTTTCTGGAGGGTTTTTATCATAACTCGGAGTTGAATTTTGCAAAAGCTTTTTCTGCATCTATTGAGATGATCACATGGTTTTTCTCCTTCAATTTGTTGATATGGTGTATCACATTGATTGATTTGTGTATATTGAAGAATCCTTGCATTCCTGTTATAAACCCCACTTGATCATGGTGTATGATCCTTTTAATATGCTGTTGGATTCTGTTTGCTACTATTTTGTTGAGGATTTTTGCATCTATGTTCAGCAGTACTATTGGCCTGTAGTTTTCTTTCTTTGTGACATCCTTGTCTGGTTTTGGTATCAAGGTGAATGAGATACCAAATGGAATACCATTCTCATGGGATACCATCTCATATAGAATGAGTTTGGGAGTGTCCACCCTCTGCTATATTTTGGAAGAGTTTGAGAAGGATAGGTGTTAGCCCTTCTCTAAATGTTTGATAGAAATCACCTGTGAAGCCATCTTGTCCTGGGCTTTTGTTTGTTGGATAATTTTTAATCACAGTCTCAATTTCAGTGCTTATGATTAATCTCTTTATATATTCTATTTCTTCCTGGTTCAGTCTAGGAAAGTTATGCTTTCCTAAGAATGTGTCCATTTATCCAGGCTGTCCATTTTATTTGCATCTAGTTGCTTGTAGTAATCTCACATGATTCTTTGTATTTCTGCAGTGTCAGTTGTTTTTTTGCCTTTTTCATTTCTAATTCTATTGATTTGAGTCTTCTCCCTTTTTTTCTTGATGAGTCTGGTTGATGGTTTATCATTTTTGTTTATCTTCTCAAAGAAACAGCTTTTAGTTTATTGATCTTTGCTATTGTTTCCTTCATTTCTTTTTTTTTTTTTTTTTTTTTTTGCGGTACACAGGCCTCTCACTGCTGTGGCCTCTCCCGTTGCGGAGCACAGGCTCCGGACGCGCAGGCTCAGCGGCCATGGCTCACGGGCCCAGTCGCTCTGTGGCATGTGGGATCTTCCCGGACCGGGGCACGAACCCGTGTCCCCTGCATCGGCAGGCGGACTCTCAACCACTGCACCACCAGAGAAGCCCCTTCATTTCTTTTTCATTTTTTTCTGATCTGATCTTTATGATTTCTTTCCTTCTGCTAACTTTGGGGTTTTTTTGTTCTTATTTCTCTAATTGCTTTAGGGGTAAAGTTATTTTTTTTATTTAAGATGTCTCTTGTTTCTTGAGTTAGGACTGTATTATTGCTATAAAATCCCTCCTAGAACTGCTTTTGCTGCTCCATGGGTTTTGAGTCATTAGGCTTTCATTTGTTTCTAGGTATTTTTTGATTTTCATTTTGACTTCTTCAGTGATCTCTGGGTTATTAATAGTGTATTGTTTAGCCTCCATGTATTTGTATTTTTTACAGACGTTTTCCTGTAGTTGATACCTAGTCTCATAGCATTTTGTTCAGAAAAGATACTTCATATGATTTCAATTTTCTTATATTTACCAAGGCTTGATTTGTGACCCAAGATATGATCTATCCTGGAGAATGTTCCATGAGCACTAGAGAAGAAAGTGTGTTCTGTTTTTTTTGGGTGGAATGTCCTATAAATATCAATTAAGTCCATCTTGTTTAATGTGTCATTTAAAGCTTGTGTTTCATAATTTATTTTCATTTTGGATGATCAGTCCATTGGTGAAAGAAAGTGGGGTGTTAAATTCCCCTACTATGATTGTCTTACTGTCAATTTCCCCTTTTATGGCTTTTAGAATTTGCCTTATGTATTGAGGTGTTCCTATGTTGGGTGCATAAATATTTACAATTGTTATATCTTTTTCTCGGATTGATCCCTTGATCAGTATGTAGTGTCCTTCTTTGTCTCTTTGTAATAGTCTTTATTTTAAAGTCTATTTTGTCTGATATGAGAATTGCTACTCCAGCTTTCTCATGATTTCCATTTGCATGGAATATATTTTTCCATCACCTACTTTCAGTCTGTATGTGTCCCTAGGTCTGAAGTGGGTCTATTGTAGACAACATATATATGGGTCTTGTTTGTGTATCCATTCAGCTAGTCTGTGTCTTTTGGTTGGAGCATTTTATCCATTTACCTTTAAGGTAATTATTAATATGTATGTTCCTATTACCATTTTCTTAATTGTTTTGGGTTTGTTATTATAGGTCTTTTCCTTCTCTTGTGTTTCCTGCCTAGAGAATTTCCTTTAGCATTTGTTGTAAAGCTGATTTGGTGCTGCTGAATTCTCTTAACATTTTCTTGTCTGTAAAGTTTCAATTTCTCCATTAAATCTGAATGAGATCCTTGCTGGGTAGAGTAATCTTGGTTTAGGTTTTTCCCCTTCATCACTTTTAATATGTCCTGCCACTCCCTTCTGGTTTGCAGACTTTCTGCTGAAAGTTCAGCTGTTAACCTTATGGGGATTCCCTTGTGTGTTATTTGTTGTTTTTCCCTTGCTGCTTTAATATTTTTTCTCTGTATTTAATCTTGATTAAATATTTCCGTTCCCATATTAGGGAAGTTTTCAACTATAATCTCTTCAAATATTTTCTCAGTCCCTTTCATTTTCTCTTCTTTTTCTGGAACCCTTATAATATGAATATTGGTGTTTTTAATGTTGTCCCAGAGGTCTCTGAGACTGTCCTCAATTCTTTTCATTCTTTTGTGTTTATTCTCTGCAGTAGTTATTTCCACTATTTTATCTTCCTGGTCAGTTATCTGTTCTTCTGCCTCAGTTCTTCTCCTTTTGATTCCTTCTAGAGATTTTGCAATTTCATTTATTGTGCTGTTCATCATTGTTTGTTTGCTCTTTAGTTCTTATAAGTCCTTTTAAACATTTCTTGTATTTTCTCTGTTCTATTTCCAAGATTTTGTATCATCTTTACTACCATCATTCTGTATTCTTTTTCAGGTAGACTGCCTATTTCCTCTTCATTTGTTTGGCCTGGTGGATTTTTGCCTTGCTCTTTCATCTGCTGTGTGTTTCTCTGTCTTCTCATTTTGCTTAACCTACTGTGTTTTTCCTTTTCACTGGCTGCAGGTTCATAGTTCCCATTCTTTTTGGTGTCTTCTCCCAGTGGCTAAGGTTGGTTCAGCTGGTTGTGTAGGCTTCCTTGTGGTAAGGACTGGTGCCTGTGTTCTGGTGGGTGAGGCTGGAACTGATCTTTCTGGTGGACAGTACCGAGTTCTGGTGGTGTGTTTTGGGGTGTCTGTGACCTTATTATGATTTTAGGCAACCTCTCTGCTAATAGGTGTGGTGGTGTTCCTGTCTTGCTAGTTGTTTGGCATAGGGTGTCCAGCACTGTAGGTTGCTCATCACTGAGTGGAGCTGGGTCTTAGCATTTAGATGGAGATCTCTCAGAGAGCTTTTGCTGTTTGATATTACATGGGGCTGGAAGGTCTCTGGTGGACCACTGTTACATGGGACTGGAAGGTCTCTGGTGGACCAACGTCCTGAACTTGGCTCTCCCACCTCAGAGGCAAAGGCCTGACAGCCAGCTGGAGCACAAAGACCCTGTCAGTCAAATGGCTCAGAAGAAAAGAGGAAAGAAAGAAAGAAAGAAAGAAAGAAAGAAAGAAAGAAAGAAAGAAAGAAAGAAAAAAGAAAGAAAGGAAGGAAGAAAGAAAAAAAGAAAGAAAAAGAAAGGAAGGAAGGAAAAAAGGAAAGAAAGAAAAGAAAATAAAGTTATTAAAATAAAAAATAATTATTAAAAATAAAAAAATTAAGTTATAAAAAAAAGAAAAAAAAGAAAGAGAGAAGAGAGAAACCAAACCAAAAAACAAATCTACCAATGATAACAAGTGCTAAAAACTATACTTAAAAAAACCAAAACACAAAACAAGAAAACAAACAGAACCCTATGACACATGGTAAAAACAAATGTATACCGACAAAATCACACATAGAAGCATACACATACACACTCAAAAAAGAGAAAAATCAAAAAATATATATATATCGTTGCTCCCAAAGTCCACCATCTCAATTATGGGATGATTTGTTGTCTATTCAGGTATTCCACAGATGCAGCATACATCAAGTTAATTGTGGAGATTTAATCCACTGCTCCTGAGGCTGCTGGGAGAAATTTCCCTTTCTTTTCTTTGTTCACACAGCTCCTGGTGTTCAGCTTTGTATTTGGCCCTGCCTCTGCATGTAGGTCCCTTGAGGCCATCCGTTCTTCCCTCAGGCAGGACGGGGTTAAAGTAGCACCTGATTAGGGGGCTCTGGCTCACTCAGGCCGGGGGGGGTGGGAGGGGTACGGAATGCAGGGTGAGCATGCAGCAGCAGATGCCAGCGTGACGTTGCAACAGCCTGTGGAACACCGTGTGCTCTCCTGGGCAAGTTGTCCCTGGATCACAGGACCCTGGCAGTGGTGGGCTGCACAGGCTCCCAGGAGGGGAGTTGTGGATAGTTACCTGGGCTTGCACACAGGCTTCTTGGTTGCTGCAGCAGCAGCCTTAATGTTTCATGCCCGTCTCTGGTGTCTGCGCTGATAGCCACAGCTCACACCTGTCTCTGGAGCTCGTTTAGGTGGTGCTCTGAATCCCCTTTCCTCACACACCCCAAAACAATGGTGTCTTGCCTCTTAGGCAGGTCCAGACTTTTTCCCGGACTCCCTTCCGGCTAGCTGTGGCACACTAGCCCCCTTCAGGCTGTGTTCACGCAACCAACTCCAGTCTTCTCCCTTCACTGACCTCCGAAGCTGGAGGTCAGCTCCCAGTCCCCACCCACCCCAGCAGGTGAGCAGACAAATCTCTCTGGCTGGTGAGTGCTGGTCAGCACTGATCTTCTGTGCAGGAATCTCTCTACTTTGCCCTCTGGACCACTGTTGCGGTGCTCTCTTCCGTGTCTCTGAAGCTTCCCCCCACCACCACCACCACCACCATACCGCCGTTTCCTCCAGTGAAGGGGCTTCCTATTGTGCGGGAACTCTTCCCCCTTCACAGTTCCCTCACAGTGGTGGGTCCCGCCCCTATTCTTTTGTTTCTGTTTTTCCTTTTTTCTTTGCCCTACCCAGGTATGTGGGGAGTTTCTTGCCTTTTGGGAAGTCTGAGGTCTTCTGCCAGCATTCAGTAGGTGTTCTGTAGGAGTTGTTCCACATGTAGATGTATTTCTGATGTATTTGTGGGGAGGAAGGTGATCTCCACATCTCACTCCACCATCTTGAAGTTCTCCCTTCTGGCTACCAGTTTAATCAAAGATGGTCAATTGTGGTTTTGAAGAATCTAAGAATTTGCCATGACTTAATATATATCACATTTTCTATGGTCACCCAGCTATTCATTAAAAGGACCAAGAAATTTTTAAATAAAATCATGGAAACTCAGTAATGTGCCATGTATTTTTAGTTGCTAATGATTCAAAGAACAAGGCAGTGGCTTCTGATTCTCTGGAGCTCTCACTGGGTAGGAGAGGGACGTGCTCAAGCCAGAACAAATAAACAGATATTAACAAAACAGTGTGATAAGTGCAAATATCACATTCATCATGACATATGGGAAGTGAAATGACAGAGCAAATGAATATGAACAGACTTCACAAAGGTTGTGACATCGGGGTTTGATTCTTAATGAAAAAGCCTGTGTAAGGAAAACAAAGGCTTAGATTGCATTACCAACAGAAAATGGAAAATACCAAGAGGAAAGGCTTGAAATATTGATGTCTATTGAGAAGTTGGTTGATTCATTTAGCTAAAGCAGTGGTTCTCAGTGGGTGGTCCCAGGACCAGCAGCATTATATGATGTGGCAACTTGTTAGAAAGGCAAATTTTCAGGAAAGCAATTTCTTAGGGTCTAACTCAGGCTCACTGAATCAAAAACTCTGGGAGCGAATCTCAGCAATCTGTGTATTAACAAGCCCTCCAGGTGATTCTGATACCTACAGTTTGAAAATCACTAGACTATAGCAACAGGGTTTTCAAATCTGGATGCACATAGAATCACCAAGTGAGCTCTTTTATAAATCTCAAGGACATGGGCCTCAAGCTTTAACAATTAAATCAGCCCAAACTTGGGGGTGGGGCCCAAGCAAAAGTCCAAAGATTTAGCGCGTGGCCAGGCTTGAGAACACTTGAGATAGAGCACATTGTACGTGAAAGAGGAAGGGTGAATAGGTACTTCATCAAAGGAGAAATATGCACATAAAAACTCACTTGAAACCATTAGTATTCAGGAAAATAAAAATTAAAACAACAATAAAATAACACTGAACACTGCCCCCACCCACCCCCAGAATAGCCAAAATTGACTGATAGGATCAAATGTTGGCAAAGATGTGGAGTGCTGAAACTCTCCAACATGGTTGGTAGGCAAATAAAATGCAACAACCATTGAGAATGTCTGGCAATTTCTTATAAAACTAGACATAAAGAATCAGCAATTCAATTCCTAAGCATTCAATAGAAATGAAAATATGTGTCCAGGAAGTACTTGAATAAGAAAGTTTTAGCAGTTCTACTTCTGGTATCCCAAAACTAGAAACAATCCATCAACTGGAAAATGGATATATAAAATGGGGTCTATTCATAAAACGGATACTAGTCAGTAATACAAGGAAGCAAACCGTTGATACATGCAACAATGTGGACAAATTTTAGAAACATTCTGCTGAATGAAAGAGGCCTTGTACAAAAGAGTACAGTATTGTGTGATTGCATTTAAATAAACAGAAGTTTCCTGAAGGGTCAGGGTTAGGGGCAGGGATTGATTTTCCTGGAATGTCATTCTCTTCCTTGTCCTGGTGAGCATCCATTTTTATTTCAATATTCAGCTCTACCTAATACCACACCCTATAGGAACATTCCTGATATTTCTAGAGTTAAGTGTGTCCTCTATAACCTACACAGACCTCTATTAGGACACTCACTTCATTGCTGCTACAACTTTTTTTAAAGGTCTATCTGCACTAGCCTAAAAACCCCTAGCAGGCTATATGGTCTCTTTTGGTTTTGGATTCCTCATGCATAGCCCAGTCTTCAGCCTCCAGTAGGCCATATGGAGATGGGTTAGATAGGTGGAATAGAGGGATGCTGAATTACTTGACAATATTTGACACATTATATCATGTCTCTGTGTACATGCTGTTCCTCCTTTGAATATCCTTCCCCACTCTTTATTTCATCTGACTGGTCATCACATGCCGTTTCTTCAAGACCAGTGTCACATGTCATGAATAATCCCTGAACAAGGTGCCCAACCTGTCCTGGACACAATTGGATTTGCTCCTTTCTCAGACCACACTGTACGAGTCTCATTATACTTAACTTGCTATACTGTAATTAGTGATTTCCCTTCTTTCTGGCTCACTGATTTGTGACTTTCTCAGGGCCCATTTTATTTGGTATTTTTCCTTAGTGTGGGGCTTAGCACATGTTAATGCTAATGCATATTTGTTAAAGAAAGAGAAAAATATCCTCAGATTACCTCAAACTAGGAGCACTTTTATCATTTTAAGTATACTTTATTGTGTATTGCAGTCAGATTCTGTTCTAAATATTACTTGTGTATGCATGCCCTCTGTTATTTAGAGCATTATCATATAAAGCAGAGGAGCAAACAGTTTTCATTATAACTTATTCACTGGGTCATTCAGGCAGCAGCCTGCATCTTAAAGGCACTGAGGAGGAACAGCAGATGGAGGCTTAAAACCAGCACATCAAAGTCAACACAGCAGTATTGACTCTGCTGTGTTGGTTTTCAGTGATTTTGTATTATTACCTCCCATGAGGGATAAAAATGCAAATTTTAAGTAACCTGAATTTAGTTAGCAAAGCTAGAACACTGAGCTATAAAACAAACCAGAAAATAAGCTTCCCCATCTGCAATTTTTAAGCCTCAAAAGTACAAAAAAGGTGAAAATCACAAGTTCATAAGAAAATAAACCTCAGAGAATTCAAAACTAAAGTATGCCCCAATAAGTACACTAGATGTTATGATTCCAGCTACAACAGGAGGTCAATATGTTCTTTAGAAAATGGGCTTTAGAGCTAAGGGATTTTGAAATGTTAAAATTATTGTGGTGGACAAGCAATTTTCAAACTGCCTCTACTAATGTTAAGAGGCAGAAAAATAAATGTATAGACTCAAACAAAATAAAATATTTTCACAATCCCAGAGTTCTATACAGAGAGAAACAAAAGAAGAAGAGAAGAGAAGGGTTCTGAAGTCCTTTAGAAATGAGAGGCAGTCCAAAAATGTCTTAAGTATATAAAAAGAGAGGGAAAAACTGCTTTTCTAGTAATGCTATAATGTCCTAGGAAAATAGAGCAATCTGAAGTATTACTGCTGTCAGATTTCAAAAGGCTAGTTATGAAAGTTGTTGGAGAAACAAAACAGTCCTGCCAACAAAAAGACCCTAGGCTACCAACATAGAATATAAAGTTCAATTTTTTGAGGAAACATGTACATGCATGTAAGCTAGCACCAAAGTGACTGCTATGTTAATGTCAAAGAAAAATTGTACTGCATGGAGTTAAACAGTAAAGAAAGACTTTTTTCAAGGATGTGGCAATAGGGGTCAAGACCATTACAATGGAGGAGAAAGCTTGAACTCAACTCTATTGAAACAAAAGGCAACAAAGTTTCTAAGTTTTGGGATGAGCTGGTGGAAAAGTACTAGAAGACATTAGAGAGGAGGTTGGTCAAGGTGATTAAGCCATCTGTGTTTGCTAATTGTCACTGGGAGATAGGGGGCCCTTATCTTCCCTGATGATTACATTTCAAAGGGACAGCTTCCAGGTCCTTGAGAAAGAAATACCTAAATTGTGAAAGAGGCTAGGAGATTTACAACTCAAAGGGGCAGAGAAAGAATTTACAAATACAAGTTCTCTAAAGTAAATGCTCTAATAAAATGGAGGTAATGGGCCTGTAGTCAGGAAGAAACCTGTCTAACGTTTAGTCACACTGAGGGGAACTTAAGGCTGTCTTGCTCATCAGGACAAAATCTCACACATTTCATACAATTATCTCCCCAAGAGACAAAAAGATGAACCTCATGACAGTCTCCTGTACATCTAAGAGATCTCAGAGCTAATTGCAGAGCTACCCCTTTACAAATATCAAATTAAAAACAAATATGGACTTTACTAAGTTAGGGTTAGGGTTAAGGTTAGGAGATGCTTTATTTGAAAGAATTATTTCAAGGGAATATGGAACTATTGCAGTAGAGAACCTTGGCCATAAAATCTGCAAGCATCTCAAGGGTTAGGCTAAAAGGGTTTTTCTTTTTATAGAGAGGAGTAAACAAGACTAGAACAAACTGGATGTTGGGAAATGGAGTGAATAGTAGACTGGGTAATGTTTTATCCCGGGGGGAGCCTATTTTCCAGGAGGGATCCTTCTAGAGGGGCTTTATATTGGCCCAGTCTGATTGTGGGCCAAAGTTCAGAGTCTTGGAAGGAGAGAAGTTTATCCAAAGTTTGGTTAACAATAATTTTATTCTCATTGATCAATAGGGATAAAACAGTTCAGCTAATCATTTATGGATCCAAGAAGAGGAATTTGGCTGGTCTGTGTCTAGCTGTGTCATAGGTAAACAAGGAGGCATCAGTGATCTTATCTGAGTCATAGTGGAAGGATGTTTCTTTGCAGTAAGCCTTTCCTAAAACACAAAGGATGAAATAGGGGGTGAGGGGGGTCTTAACTTTCACTGTTTTTTAGGATCACGGGGCTCAAGTAAAATTCAACATTATCATGCATCTAGAGGTTGTTTGGCCCTTGATTTTGGAGATATCTCTACACTGTAAACATTAAAGGGTGAGATTAATCCCTGATGAGACTTATTTCTATGTCAGAAGTTAGAAGAAGGACCCAGATTCACTAGACCTCCAAACAAACACTCTAAGAAAAGAGGTAAGGGGAATTTGGTCTCTTTGTCCTTTTTAAATAGAGAAAAGCATTTTCATTTACCCTGACAAAGTGCAGATATAAGTTAAGCAATTCAGTTCAAAGAAGAGTTATTGGGGGTTTAGATTTAGATGAACAAGTTTTTTTTTTTTTTTTTTTTTGCAGTTCGCGGGCCTCTCACTCTTGTGGCCTCTCCCGTTGCGGAGCACAGGCTCAGGACGCGCAGGCTCAGCGGGCATGGCTCACGGGCCCAGCCACTCCGCGGCACGTGGGATCTTCCCGGACGGGGGCATGAACCCGTGTCCGCTGCATTGGCAGACGGACTCTTAACCACTGCGCCACCAGGGAAGCCCTAGACGAACAAGTTTTTAATAGCTGTAGGAACTTAGGCAAATCATTGACTCTCTGTGGCTCACTCCCATATATATATATATATATATATATATATATATATATACATTTTTTTTTTTTTTTTTTTTGCGGTCCGCGGGCCCCTCACTGTTGTGGCCTCTCCTGTTGCAGAGCACAGGCTCCGGACGCGCAGGCTCAGCGGCCATGGCCCACGGGCCAAGCCACTCCGCGGCATGTGGGATCCTCCCGGACCGGGGCACGAACCCGTGTCCCCTGAATCAGCAGGCGGACTCTCAGCCACTGCGCCACCAGGGAAGCCCTCACTCCCACATATTTTAAAGAAAGTTTTTGCAAGTTATTGAGAGGAATAAATAATATCATGTTTATAAAAATTCCTGCTATGAGTATATATGTATGCAAACAATCTCTCCCCTCAAGTACCGAAATTTCCAGTTGTAGGAAATTTTAATAACTTGGAAAATGTAAATGATTTGATTGCAGTGTTTGTACATGTTCCCTTGTAACTTTATCTTAAAATTTCAGCATATTTTATTAAAATCTTATGTCATACATCAAGACATTCTTTTGAGATCATCTCTGTTGAACTGAGGAATAGAGGTTTGTAAACTAACATAGAACCACTTGAAATCTCTGAAAAAAGTTTCAGTGATTTCAAATTTGGAGAAAGTTATTTTCATTTCTATCAGGATAGATACTAAAAAGTTGTCAAGAAATAAGAAGGTACATAATTATCCTATTTAGGAAGAAGGATTTGTCTATCATGTATGTAGCCATACATAATCACACTTGACAAATTCTAGATTTTTATGTTTTAGTCTTTGGATCTGACTCCATCCCCACCACCTACCACCTAATCCTCACCATTGGAACCTTGGTTTCCTCACATTGATCTGAATGCAGAGACTCCCATCCAAATGATGAAACACACACACACACACACACACACACACACACACAGACATACACACGAGGATTTCTATATATGGAATAGAAGTGTCATATCCTGGCTGCCTAGGTGGTAGCTATTATTCCATTAAGAATGAGTATGATTTTACATACTCATATTGGTAACATAGGGTGCTTAAAATAGCCCACACACGTGGTTTGGTCTGAATGCCTATTTTTATGGGACGAAACCCATACTATAGTTTTCACATTGTCTAGCCAAACATTAAGTCAATAAATTCTTCTAAGATTGGAAGACGCAAAAACAATCTTTCTCTTCCTGTAAATTATTCCCAAATCCCAAAGGGCAAAAACAGTTGGAAAGAGGATCCAAAGTGACACTGAATTTTATGCAACAGAAACAGTTTAGCCTAGATATGTGTTTTTCCATTCATGCCATTTTAATTCAAGCAGCCAGCAAATACCTATTAGATTATTATTATGCACAGACACCATTTTAAGTACTGGTAAAAGACAGTGACTAAGAAAGAAAAAGCTTCCTTAGTGGGGTAGATAGAGGGTGTTTCATTCTTCAGTGGAAGCTTACATTCTAGTTAAAGACTTACACTCTAAAACATTCTTCAATCTAAACCTATTCCATAAAATCAATACAATTACTAGAGTATTAAATTCATGGTTACTTGATTGTTCATTGTTAAGCACTCCATCATTATTTAAATTTGAACTTTCAGATTAAAAGGTCTATTTGGAATTCACTGAAGAAAATAAATATGATAGATACTTTAAATAGAGGGTCTGTTAAGGGTGGATAGCAATATAAATAAAGGTGAATTTTGTTAACCACCAGTAATTGACCAGTGCTATCTAATTTCTACCTATAAGGAAAATAGTACTGAAAAATATGTGATAGTTAAAACTACTAAAATTTGAAAATTAAAATTTTTTTAATTTATGTATAATTTTTTAAAGTTACTTTCCATTTACAGTTATAAAATATTGGCTATATTTCTCATGTTGTACAATACATTCTTGAGACTATCTTTTACCCAATAGTTTGTGTCTCTCTCCCACCCCTATATCGCCCTTCCCCCAACTGGTAACAACTAGTTTGTTGTATTTTTTAGATTCCACATATGAGTGATATCATATAGTATTTGTCTTTCTCTGTCTGACTTATTTCACTTAGCATGACACCATCCAAATCTATCCATGTTGCTGCAGATGGCAAAATTTTGTTCTTTATTATGACTGAGTAGTATTCCTGTGTGTGTGTGTGTGTGTGTGTGTGTGTGTGTGTGTGTGTGTGTGTGTATGCCACATCTTCTTTATCCATTCGTCTGTTGATGGGCACTTTGATTGTTTCCATATCATGGCAATTGTAAATAATGCTTCTATGAACATTGGGGTGCATGTATCTTTTTTTTTTTTTTTTTTTTTTTTTTTTTTTTGTAGTACGCGGGCCTCTCACTGTTGTGGCCTCTCCCATTGCGGGGCACAGGCTCCGGACGCGCAGGCTCAGCGGCCATGGCTCACGGGCCCAGCCGCTCCGCGGCATGTGGGATCTTCCCGGACCGGGGCACGAACCCGTGTCCCCTGAATTGGAAGGCGGACTCTCAACCACTGCGCCACCAGGGAAGCCCGCATGTATCTTTTTGAATTAGTGTTTTTGGTTTTTTCAGATATACAACCAGGAGGGAATAGCTGGGTCATATGGTAGTTCTATTTTTAGTTTTTTGGGAAACCTCTATACTGTTTTCTATAGTGACTGCACCAATTTACATTTCCACCAACACTGTACAAGTGTTTTCTTTTCTCCACATCCTCACCAAAATTTATTATTTATGTTCTTTTTGATGATAGTTATTCTGACAGGTGTGAAGTGATATCTCATTGTGGTTTTGATTTGTATTTTCCTGATGATTAGTGATGTTGAATATCTTTTTGTGTGCCTGTTGGCCACCTGCATTTCCTCTTTAGAAAAATGTTCAGTTCTTCTAACCATTTTTAAATTGGGTTATTTGGTTTTTGATGTTGAGTTGTATGAGCTGTTTATATATGTTGAATATTAATCCCTTATTGGTCATATCATTTGCAAATATTTTCTCCCATTCAGTAGGTTGTCTTTTTGTTTTGTCAATGGTTTTCTTTGCTGTACAAAAGATTTTATGTTTAATTAGGTTCCATTTGTTTATTTTTGCTTTTATTTCCTTTATTTTAGGAGACAGATCAAAAAACATATTGCTGCAATTTATGTCAAAGTGAATTCTGCCTATGTTTTCCTCTAGGAGTTTTATAGTATGCAGTCTTACATTTAGGTCTTTAATTCATTTTGAGTTTATTTTTGTATATGGTGTCAGAGAATGTTCTGATTTCATTCTGTTACATGTAACTGTCCAGTTTCTCAGCACCACTTATTGAAGGGACTGTCTTTTCTCCATTGTATATTCTTGCCTCCCTTGTCATAGATTAATTGACTGTAAGTGCTTGGGTTTATTTCCAGGCTCTGTATTCTGTTCCATTGATCTAGGTGTCTGTTTTTGTGCCAGTGCCATACTGTTTTGATTACTGTAGCTTTATAGTATAGTCTGAAATCAAGGAATGTGATTCCTTCAGCTCTGTTCTATCTCAAGTTTATTTTGGCTATTTGGAGTCCTTTGTATTTTCATATAAATTTTAAAATTATTTGTTCTAGTTCTGTGAAAAATTCCATTGGTATTTTGATAAGAATTGCATTTAATCTGTAGATTGCCTTGAGGAGTATGGTCATTTTAACAATATTAATTCTTCCAATCCAAGAACACTATATATCTTTCCATCTGTTTGTGTTGTGTTCAATTTCTTTCATCAATATTTTAAACCTACCTAAGGAGGCAAAAGACCTTTACTCTAAAAACTATAAGACACTGATGAAAAAAATTACACAGTATATTTAAGAAATAAAAATAATTTGAGGAAATGACATAAAGCATAAGAGAACCCGAAAGAAATAATTTCATTTCTATAAGAAAATAATTCTGAAATATGTAAACACATGTGCTTATGAATATGCTCAGCAAAACTTATTATATATTTGTTAAAATGTTTCCATTTTTCTGTCAGCCACTCATGAGAAATAAATAATTCACTGATTACCTAGTAGGTGTAGATTTGTTTCATTTGACTTTTAAAGGATCATTTTAACTAGAATTACCTCCAGTTTAGGGGAAACATAAAGACTATAAATTGCATTTTTGTAAAGGGAATTTTTTTTTAAATGGCACTGTAACCATGGATATATAATTTAGAGTCATAACATTTTAACCAGACTTTGTCTATATTCACTTCCTGGTTTCTAAGACTGCCTATGTGCACCACAGCATATCTACGTGTATTCCATTAAATTCTCTGGTGCTTTTTCACTGTTTACTGTTTTTAAATGGACAATTGTGTGCCAGTGAAGATTCCAGACACTGAAGTTCATGTGAGCATGTTAACTGCATTTGCTTAACAACCAGGTGAAAAAAAGTGTCTTAACCTTTACCTACCTATCCTTTTTTTTTTTTTTTTTTTTTTTGGTGGTGCGTGGGCCTCTCACTGTTGTGGCCTCTCCTGTTGTGGAGCACAGGCTCTGGACACGCAGGCTCAGCAGCCATGGCTCACACTCCGCAGCATGTGGGATCTTCCTGGACTGGGGCACGAACCTGTGTCCCCTGCATTGGCAGGTGGACTCCCAACCACTGCACCACCAGGGAAGCCCTACCTACCTATCTTTGTATACAAAGAATGAACATAGAAGTAATTCATTTCATCTTATTAAATAATGATTGTTGGATCCCTGACACAATACTAATATATTCCTTGAATTTTCTGGCACTAATATTAAATGAATATTAAAACTTTTTAAAAATTATCATCATTTTATTCTTCCAAATCTGTATGTTAGTAATACTTCCCATATTCTATAAAAGCAGTCCCCAAGCTTTCTAGCACTAGGGACCGGTTTTGTGGAAGACAGTTTTTCCACAGACCAGGGTGGGAGGGTTGGTTTAGGGATGATTCAAGTGCATTACTTTTATTGTTCACTTTATTTCTATTATTATTACATTATAATATATAGTGAATTAATTATACAACTCACCATAATGCAGAATCAGTGGGAGCCCTGAGCTTGTTTTCACTTGCCACTCACTGATAGGGGTTAGATATGAGTCTGCAAACAATTGATTTATTATGGTCTCTGTGTAGTCAAACCGCACTGTTAAGGATAATCTGTATTTGCAGCCACTCCCGAGTGCTAGCATCACTGCCTCAGCTCCACCTCAGATCATTAGGCATTAGATTCTCATAAGGAGTGCGCATTCTAGATCCCTCGCATGCACAGTTCAGAGTAGGATTCTCATTTCTATGAGAATCTAATGCCACCACTGATCTTACAGGAGGCGGAGTTCAGACAGTACTGTGAGCAATGGGGAGCAGCTGTAAATACAGATGAAGATTTGCTGCCTCACCCGCTGCTCACCTCCTGCTGTGTGGCTCAGTTCTTAACACACCACAGAACAGTACTAGTCCATGGCCCAGGGGTTGGGGAACACAGTTCTTATTTTTTTTTTCTTAGACTATCAGATTTTTATTACTTAAAAAAATGTCAATATAATGCAAAATGAAAATCAAGGGCATATGGCATATCATTCTTTTTTTTTTAAGGGTGTTAACTCTTTTTTCTTTTTTGAAATATATTTTATTTATTTTTTTATACAGCAGGTTTTTGTTAGTCACCCATTTTATACACATCAGTGGATACATGTTAATCTCAATCTCCCAGTTCATCACACTGCCACCGGCCCCCCGCCACTTTCCCCCCTTGGTGCCCATACATTTCTTCTCTGCATCTGTCTCATTTTCTGCCCTGCAAACCTGGTACATGTGTACCATTTTACTACATTCCACAGATATGCATTAATATATGAGATTTGCTTTTCTCTTTCTGACTTACTTCACTCTGTATGACAGTCTCTAGATCCATCCACATCTCTACAAATGACCCAATTTCATTCCTTTCTATAGCTGAGTAATATTCCATTTTATATATGTACCACAACATCTTTACCCATTCATCTGTTGATTGGCATTTAGGTTGCTTCCATGTGCTGGCTATTGTAAATAGTGCTGCAATGAACATTAAGGTGCATGTGTCTTTTTGAAATATGCTTTTCCCTAGGTATATGCCCAGTAGTGGGATTGCTGGGTCATATGGTAATTCTATTTTCAGTTTTTTAAGGAACCTCCATACTGTTCTCCATAGTGGCTGTATCAATTTATATTCCCACCAACAGTGCAAGAGGGTTCCCTTTTTCCACACCCTCCCCAGCATTTGTTGTTTGTAGATATTCTGATGATGCCCATTCTAACGGCTGTGAGGTGATACCTCATTGTAGTTTTGATTTGCATTTCTCTAATAATTAGTTATGTTGAGCAGCTTTTCTTATGCTTCTTGGCCATCTGTATATTTTCTTTGGAGAAATGCCTATTTAGGTCTTCTGTCCATTTTTGGATTAGGTTGTTGGATTTTTTGATATTGAGCTGCATGTGCTGTTTATATATTTTGGAGATTAATCCTTTGTCCATTGAATCATTTACTAGTATTTTCTCCCATTCTGAGGGTTGTCTTTTCATCTTGCTTTTAGTTTCCTTTGTGTGCAAAATCTTTTAACATTAATTAGGTCCCATTGGTTTATTTTTGTTTTCATTTCCATTATTCTAGCAGGTGGATCAAAAAAGATCTTTCTGTGATTTATGTCCAAGAGTATTCTTCCTATATTTTCCTCTAGGAGTTTTATAGTGTCTGGTCTTACATTTAGGTCTCTAATCCATTTTAAGTTTATTTTTGTGTATGGTGTTAGGGAGTGTTCTAATTTCATTCTCTTACATGTAGCTGTCCAGTTTTACCAGCACCACTTATTGAAGAGACTGTCTTTTCTCCATTGTATATCTTTGCCTCCTTTGTCATAGATTAGTTGACCATACGTGCATGGGTTTATCTCTGGGCTTTCTATCCTGTTCCATTGATCTATATTTCAGTCTTTGGGTCAGTACCATATAGTCTCAATTACTGTAGCTTTGTAGCATAGTCTGAAGTCTGGGACCCTGATTCCTCCAGCTCCGTTTTTTTCCCTCAAGATCACTTTGGCTATTCGGGGTCTTTTGTGTCTCCACACAAATTTTAAGACGTTTTGTTCAGGTTCTGTAAAAAATGCCCTTGGTAACTTGACAGGGATTGCACTGAATATGTAGATTGCTTTGGGTAGTAGAGCCATTTTCACAATGTTGATTCTTCCAATCCAAGAACATGGTATATCTCTCCATCTCTTTGTATCATCTTTAATTTCTTTCATCAGTGTCTTATAGTTTTCTGCATACAGGTGTTTTGTCTACTTAGGTAGGTGTATTCCTAGATATTTTATTCTTTTTGTTGCAGTGGTAAATGGGAGTGTTTTCTTAATTTCATTTTCAGATTATTCATCATTAATGTATAGGGATGCAAGGGATTTCTGTGCAGTAATTTTGTATCCTGCAACTTTACCAAATTCATTGATTAGCTCTTTTAGTTTTCTGGTGGCATCTTTAGGATTCTCTATGTACAGTATCATGTCATCTGCAAACAGTGACAGCTTTATTTCTTCTTTTCCAATTTGGATTCCTTTTATTTCTTTTTCTTCTCTGATTGCCATGGCTAGGACTTCCAAAACTTTATTGAATAATTGTGGTGAGAGTGGACATCCTTGCCTTGTTCCTAATCTTACTGGAAATCCTTTCAGATTTTCACCATTGAGAATAATGTTTGCTGTGGGCTTGTCATATATGACCTTTATTATGTTGAGGTAGGTACCCTCTATGCCCACTTTCTGAAGAGTTTTTATCATAAATCATTGTTGAATTTTGTCAAAAGCTTTTTCTGCATCTATTGAGATGATCATTTGTTTTTTTTTTCCTTCAGTTTGTTAATATGGTGTATCACATTGATTGATTGGCGTATATTGAAGAATCCTTGCATTCCTGATATAAACCCAACTTATTCATGGTGTATTGCCCTTTTAATGTGTTGTTGGACTCTGTTCACTAATATTTTGTTGAGGATTTTTGCATCTATATTCATCAGTGATTTTGGTCTGTAATTTTCTTTTTTTGTAGTATCTTTTGTTTTGGTATCAAGGTGATGGTGGTCTCATAGAAAGAGTTTGGGAGTGTTCCTTCCTCTGCAATTTTTTGAAGAGTTTGAGAAGGATGGGTGTAAGCTCTTCTCTGAATGTTTGATAGAATTCACCTGTGAAGCCATCTGGTCCCGGACTTTTGTTTGTTGGAAGATTTTTAATCACAGTTTCAATACGATTACTTGTGATTGGTCTGTTCATATTTTCTCTTTCTTCCTGGTTCAGTCTTGGAAGGTTTTACCTTATTAAGAATTTGTCCATTTCTTTCAGGTTGTCCATTTTATAGGCATAGTGTTGCTTGTCGTAGTTTCTTAGGATGCTTTGTTTTTCTGCAGTGTCTCTTGTAACTTCTTTTTCATTTCTAATGTTATTGATTTGAGTCCTCTCCCTCTTTTTCTTGATGAGTCGGGCTAAAAGTTCATTAATCTTGTTTGTGTTCTCAAAGAACTAGCTTTTAGTTTTATTGATCTTTGCTATTGTTTTCTTTGTTTCTATTTCATTTATTTCTGCTCTGATCTTTATTTCTTTCCTTCTACTAACTTTGGGTTTTGTTTGTTCTTCTTCCTCTAGTTTTTTTAGGTATAAGGTTAGTTTGTTTGAGATGTTTGTTGTTTCTTGAGGTAAGATTGTATTGCTATATACTTCCCACTTAGAACTGCTTTTGGTGCAGCCCATAGGTCTTGGATCATTGTGTTTTCATTGTCATTTGTCTCCAGGTATTTTTTGATTTCCTCTTTGATGTCTTCAGTGGTCTCTTGGTTATTTAGTAATGTATTTTTAGCCTCCATGTGTTTGTGTTTTTTACGTGTTTTTCCATGTTATTGATGTCTAATCTCATAGTGTTGTGGTCAGAAAAAATGCTTGATATGATTTCAATTTTCTTAAATTTACTGAGCCTTGATTTGTGACCCACGATGTGATCTATCCTGGAGAATGGTCCATGCGTACTTGAGAAGAAAGTGTAGTCTGCTGTTTTTGGATGGAATGTCCTATAAATATCAATTAAATCTACCTGGTCTATTGTGTCAGTTAAAGCTTGTGTTTCCTTATTAATTTTCTGTTTCGATGATTTCTCCATTGGTGTAAGTGACCTGTTAAAGTCCCCAACTATTATTGTGTTACTGTCAATTTCCCCTTTTGTAACTGTTAGCAGTTGCCTTATGTATTGTGGTGCTCCTATGTTGGGTGCATATATATTTTTAATTGTTATATCTTCTCCTTGGATTGATCCCTTAGCATTATGTAGTGTCCTTCTTTGTCTCTTGTAATACTCTTTATTTTTTAAGTCTATTTTGTCTGACATGAGACTTGCTACTCCATCTTTCTTTTGATTTTCATTTGCATGGAATATCTTTTTCCATCCCCTCACTTTCAATCTGTATGTGTCCCTAGGTCTGAAGTGGGTCTCTTGTAGACAGCATATATACAGGTCTTGTTTTTGTATCCATTCAACCAGTCTACATCTTTTGGTTGGAGCATTTAATCCATTTACATTTAAGGTAATTAGTGATATGTTTTTTCCTATTACCATTTTCTTAATTTTTTTCAGTTTGTTATTGTAGGTGTTTTCCTTCTCTCGTGTATCCTGCCTAGAGAAATTCCTTTAGCACTTGTTGTAAAGCTGGTTTGGTGGTGCTGAATTCTCTTAGCTATTGCTTGTCTGTTAGGGTTTTAATTTATCCATCAAATCTGAATGAGATCCTTGCTGGGTAGATTAATCTTGGTTGTAGGTTTTTCCCTTCATAACTTTAAATATGCCCTGCCACTCTCTTCTGGCTTGAAGAATTTCTGCTGAAAGATCAGCTGTTAAACTTATGGGGATTCCTTTATGTGTTATATGTTGTTTTTCCCTTTCTGGTTTAATATTTTTTCTCTGTATTTAATTTTTGATAGTTTGATTAATATGTGTCTTAGCCTGTTTCTCCTTGGATTTATCCTGTATGGGATTCTCTGTGCTTCCTGGACTTGATTAACTATTTCCTTTCCCATATTAGGGCAATTTTCAGCTATAATAACTTCAAACATTTTCTCAGTCCCTTTCTTTTTCTCTTCTTCTTCTCTGACCCCTATAATGTGAATACTGCTGTGTTTAATGTTTTCCCAGAGGTCTCTGAAAATGTCCTCAATTCCTTTCATTCTTTATTTTTTTATTCTGCTGTGCAGTAGTTATTTCCACTCTTTTATCTTCCAGGTCATTTATCTGTTTTCTGGCTCAGTTATTCTGCTATTGATCCCTTCTAGAGAATTTTAAATTTCATTTATTGTGTTGTTCATCACTATTTGTTTTGTCTTTAGTTCTTCTAGGTCCTTGTTAAACGTTTCTTGTATTTTCTCTATTCTATCTCTAAGATTTTGGATATCTTTACTATCATTATTCTGAGTTCTTTTTCAGGTAGACTGCCTATTTCCTCTTCAATTGTTAGGTCTGGTGGGTTCTTACCTTGTTCCTTCATCGGCTGTGTGTTTCTCTGTCTTCTCATTTTGCTTAACTTACTGTGTTTGGAGTCTGCTTTTCGCAGGCTGCACATTTGTAATTCTTGTTGTTTTTGGTCTGCCCCCAGTGGCTAAGGTTTTTTCAGTGGGTTGTGTAGGCTTCCTGGTGTAGGGTACTAGTGCCTGTGTTCTGGTGGATAAGCCTGGATCTTGTCTTTCTGTTGGGCAGGACCACGTCTGGTGGTGTGTTTTGGGGTGTCTATGGCCTTATGATTTTATGCTGCCTTTCTGGTAATGGGTGGGGTTGTTTTCCTGTCTTTCTAGTTGTTTGGCACAGGGTGTCCAGCTCTGTCACTTGCTGTTCATTGAGCGGGGCTGTGTCTTGGATTTGAGATGGAGATCTCTGGGAGATTCTTGCCATTTGATATTATGTGGAACTGGGGGGTTTCTTGTGGACCAATGTCCTGAACTTGGCTCTTCCACCTCAGAGGCATAGCCCTGATGCCTGGCTGAAGCACCAAGAGCCTGTCATCCACATGGCTCAGAATAAAAGGAAAAGAAAAAAGAAAGAAAGAAGAAGATAAAATAAAATATTATTTAAGTAAAAAATAATTATTAAATAATTTTTTTAAGTAATAGAATAAAAAGAAAGAAGAATGCAACCATACCAAAAAACAAATCCACCAATTATAGCTAGCACTAAAAACTATGCTAAAAACAAAGTAAACCAAAAAAATACAGACAGACAGAACCATAGGACAAATGATAAAAGCAAAACTATGTAGACAAAATCACACAGAGAAGCATACTCTCACAAAAAGTGAAAAAGAAAATATATATATATATTGTTGCTCCCAAAGTCCACCTCCTCAATTTGGTATGATTCCATGTCTACTCAGGTATTCCACAGATGCAGGGTACATGAGTTGATTGTGGAGATTTAATGCACTGCTCCTGAGGCTGCTGGGAGAAATTTCCCTTTCTCTTCTTTGTTCACACAACTCCTGGGGTTCAGCTTTGGATTTGGCCCCGCCTCTCTGTGTAGGTCACCTGAGGGCATCTGTTCTTCCTTCAGACAGGACAGGGTTAAAGGAGCAGCTGCTTAGGGGGCTCTGACTCACTCAGGCCGGGGGTAAGGAGGGGTATGGAGTGCGGGGTGGCAGAGGCCAGAGTGACGTTGCACCAGCCTGAGGTGTGCCATGTGTTCTCCCGGGGAAGCTTTCCCTGTATCACTGGACCCTGGCAGTGGTGGGCTGCACAGGCTCCCAGGAGGGGAGGTGTGGACAGTGACCTGTGCTTTCATATAGGCTTCTTGGTGGCTGCACCAGCAGCCTTAGCATCTCATGCCCGTCTCTGGGGTCTTCGCTGATAGCTGCTGCTCACGCCCTTCTCTAGAGCTTCTTTAAGCAGCCTTCTTTATCCCCTCTCCTTGTGCACCATGAAGCAAAGAGTCAAGAAAAAGTCTCTTGCCTCTTCGGCTGCTTCACACCTTTTCTCAGACTTCCTCCGGCTAGCTGTGGCTCACTATCCCCCTTCAGACTGTGTTCACGCAGCCAACCCCAATCCTCTCCCTGGGATCTGACCTCCGAAGCCTGAGCCTCAGCTCCCAGCCCCCAGCAGACAAGCATCTTGGGCTGGTGAATTCCTCTGTGTGGGAATCTCTCCCCTTTGCTCTCCACACTCCTGTTGCTGTGCTCTCCTCCATGGCTTCGAATCTCGCCCCCCTCCACCACCCACCTTCTCCGCCCGTGAAGGGGCTTCCTAGTGTGTGGAAACTTTTACGCCTTCACAGCTCCCTCTCACTGGTGCAGGTTCCAACCCTATTCTTTTGTCTCCGTTTTTTTTCTTTTTTCTTTTGCCCTACCCAGGTACGTGGGGAGTTTCTTGCCTTTTGGGAAGTCTGAGGTCTTCTGCCAGCGTTCAGTAGGTGTTCTGTAGGAGTTGTTCCACATGTAGATGTATTTCTGATGTATTTGTGGGGAGGAAGGTGATCTCCACATCTTACTCTTCCACAGTCTTGAATCTCCTCCCTTGAATTTTTTTAATGTTCCAAATATAATTGATCCATTACCAAGTGTTATATACATAGGACTTTACTGATTTTTTACTGCTAGTTTTTAAAACATTGAGTGTGGTGAACTTCAAAAACTTCAGAATAAATATTTTAAAAGTAGTTAAATGACTCTGATCATTTGATAAATATCAATGCAAGAAACTTGTACTTGAACAAGCTAAGAAAGTCATTACAGCAGTATTTCTGATGGAACCAATGTTATACCTGTTCAAGCTACACTGAATCTAATAATCTGTGACAGAAGAAGAAATGGGAAAAGTTATGAAAGCTTTTCATTAAATCAGAAATTGAAAGAAAGGAAAAATATGGCTTGTTTCAATTGTATTCATAGTTCAACAGATAGGATCACAGTGGAAAAGAAATTGTCTAAACTGTGCCAACCTTTTATAATCTTTGCCCCATATTCTGAAACTTAATCCCTGAATCTATTTTCCTGCAATGGTATGAAATTTTTATCCAGGCAGCATTTCAAATGCAAAGGGGCATCTTCAGTTCACACCCTCCCACTCCCCAACCCCTTCCCCCACCCCACCATCCACTCCCACACCGTGTGTCTTCATCACCAAAGCAGTAGGGGGCTATGTTTGGCTGTTTCCCATGCATAAAACTCTCACAGATGCAAACCAGCCCACACTATCAGCCCTACTCTACCTCAGAATCTTCCCTCACAAACATTCACTGTCTCTAGGCTGACTCTGAATATAGAAAAATCACAAGCTCCAGGGTAGCCTGAGATAAAATGAAAGTTCAGTCCTTTGGAAGTGTGATAAGAATTCTAATCAACCGGAACCTGCTAAGTATTCTGGATACCTTGTGCATTTTTGATATTTTCTATCTTGCCACATTTTTAGGAATACATTTTAATAATGTTCAGTAACATTTCCTAAAAGCAAACTTTACTAGCCTGTGGTCTACTGGAAGTAACATCTATAGCTGTCATTTAAAGCTGTGTGAATTGGACAAGGTGTGAAATCTTTGGGGCTTAGTTGTCTCAAAAATGTAGAAAAATAGCTTATCTTTAAAAAGGCAGAAAGCTGAAAAAGTGTGATATAATATATACATGCACATACACACACACATATACACACACACACACACAGATTTTTATTTCATTCTAAGTCAAAAAAATAAAAGGAGGAAAAGGAAACAATACATTTTCCATTTTTACTTTCTTCCAGGAATAATAATGAGTTTTTTATATACATCATTTCATCTATTGTCTAAAATAACTTCGGGGAGTAGGTATTTTATGAGTAATTTGATTTTAGAGACGTTAAGTAACTTCCCAAAGATCATCTTGATAATAAAGGCAGAATCAAGATTCCACCAGGGTCTGTAAGATTTCATTGACCTTAGATATTTTCATGGATTACTGTTCACAGATTTTATTGATTTTAATCTGTTCTGTACTCTTATGATTTTTGCCATATCTATAAACCATTGGTAGTATTTTAACTTAATTTTTTAAATTAAATTGTCTTATTTTTTAAATTTAAAATAAATGTATCTTTAAAACTAAACTTTAATCCATTCCAGTAAATGAAAAAACATGTTATCCTTTTTCATAAGTAAGAAATATATTTTAAATAAATGTAATGAAAAGACAAAACATTTTTTTTAATTTAACTTGTTTTTTTTATATGTTGAAAAATCTCATGTTCCTGCTTCTCTCTCTCTCTCTCTCTCTCTCTCTCTCTCTCTCTCTCTCTCTCATTAAAAAATATCATAGACTGTAATAGAGAAATGTCAGAACAAGCATGAGCAGAAACTTTCTCTTTAATGCAATCAGAACTGGAAGAACACTGAGAGGGACAATTTTCTCATGATGCAAGTCAATGTTTTTCATGCATCTTCCCACCTAACAACGTCTTGGACACCTTCAGCAGTTTGTTTACCATTCTGCAAATGTGGAGCTCAGTCGTGCTGCCCTGCACTTCACGCTTGATGCGACGATGACTGAATGACATTCTGATTGGCCATCACCCTCCTGCAGTCATCTGCCTTGCACAGTTTTCTACTTGAAATTGGCAGAAATTTTGTATGCAGATTGACTTGTTAGTTCACATTAGAAAAGTATGCCAAATTTTATAAAATTTGATATGTCTTTTTAATCATGTGCATAGCTTCTCCATTTAAACACCTTGAGTGCACCTCATTCTTCTGGATTTTACCTGTGTGCTAAGAATAAACAATTTTTGCTCCTGTAAAAAATATTCAATATCATCTCTTAAAAATTTTTTTTCTTAACCTTTACTACAAGGAAAACTTCAATATGAATTGAAAGAGTTTGAAATATCATAGTATGTATATGAAAAGTAATAACTGTGAAACCAGTTATTCTCAAATTTTACCTAGAATTTTATAAGGTTTTAAAATTTAAGATACATTTCATTTTCTAATCTTTGGGGCCACGTTTGATCTCCATAAATACTGATGCTAAAAGCAAAGGACATTTTTCTTTGAACTATCTCTGTAAACATTAATCGAGTAACTATATCTGGAAGTAAATTAGGTTGAAAAAATTTACCCATATAATTGAATTTTTCCCTATGTGAGGTATGGTATTTTCTTATGATATATTTTCTTCTGATAAAATTGTTTATTCCTTTTCGTAGCTCAAATGGGTTCAGCCAATGAGATGATCACACTAAAATATTCAATAACTGTTAGCTATTATTATTGCTTTATAGGTATGTAAGCATTGATAGTGCTATAAGAAGAAAAAAATGAGATAGAAGTCCAGTTACAAAATAACGTTGTCCATCACCCCCTAAAATAAAATTTATTTAAAGTGTAGTAAGGCTATGTGCTGATAAGTAAATATTTGTAATTCTTCTTTGTGACTCAGAAGCCAGTCTCCTGTGCTCTTTTACTCGCCTATATTGTTAGCAGCAAAATAGAGAATTTGCAAAATCATTTCATAAGTGCCTTCCCTATCGACTTCCCAGCACTCATCTCCCAAAACTCCATTAGGCAAAATGTAGCTCCTGAGGCCCGAACAAACCAACAAAATCCTTGGGGGCATTCTGTCTAAAATTTCACCTGCACCATTATTTCCCCAGCACCTCCCACCAAGGACGCACATTTTTTAGAGGAAGGTTTGTGCAGAGAGCATGTCATTGCCTACATTCAGACATGGGGCATCTATTCTGTGATGGTTATTTCAAATCAAGTATTTATTTTAATTTGGCCTTCAAGTAAGGGCAACTTAATGTGATTCTGGACTGGATTTTTTTACCACCTCCAATTAGACCCTGGGCAGGTGACTTCCTTTCCTTGTGCCTCAGACTTTTCTTCATTAAGATGAGTGTTTGTAAAATGCTGCAGAACTCGTTTATCATTTCAGATGTACATTGCAAATGTAGGAGATATTATATTTATGGGCCAAGTAATATCACACAGCATTTATGCAGCAATAAAACTCCAGGGGTAGGTGATAACAACAGAAAGACACACAGACACAGTGCCCTTTCTCTTTAGCACACAACACAGTTTAGTGGTCGATTATGAGTCTTCTGTGGATTTGCAAAGTCAAATCTGATAAACAGGTGATGATACAGCATTCTGTTCAGGTCCATAAAATATGACTTCCTAGAGGAATCTAATTATAAAGGAAAAATATTTTCAAATAAAAGTTTATTTTCTGATTTGGGGAAAGATTTGCTCACAGAATTTTTCTAGGAGAGAACTCAGCTTATGTTAAATTATTTCATCAATTTATTGAATTAAAATGCTCCCAGCTCTTATTTATCTTTATCCACATCAGAATGATCATATAACTGATACTATTTCTAAATTCTACATTCTCTTGTAATATAAAAAGGAAAACAGAGGTAAGTGAGCTGGTATCCCAAGCCTATTTCAAAAACTAACTAGCAGTGGATATGGCAAAGTCCAATATCCAATTCCTTCTACATGTTACAATTCTGGAAATTTTTTACAATCATAATAATCCAAGGCACTATGACTCTGAAATCTCTCTGAGTCATTCAGGATTTTATTACATCTAACATAATTTGAGTGCTAAGAGTATTTTGATAATATTCCAAAGCTTAAGTTTTTTTTTAATTAACTGTATTTCTCGAATATACTGATAAAACAAGGCTTTATTAATACAATAATAGCATAATTATTTCTTTCATTTCACTTGCTCTCTCAGATTAATTTTGCTCAATTTTGAAATTGAAGCTATTTTATTTTCTAATTCTTTGACAGGTGTAAACAGTAAATTTAATTAAATTAAATGAGAATTGTTAAATAACCATGAAAATCTTCCCCCAGATATTCTGAATAGTCATGAATTAACTATACAATTTCCAATGGCTTTTAAAATTCAGCCTCTAAACCAATCAATTCTAAATCACATTTTCAGTTATATATAAAGTAATTTTAAAAATATTTCTTCTTGTGGTACCAAAACTAACTACCCAAAGAACTGTAGAAAACAGTAAAATGTGTAAAATTTCAAAGTTCATAATAATCTTAGCGTTAATCAGCATTTGGCTTCTAACACTGGAATTAACTTAAGCAATTTGGAGTATTATCCTAAAATTATCATTATCTTTACCAGCCCTGGGAGTAGCTAATTGTTGTTAGACACTGTATAATTAGCATGAGAAATCAGAAATCAATGTATGATCAAATACAAGTTATGTGCCAAATAAAATTACTATAATTTATCAATTCAGCTACTCAAATATGATTGTCAGTGAGCCCAAAACACTCAAAACACAATTATAATTATCTTCAGAAAGTATCAGGGAACAGTCTGGGAAAAATTAAAAGAAATGTTTTAATACTTTGTATAACAGAACATTCAAGCTCTGGTAAATCATATAATTTAGCAATTATTTTTCAGTAGTAAACCATTAAATTTTTACACAGACTTTTTAAATAATAAAACTTGTAACCCACATTAGATAATTTTACTCTGAAGTTAAATGTTCTTTTTTCTTAATCAAATGTATTTTTACAACATAAAAAGTCTCCTTTAGACAGAGGTCTAAGTTCCCTGGTGGTCTAGTGGTTAGGATTTGGTGTTCTCCTTTAGACAGATACCTAAAGCAAGTTTTTAATTTAAATGATTTTGAATTAATTCAAGACAGGACTTCAAAAAAAATATCCAGAGAAAGGCAGGTGGGAGGTTATATGCAAATCCTAGTACTTTCCCAGTAATTCCATCTCTTTCGTCCCACTCATCATAGGAGCACCAGTATATTTTCACATCCCAGTTGAGATCACCTGTGCTAAAATTAATGATGTGCCCAGTCTGCCTGCTTACTGTTCTCACATCTGGGCAGAACAGAATATTAGAGAAGTCACTGGTCTTAAATAAAGCAGCCTGGGTTTGATTTAGTCAAGACACTCACTGCCTGATCCAAGGATTTGTGACTGATATAAGGATGATTCTTCCCAACACCCTACCTCAATGGTTTCTTATAAAACTCAAATGGGAATATATGTATAAAGTGTTTTATAAACTTTCACACACTATACAAATAAAAGTTATTATGATGCTTGTGGTCCATACCCACAGTGTTAATCCAGTCCCAGATTCTAAGAATAGCCCAAACCCAATCTCTACTTGGGGCAAATCAAGGGAGTCTTAGCTAAGTAATTCAGATGCTTCAGACTGTAAGACATTCTTGTTGTCTCTCTTACTGTAAACTTATTAGTTTCTCTAGGTTTATTCTAATAACTGGATCCTTCCTTATTCCTGGGAACAAATGGGGACCCAAAATATAAATGAATAAATGAATCAAAACAAGAAAATCTTATTCTTCAGATTCCTGCTCTAATGTTCTGATACCGTTCACCTCCCCCTGGAGTTGGTCTCTGCCTTCCTCTCCCTTACTACCTTTGGAGAAATGACCTGGATCCATGTCCCATAGACGGGAATCTCCTGGTACTTCTATACCTCTCAAATTCTGTCTGACTGTCTGATTTGTCACCACACTCTAGGTTTGTCTCAATATATAGTTCAGCCAATTAGCAGATTTAGAGTCAATGAAGCAAATTCTCTTCTAACCACTATTATCTACAAATGGAGCAAGATTCCTTGTGAGGTAAAGAGTTCTGTATCCCCCTAAGCTAGTCAAGGCAAAGCTATGTTCCCACCAGCAATGGAAAGCCCTGCTGCTTTGGTTGGGAGGTTAGACAAGATCATTCTACAATCCTAGGTAACCTGCTTAACTCCTCTGTTACTCTGACTTGTTAATGCTTCTGGAGTGACAATAGAGAGGACAATGTATGTCTTCTGACATTGTTGCACTTTACCACACTAAACAAATTGTTCCTATGATGAACCCAAAAGAGAAGATACTATTCCCCTTTTATTTGAATATTATTTGTTATTTCAGTTAAATGAAATGTACTCCAGAAACACAAATTATCTGTGTGTCTAGATGTAAAGACTATTACTGCACTAATGTATTTGTTAGAGATAGTAGCAATTAGATACAAAAATGATGTAATTAACTCTGAAAATATTTTTTTAATCATGTATAGCAAGCCATGTCCCAAACCAAATATCCATAAAGAATATGACATTTCTAATTGTAATTTTACATTAGCACGCTATTTTCAGTTCAATATCGAAAACTCTTTATATTGTATCTATACAATCAATGTCATAAACTAAAACGTGAATGTCAAAAGTTTAGCAATCACTTTAGAACATTTGTAAGAACACAATTTGTTTGAATTTGGTAAATAAAGTTAAATTAACATTAATTTCATTTTCTTTTTCCTTTTACTTTTATGATGGTTTTATAATATTGTTTTGTATTTTCCTTCATTTTATGAGAGGACACCAAACATCTGAACATTACTTATGTAGTAAATTCAATGATGCTATAGAAAATGACTGATTTTCCCAGTTTTCACATCTTTCCATTTGGTTATGGAATAACAAAATCTAATGATTTGGATATTTGTGATCCAATATAGTATAAATAGCTAAGGTTTTGTCTCTTGGTCATGAGAGAGAGATGGAGAATAAGATAAAGACATAGGAATAATGGCCAGAATAATGGGTGTGGATTATAAAACTGAACTGTTAGGAATCAGAGGGAAAAATAAGTAAGGAGAGAGAAAATGAGATGGAGATAGGAAAGAAGCAGTAAGAGTGACCAGGTAATACATCCAGAAGACAGTTGGCCAGTGGAGTCATAACTTGCCAAGAATCACTATAGTTAATGTGCACTACAGACTGGGTCACAAGTTGCACCCAACTTAAATAAGTTTGATGGTATTTAGGACAACTGAAGCCAGAGAACTCCCACCAAAATAACTATACAAGCTAGTAAATTAAACATCCCTAGTTCCACGGATGCTGATAAAAGACAGAAGACTCCTGAAACAAAAGACTGCTACTCACAGCAAGAGAGTACAAGTATCAGGATAGCTGCACTGGTTTCCTTGACCCAAGACCCACGTCAGAGACGGAAGGCCAGGTAGAGTTTGCATGCATCGCAGGAGAGAGACCTTGAGTTTAGGAGATCTAATTTCCTAGCAAGCAGTAAGCACACCTGTTCTTTGTCCAGAGGGAAACTAGATTTATTGCAGAACTATGTGATACATTCCTGAATACGGTCCTCAGTTCTCAGGATTGCCAGCCAAATAAATAATTCTGAGAAGTGGGCTTTGAGAAAAAATAGTCAGTTTTGTGATGTTAGCACACTCAGCAAGACATGTAGGAATGTGAGTGACCCACAAGGAACGCCTCTCAACAGTGAAACAAAGTGGTTCTCAAAGAGCAGGATGCCCAGATTAGCATCACTTACAGACTTAAAAGAAATGCAATTTCTTGGGCCTCATTCAGACCTAGTTGTCTATTAGTAGACTATTCAGGCTACTATAACAATAGACCACAGACTGGGTGGCTTATCAACAACAAACATTTATTTCTCACAGTTCTGGAGGCTGGGAAGTCCAAGATCACAGCATTGACTGGTTTGGTGTCTGGTGAGAGCCCACTTCTTAGTTCATAGACTGATGTCTTTTCACTGTGTCCTCACATTGCAGAAGGGGTGATGAAACTCTGTGAGACCTTTTTTCTGAGGACACTAATCCAATTTTTGAGGATTCTATCTCATGATCAAATAACTTCCCCAAAGCCCTACATCCTAATATGATCACATTGGGCATTAGAATTTCAACATACAAATTTGGAGAAGACACAAAATTCAGCCCACAACACTAGAAAAAGCAGAAATTCAGCAATCTCAGTTTAACAAATCCACTCAGTAATTCTGAGACCCACTAAAGTTTGAGAACCAACAGTGTAACGAAAAGAATTTTTGATAGCAGTCAGGATCCCAGAACTAGTCAGGGCTTAGACCAACTACCTGGACATGTCACTCAGCTTGTCTGTGCCTAATATCTTCACCTATAGCAGGAGGAGATAATTTTTTTTAATTGGGGTATAGTTGTTTTACGATGTGGTATTAGTTTCTACTGTACAGCAGAGTTCTCTGTGCTATAAAGCAGGCTCTCATTAGTTATCTATTTTATACATATTAGTGTATATATGTCAATCCCAATCTCCCAATTCATCCCACCCTCCTTCTTCCTTGGTGTCCATACGTTTTTTCTCTACATCTGTGTCTCTATTTCTGCCTTGTAAACCGGTTCATCTGTACCATTTTTCTAGGTTCCACATATATGAGTTAATATACAACATTTGTTTATCTCTTTGTGACTTACTTCACTCTGTATGACAGTCTCTAGGTCCATCCACATCTCTACAAATGACCCAATTCCTTTCCGTTTTATGGCTAACAGTCCACTGTATATATGTACCACATCTTCTTTATCCATTCGTCCGTCAATGGGCACTTAGGTTGCTTCCATGACCTGGTTATTGTAAATAGCGCTGAAATGAACATTGGGGTGTATGTGTCTTTTTGAATTATTCCTTATTGCTCATATTTGATGAAGTCCTCTATTCCTTGTCATGTAGCTTTATCAATATTGCCTGACCTTGAAATGCACATGGCAAGCATTGGTAAAACCAGGAGAAATCAGCTGGCAAAGCAGATCCACAAGGTCTCGTTACCATCCTCCACAGTCCATAACCTGGGGCTAGCCTCCCAGGCTCCCAGAACTTCTTTGTCAGCAGGCTGGGACAGGAACAGCACCTCAGACAAATGTTAACCAATCTGGAATAGGCTGGCAAATCAACCCAGAAGATCTGTTTATTCATTTATAGGGAGACTAACTGAAAGAGAGGCTAGCCCAATGTTCTCTGGCCTGAGCATTCTCCTCCAGTAAATCAAGCTGCTCAGAATTGTAATCAGAAGCTCTACTTGGAAAGCATGGATTTAGAACAGAGTGTTAATTGAATGTTCTTAGTCTGCCTGATGTGTCCATGTCTGTAATAGGAATATACCTGTCATTATGGGCCAAGTGCACTTCCAGGGTCTGGCCACCTTCTCCTGTGGACAGCCCCTGAATGGCACAACTAAACTGCCCTCTGAGACTTTCCTGTTTTTCTGTGCTTGCAGTGCCAAACAAGTCTCTCTCAGATCAACACATATTTTCCTTTGGCTGATTTAATAATCTTCATTTATGTTCTAATCAAGTCTCAGAAACCCTAAAATCTTCAGCCTGTCTTAAGTGACATTGCATATTTTCTGCCCTGATCAGTTCAGTTTTGGTCTTCAAGTTATAGTCTCAGAAAACAATTTGTTCATCTTATTTCCAAATTTCTGGCTGGTTACTACACTCTTGTTTTCTCCTGTTTTCCACACCCTCCTTCCCTAAATGGTCATCACCCTAGTGAAACTGCACTCCTTTTCAGGTGGGACTCGAACCAGCCAAAACTCATACTGGGACTTGAACCCATGATCCCTTACTTAGGAGGGGACTCAACCCCCCTGTATTTTAATTGAAACTGCTCATCTGGTGTCAGGATTTACTGAAGCTCAGGTTATTTTGTGTCGGTGAAGAAAGAATTCAGTGAGAAGCAAAGTGGCAGGCAAAGAATGAGTTTATTAACATAGATGCTTGTGAGATATACAGGTGGGCAGGTGGTAGGGGCTCTGCCTCAAGGACTGAGAGGACTTTATTTTCATAAACAAAAGTGGGGAGGGAGAGAAGATCACCTTCTTCCACATTCTTGAGCAGACGTCTATGCTTACATCATTAGTTCCTCCTTTGACCCTATGTGGTTTAACTGGGACTATCGTGGTGCTATTTAAATCAAATGTATATTATTAGCAAAAGGATGGTAACATATACTATGAATAAAATATGGTAATTCATCTCAGCTTTCGGTATAATGTCCCCTTCCACCTATATTTCTGTCTTGACTACATGAAGAAGTGCTACTCTTCAAGGACTATTAACTGTCTGACTTCATGTCACAAAATTCAGACGCCATATCTATTGTCTTGTGTTTTAACTATCACGGGTTGTGGCTTGAGTGTGTCTGGTGCTTGGATGTACCTGGTCTTCCTTCAAGGTAGTGTAGATTGTTGCTATGTTACTGGATTCTTTCCTTGAGTGGTCATTAGCTTATAACAGTCTCCCAAACTCCCTTAAAACTCCCTTTCTATCTTGAATTCCCTAGTGGGATTTCTAAACTATTTAGTTGTCCTACTCTACCCCTATCACCAGGATTGGAGACTATCAGCCTCCAAGAATCACATAGTAGAGCAGCTGCCTTCATTTGTACCATTCTGGTGAGTTACGGCCCTCTTGGTTTTCATTCCATTATGGATTTTCTTATGTGATTCTTTCACCTTACAGTATAATGCAGTTTTGGCCCCAAGAGCTTATTAATAGAAGGTAAGTTTTAATTTATAATGAACAGTCACTCCTGGAAATCTGTTTATGTTATTTAGAAATTTGAATTGAATTGAATTAGATCTCATTTGTAATAAGGGATTTGTAAAAGCCAAATGTATTCACATTATCTATAAAAAGTGAATGGCTGAATAATTACTCAATAAACATAATTAATGGTGACAACAAATATAGATTATTCTTGTTCATGAGACTTGCTTTTCCATAAAATGTTATATAGCTTGCATTACCCACATATTTTCATTTACCTTTTTTACTCTGTAGATGCTATTTAGAAATATAGATTATCTATATTTATTTATTAATTATAAATCTCAAATAGAAAAAAGATAACCAGAAGCATTTTTGACATGAAAGAAAGAATATTTCTTTAAAAGTATTATGGGGATTTTTTGGTAAAACTCTAAATAAGGTGTATTTATTCAATATATTGCTGTATTTATTTTATTTCAAATATATTAATGCATGAGGTTTAAAATTAAATGTGCTTTCCCTGTAGATTAATACTATCTTTTTCATCTTTGTAAAATAGAAGTAAATTGCTTGGTTCAATACAAACTAAGCCCATTTGAGTGGCTTTTTTTGTTGTTTTTCAGAAATAGGAGAGATTGAGACTTGAAAAAGAATTCATCATCAGGAGAATTTATTTTAAAAGCATCCAAGCTCCTATACAGCCAGAAGATAAATTACCCACTAGTCAAGAGAAGGAAAGCACAATTAATTTCACATTATACTAAACCAATCAGCTCCTTAAGTGGCTGTCTTTTTTGAGAAAAAGCAGCAAGAAAGTCATAGTTGTTCCTTCCTCTCATGCCTTTAGAAGCAAACAGCTAGTCTTTTCTCAGACTACAAGTTCTATGGAAAGCAGGGTGAATATATATATTTTTTTTCTTTTTATATATATATTTATTTATTTTTGGTTGCGTTGGGTCTTCGTTTCTGTGCGTGGGCTTTCTCTAGTTGTGACGAATGGGGGCTACTCTTCATTGCGGTGTGTGGACTTCTTATTGCAGTGGCTTTTCTTGTTGTGGAGCACGGGCTCTAGGCACGTGGGCTTCAGTAGCTGTGGCATGTGGGCTCAGTAGTTGTGGCACACGGGTTTAGTGCTCCACTGCATGTGGGTTCTTCCCAGACCAGGGATCGAACCTGTGTCCCCTGCATTGGCAGGTGGATTCTTAACCACAGTGCCACCAGGGAAGTCCCAGGGTGAATATATTTTGTTGTTTTTAGATAAGGAGAATTCTATTCATGACTTGTATCCATATTTCACAGTGCAAAGTTAATGAAGCTTTTGTCTTGTACTACTGACAGGCAAATGCTTTGAAGTTTTATGACAAGGAAGTAAAACTTCAATAAATTATTTCCAAACCTACCTTTCTTCTTTCCAGGATAATTATTTTTATTTAATCATTTACCATCAAGGAATAAAGGAAGGGTTGAGGAGAAATCATAATGGGGTAATGGAATATGCACAAAAAAATCTGCAGGCTGCATTTTTCTTCCTAACAAAATGGATTATTGCTAAACAACCATTCATTACCTTTTTTGAGACCAGCAGGATGGTGTTAGAATATACTAAATTAATGTCACCTGCCATCACTTAACCTGAAGAAACGCAATGATTAGTAAACTTTACATACACAGCTGCTGCAGCATTTTAAGCATCTTCCATATGTAATAAAAATGTGATCAATGGAGGCCTTCAAGGAAAGAGTGCAATGCGAGCATATAAAGAGCCTCGGTTCCTTCCTGCACATAGGTGTTATTCATCAAAACCCCCAAACCACAATGCTTTGTGTCTGCATGTCAGTACCATTCTATAGGCTAAGTTTAATTCTCTTTATTAAGGTATTCATTTTGCATTGATAAGGGATGATCTTTGGTATGCATATACAGGAAATGTACAAAGTCTCCTTTACGCCATGCAAAAAAGTAGCACACTGACTTTGAACCATTAAGTTCAAGACTTTGTGCTTTAAAGATTAAATTACTCTTCCCACATACATGCATACAGCCTGGCACTACATAAAGAACACAAATAATAACGTTTTCATTTTTAAAAATACATATATGTTGGATCAGTAAGGATATAGTATAGATTGCATGAGGAAGAAGAGAGGGAGAAGAAAAAGAAAGAGGGACTGAGGGAGAGAAGCAAAAAGTGAGTGTGAGAGAGAGAGAGAGAGAATATCAAAATATCAAAATGTACTTAGGCCTCACCCATGAAATTTTCTTTCCTGGGTATAAAAGATTTTTTAATGCTTTGACTGGAGAAAAGACTATTAAGGGTATATATTTTGTTATTTTTAGTTGTTTGATTTATGAAAGTTTTTAATCAATATTGTTAGGCATTTATTAGTAGGATTATATTTATAAGTAGAGCAAGTTTTACAAAAGTACTTCTAAGGGTCCTTTGAAAAATGATTGTCCCTGATTAGTTAATTAAATGTGGTAAATGACATTTGTAAACTTTTACATATTATATATCATGTTTTTAAGTACTTCATTTGTCTGGTTTAACAAATAAAATCTTTCTGAGAATGAGATAATTCTTAAAATCTAGTAAGTTACATGTATCAATATGATGGCCTAAAGTTTTCTTAGACTTTCTAATATCACACATGAACATAAGATGTGGATATAAGATTTCAGATCACAAAACTGCAATCTTATATCTCAATTTTTAATTGCATATTCTAAGCTGAAATCATAAGACTGTCACATTAATAGACTAAATTATCTGAAGTAACATGTTTACAGTACCAAATGTTCACAGATTTCTTAACACAAAAATATTAGTACTCTGATTTCTGTTTTTGTAAACATTTTATGTTCAACTCTAAATCTTCCTAGAATTAAAAGACATGTACTCACTAAGGAAGATGACATCCAGTTAACTAAAATTATTGAGGTGTACATCTATTCTTGAGTGTGAAAGTTACACACCCATGAAGGAAGAGAAAATACCATCCAGGTTCACTGAGTTCCTTTCGACTGTGATCTTGGTAGGACATATGACTTGAAGCTGCAGACACCCAGAGCAACTCTCACCACCTCAACTGCCATATCAGTCTTTTTCATAAGCTCTATATCACAGGACTCAAAACTTTAATAAAGGGTCAAGTTACCTAATTGTCTAGCTACTCATAGGAGTCAGCAACTATTGGAAAGGGTAGCCTGTACATATGATCAGTCAGTCCTCACTCAGCCACATAAGAATGGGCCTTGAGTCTGGAGTACTTTCTTACTGAGAAATAAAGAGCCCATGCAGTCAGTCTTACAGACTTGTATGGAAATACTTTCCCTGTTTTAAGCTAAATAAGTGTTCCTTTGTCCTGCTTAAATGTGTGCATCAGTGGTCCTCAGGCACACCTCCATCTTTTAGTATTTCAGACTCTATGAGAGTGGGTTCCAGGTCCTTCTACAGTAGCAACAGGGATAGTCATAGACCAATTGCCCTCCATCCACTGCCAGGGAGACTCATTATCTATAGTGGACCAGCACACACTATTAGAGCTGTAAAGTGTCATTCCATCCAACACTTGACTGTGTTAGGTTTTCCTTGACAACTCTGATACCAAAACACAAAGACAAAAATGTTTGTATTTCTCCCCTGGGACTGATAACCAGGAGCACTACAAGGTATTCTTCTCCCCCAATATTGATAACTGATGCACGATGTCCTTCTCGCAGCAACTCCCATCCAAACTGATTTGCTTGTCTTTGGTTCATAAGACATATACATAGGTTTCCCATCTAATTGCAAAAAACCTTTGAAGTTGTTGGATAATTGGTGTAATTATATTTTTTACTTAAATAGAAAGACCTTGAACTTAATAGGATTCTAGGATAAATAAATGCCTTTCTCTACTAATCTAAATAAACTTACATTATTTTATCTTCATATTCAATTTCTCAATTCAATTTTTCAACCAATTGAAATTTGACTCTTATATGGTGTTTTCTGGCTCATGGTTGCACCATGAGTCTTCCACTGTCCTTCCTGCCTCTAGCTTTCTTCTTTCGCAACCAAGGTTGTGTAACTCAAATCAGAGTCCTGTACTGGCTTTTTCTCTTATCCCAGGTACGTAAGGCTTAGGAATGCACTGTTCAAAGCCTTTTCCAGCGGAAAAATATCCTATGTTCACTCTTTAGGGGCAGCAAAGATTCATGAGCAACCCAAATCTCTTTCCCTAGCCTAGAACTTCAAGTGGTTCTCTTCTGACCAGGACAAGAACTCAGGTTGAAAAATAATTGTTGATCTCAGTCAGTAAATTAGCTGGATTTTTAAAAATCATATCATGCTATAAATATAAATAATTTTAGTGTTGTGTACAATAAAGGATCTGAGAACTTAAGCTTCTCAAAAGTATTTGTCCTTAAGACTTGTTTTATCCTTCTCCTGATTAAGCCTTAAATTCCAACTTATTTATTTATGCATGCTATCAGCAATGAAATATAAATCTCTATATTTTAAAATACTTTTTTTCTTTTCTCAGTTTCTGCAGATAAAGTGATCTGAAGTAATGAATGATGCCATAAAAGCAGAAAAGAAACTGTGACAGCACCCAGAAATATGAAAGGAGGCTTCTTACTGCATAACAGCATCTTTGGTTCAATTTATAAAAACCCAAATAAGATGGACAGTATTGTCCAATTTTAGAAATTCCATTTCTTCTATGTTCTAAGCTGTATAATTGTCAGGTTTTTATGGTTTAGATTGTAAATGTGTTTTTTCCCTTTGCTAATTACGTTTTTTTTTAAGTCTTAAAATGTGGAGGACATTTATGAATGGTAAGGGAAACACCATATACAAATGTATATTTGTAAAAGCTATTTTTATGATTAGCATGTTTTACTGTTGGTCATATATAAAAGTCAGGTGATATTGCAATTATACACTTAAAACTTATTTCCAACAATGTCATATAAGAAAAGATGCATTTTATGCTAGTTTTTATAATTTATTTTTAAGTTATAGTTTAAAGTACTTCAGATCATAAGGATAAAATACTTGAAAAGTTTTATTTCTGCCCTCAATAAGCACCATTTTTATTAATAAATAATGCAAATATTTCAGATGTAATTCAATAGCTGAAGGACTGTTGGTTTACCCTGTGATTAAATTGAGCATTCTCTGCTTGACTGAACTGAAATGACCCAATTATTACCCAATATTTCAGTCTGGGTAGGAGATTCCATGGACAGGTTTTAATGCCCAGACAGGTAAGAACTAGATTGGCAGGGATGATTGCCTTGTCTTTGGATCCAAAAGTTCAAATTAGTACATACATCACTTCAGTTCATCTCCTATTACTAGGAACTCTCCATTCCCTGGTATTGCAAGTGTTTTCCAGATGCCCTTAGCCATTGTCTTGTGCTGTGGAAATGGAAGAAACCATCTTCACAGACTGTAGGAAAATTCAGCATATAATTTCTTAATAAATACTGTTTCTTTTAAAACAAAGTTGGTGTATATCTTTCTTTTGGGGTGCACTTAGTTTTAATACCTGGTTTGAATTTTTAAGTAAGCTGTAATGCCACAAAATCAATGCAATAATGAAAGTAGCATAACTTTAATATGCATATTATATGTTCTTTATGCCTTAACTTTTCATGGAATGACTTGTATTCTGGAACATGTTAATTTGTCATGTAATTGAAAATCAGATGGCCCTCAGTCCATGAAAGAAGGCACACTATGGTTTATATTTCTAGAAGGCATATTTTTTACTCCAAATATAGAATTTTAAGAAAATATTTCAGGATAGAAAGCAAAACTACCTGAACATAGGTATTTATGCTCTGCCCAGCTAAAACTCTGCACTAAATGACTGCCAGCTCTTCATTAAAGAGCAGAGAGAAAACATTTAGCATCACCAAGAGCACTTTGTAGATTTAAAGCCACTTTTGTTCAAAGAAATCGAGGGTCTAAAATCAGCTTTGTGTTTTCTCTTATTTTTCTAGTTTAATTCCTTTAAAGTGATTTATCTTCTTTCTCTATGACTTTCAAATATAAGCTAACAAAATCTTATACAATTTCATCCAACAAGGAATATCAAAAAAAGTTCTGAAGAAAAAAAAGAATTAGAACTCTGTTATTAAAGAAAAGAAATATATCACATTTTCCTATTTAAAGTCTTTAGCAATTTGCTAAAGACTTTAACCTAGGGGTTAAACCTAGAACCTAGGGGTCTGTATCAGGAATGTGCTTCCTTTTTAAGGGAATGTGAAAAACACAATGTAGTCCACTGGTTTTGGCCATAATTGGTATTGGAGAAATTGTAACTGCTGTGATTGAATTCTGAAGCTGCAAAAACATGTATGCGGTTCTACAAGGGAATAAAATCAACAGAGTGATTTCTTGGTTTGCTGCCAATAGATGCCTGGGGTATTCTGGTGCTCCAGAAAGGAAGTGTTGCAGGTATTGTGTATTAAGAAAATACACACGTGGATATTTTTCCAAACTTGCCATTCGTCCTCATAGTAGTCACTAAACAGTGTAGCATTTATAACCTGGCATTATTATAAATTAAGAGCATTATCCTTTCTCAGGTATTCATTAACTATTCTCAAAATAAAATGAATAATTCAGATGTCCAAAATAATTATTTGTTACTAGAGTTTGATTTTCTCTACACAGGCCTTGAAACATGAAACCATGGGTCTTTCTCTTTATTCATTACCCATTCCTGGCTTAAGAATTTCTTTTGATGACAAGGATGGAATAAAATATACACCAGATCAACAAAATATAGATTGGTGGGGATTGTAATCCCTGAAGGTTTAGTTTAATAAATGAAAAGGAAGATTTTTAAGAGATGAGAAGGAGAGTGTAAACTTCTAACAATAGCATCAGTCTCATAAAGGGAAAGAAAAGGAGCATTTGTTGCTGCATTCAATTCAAGAAAAATATGGGACAATAGGCCCACTGCTTGGGAAGTTAGGTAAACTGGGCACTGGTGATAGTGGGAAGGAGAAAATACCGATTTTGCATCCATCTTCTTCAATAAAAGAATAGTTTTCAAAGCAGGAATGCACACACACACAAAAGAAACAAAATAAGAAGAAACTATTTTAAATAGATTAAAGTTCAGAGAACAGAAATTACAAATGCAAATGCCTGCAGAGGCCTGATAAGAAATATAAATGCACTAATCGGGCCTGAAGTAAGTTAGCAGACATTCAATGCAACTATGCTGATGAGGAGATACAGCTGGCTGCCTAATTCAGAAATGCAGACCTGGATTGGCAAGGTTTCCTGATTTTTCAAGAGAAGGTAGGCATCCAGAGTTTTAAATGAGATATCCTATTTTGTTTTGTTTTAATATGAATATGAAGGTGAATGAAACCATATCTGTGATTTATATCCAGGATTTAATAGTTGTAAAACTTAAAGGAAAAGCTTAAAATAATAAGAAACAACAAATTCAGTGTCATCTCTGGTGAGCAAAGAAGGGAGAATAGAATAAGAGTATTCAATAGCAGCTGTAATATTTGTTATTAGGAAAATATTTGAATCATATGTTTTAAATCAAATACATATCAAACTAAGTGTAGGTTACACTGGTGTTTATTTTATCTTCTCTATGTTTTTTGTAGGCTAAAAATATTTCAGAATGATAAAAGTACGTGATTTTTTTCACAATGTTTGTGCATAGGTAGATAGAGATATGCATATTGAAGACACAGAGATGTGGGTGGTATAAATAGCATATAAAGAGGTAGAAATTTGGATCTTTGAATCTGTCGGAAGTCTGTAAGTTTGTAATCTACCTTTCCTAGAGATGTTCAGATTCCTAGAAAAGAATATAACTTAGAGAAAGAGAGATGCCTTATTCTAATGTTCTAAGCCATTTTTGCAGAGGAGGGATTTATAAGTGCATTTCCTATTTGTTAATGAAAAGTCTTTCTATCAGCCCTTGAGATACATAGAACCACTTTAGGAATTTAAATATGGTTCATGAAAGACTTTGGGGTGCCTGAGCATGCAAAATAGCCCTCATGTTTATGTGCTGCATCTGTAATATAAGGACTATGCCGTCTCTATCTTTATATCCTGTACAAATGGTACCTGTCCATAACAGGTTATTTCTCCATAAATATTTGGGGAATTAAATGAAACATGGTATTCTCCAGGTTTTCACCTTAAAATTAAAAAAATGTTTTAAGGTATAATTTGTTAATCTGCTACTATGTTCTCAGCACTGTACTAATATCTTTATACGCACTATCACTAATGCACACAAGAAAACTGCAGGATAGGTATAGTTAGCTCCAGTTTCCAAGTAAAGAAGGCAGATCATTTATTCATTCAGTTCTTTACTGAGTACCAAATCTATGCTAAGCACTATTCCTGACAATAGGAGTCCAGCTGTAAATAATGAAAACTGAAAGTCCTGTCCTTGAAAAGCTTATACAGTTCAGGGGGATGACACACAATAGGCTAATTAACAAGCAAATGTATAGTATTGCAGATGATAATGATGATACACATCGAGTAGAAAACAAATCCAGAAGGAAAGAAGAACTGGTGAGGTTTTATAGGAGTGTTTAAATAGGCTGATCAGGAAGCCTCCTTGGTAAGGTGGCATTTGGGCAAAGATGTGGAGTAGGTGAGGGGGTGAAACTTGAGGTGATTTATGGGAAAAACATCCTGAGCAGGAGGGACAGGAAGTAAATCCCCTGAAGCAGGAATGTACTTGGTGTGTTCAGGAAAAGTGTAGTATAGGTGCAGTGTAGCTGGATTGGAATAAATGAGGGAAAGAAAAGTAAAAGTAGATGAGGTCAAAGAAAAGCCAAGATTTCACATCACAGAGCTTAGAGGTGATTGAGTCCATTGGTTTTATGCTACATTAGATGGTAAAACAAAGAAAGGTTTTGAACACAGGAATTATATGATCCAACTTAAAGGTTAAAAGAATCATTTGGGCTCCTAAGTCCAGAATAGAATACAGAGCAGAAAAGGATCCAGAAATCCCTGCATTTTAGGTTGATAAATAGCTCTGTGAGTTTGGCCTGTAGCTAGACTGGTCTGATCAGAGCAGAGAAGCCTGTTCATTTATACATCAAATCTGTGTTGAGGCCTTACTCTATTCCATATATGTACTTGACAGTGAGCATGCAGTGGTAACACAGACACAATCCCTTTGTTCAGGGTACCTAGTCTACTGAATAATATTGAAAAATAGCTGAATAAAGGTAGAATAGAAAAGTTCAAAAACAATGCTGCAAATCAAAAAGAACATTGTATGGCAAAGTCTTGTTCCTTACAGCTCTGATGAAAGTAGATTGAGAAGCATTTTTTAAATTACCTTTGTTCAACCAGCTGAAACAGAGAAGCATAGGTGCCTCAAAGTATAAAGGGCAAAGCTTGGATTCATCACAACTCTTTACCCTGATCCCACAGACATTGAAGGAAACAAAGCTATTCCCCAAGTGATGATGTGAGGGCTGAAATTCCTACAGCCATCTTCCAATGATGAGGAAAGTAGCCAACAAATTGAAGATGACAGAGAAAAAAGATGGAAAATACCTGGAAGCTTATAGTGTCTTTAAGCCACCAAATGAATAAGCTCTGGAGCCACTCTGCCACTAGACTTCTTATTATGTGAGTTAATAAATATGTTGCTTATTTCAAATAACTTAGAATTGTATTTCCTGCTAAACACAACTGAAAAAATATCCCAAATAATTTTTGTAATTACCTAAAAAAAAAAAAAGAAGAAGAAGCTAATTAGAAGTAATATGTGTTGAAGGGGATAGTTTTTTGGGATTTTAAAAAAATAATATTTGTCAACAAAGAGCTTCAGACTCTTTTTCAAATGCTCTGTTCTGGCAGAGAGCAAAGCCGTTAAAGCAGAAGAAATACATCCATTAATCCCAGCACAACCAAACTAGAAAAAGTCTTTCTGCATATGCAAATTGTACCAGAAACTGTGGCAATTAACTTCCATAGAAGCCTGAATCTTGGAAGAGGAAGCAACCAGCCTGCAAGTGGTGAGAGCCAATCAAGAAATCCCACCTCCCCTTCTGACTGCAAATAGGAGATATAACTCTCTGTGTTTATAGACAAGTGTATGAGCAAAGGGAGAAATCAACATGGAATATATCAGAAACAAACTGCATTATAAGGAAGAAGGAATATTTCAGCCAAAATTAAGAAAATGATCAGATCTCTAAAATATATATCTTTTTCATAAAAAAGGAGAATATTTTTTAAATAGTTTTTCTGTGTTTTAAAAGGAAAGGTATAATATAATGAAAACATAATAAAATTTGACCACAGAGACATTTTTAAAAGAGCTGATATAAAGACAGTAATTTTTTTAATGAAAAAAAGAAAATAAAACAAGAATCCCCTAAACAAAATAACCAAAAGCAAACTTTTTGCTTCAAAAAACCAAATAATTGTTTGGAGGGCAAATTTAAGAGACTTCAATGGAATATAGAGTAAAAGTAAAGAAGTGAACATATAAAAAAGATGACATTAAACATAGAGGGCAGAGAAACAAGATCCAACGTAAGCATCACAGGTGCCGCTCAGAAGAAAACAGAACGAATCAAAAATTTGTGACAATCAGACACAATTGAAGAAAATTTACAAAGTTCAAAAAGGCTTACCGTATTATCAGAATATCAAATTTAAAAGAAAATCCAACATTACTTACAGAAAAACATAAATCTAAAAATAAGCAAATAACAAAACCTAGAAAGTTTTCAATCCGTCTTTCCAAAATAGGAAAAACTGAAGTTCTGAAAAGAAAACTTTTATGTTCAAAGTGTTACACTTACAAACCTGCATTTAATATGTTAGGGCACCAGTGAAATATTTCATATATCTATAGACTCAGAACACATACCATTCACATTGAATTCCTAAAATAATGACTGAAAAATTTACCGGCAAACATTATACCATATGATTTCAAAAAAATAAAGACAAAAATGCAAGACACATTTATCATATAAATACCTAATGGTAATCACTCAATTCAATAAATCATAGAGAACTGCATATACATAATTGTTATGATGATATTTATAAAATGGAATGTAAAAATAGCAAACAAAAACATTCTTAAAAACATGATTTATATGTAAATATAATTGCTGCTAAACAACAGCCTGCTTTTATAATTCCAGATTGAGTTAAAACAGTTGATTAGGAGAGGACAAGAGAAGGACATATGTTAATGCCTCATCTTATGCAGCTTCATTCATTTAACAAATGATTGAGCATTGAGAGTGTCAGACTCTCTTCTAGGTTCTTAGGATACATCAGTGAACAAGAGATGAACCCCTCACCTTGGCAAAGTTTAAAATTGAGTGTGTCAAGTCTATATTTTATATAAAGGTAACCACTAACAGAATTAGAAACAGAGTACATACCTTACAAATTCTCAAAGATGACAAAATCAAGCATGACATGGTCTGTACCCCGAACAGAGAAAGAAGAAGAAAGAAGGAGGGAAAGAAAGAAGGAAGGGAAGGAAGGAAGGAAGGAAGAGGGGAGAGAGGGAAAGAGGGAAGGAGGGAGGGATGAGGAAAAAAAGGAAATCAGGCAGGGAGGCAAAGTGTGAAGTGTGAAGCAAAGTATTATTTTTAATGCCTAAATATAGAATGAGAATATATCATTTAAAATAATAAATGAAATAGGTTAATCACCCTATTGAGTGGCAAAAACAACCAATATTGGGTTAGTAGTATCTGTGATGTGCTGCTTAGAAGAGTCATAAGAAAAATAATACTAAAAAGTTAAAAATGAAGAAATAAATCTTCAAAAAAGTTTCAAGTTCAGAGGTTTTACAAATGTTACCTGTTAAATATTCAAAGAATAGTTCATTTCCTTGCCATTAAATCCATTTCAAGATGCATTAAAAGACCTAGTCTACCCAATTCATTTTATGAAGGTACTATGACTCTCACATAAAAACATAAAAAAGTAACACCCAAAAGTCAAATATAGATAACTCACTAATATAGAAGTAAAACCCTGAAATAAATCAAAATACAAGCAAAAATACAACAAAATGTAAAAATTCCCTATGACCAACTAGGACTTCTTGACAAAAATTCACATACACTCTCACACACAGGTACATGCTTGTGCGTGAGCACCCATGAAAACACACGCACACACCTACATGCATCTTAAAACATTACACTTCATACTGTAACAGATGTCACAGTTGAACTTACATTAAAATAAGAATACTCTCTACTTAAATTAATATTTCTAACTTATTCTAGATGAGGAAGCTAGTGCAGTAAAGCAAGAAACAAATTTATAGTTTGACAATTAGAAAGAAGAGAACATTTTTTGATTGGGTTAAGATGTGATTATCAACATCAAGAGCCAAGAAAATAAGAAGAAACACTATTAGGCTTAATTATGAGTTAAGTTTTTTTAATATTTAATAAAAGTAAAAACATATAGCTTTGTATTATACAAATAATAACTGTGGAAAATGTAATGAATAATATTCCTTTTTATAACGCTATAATACCTAGTTAAAATACTTTGGAATAAACCCAATAAGAAATACACAAAACTACATAGTACACACCACAAAATTTTATTCATGGAATAAAATATATGACTATATGAATAGATATAAGATGCTCCTAGATGGTAGGTTTGAAGTTATAAATAAGCCAATCCTTGGTACGTTAATTCAATATAAAATTTTCCCTAAGCCTCAAAGATCTTGTCCACTCCTTTCGCTTTTCATGCCATTTTATATGCTGATGAGTCTCAGAATTATACGTATCATCCTGACCTCTCGTTTTCTATAGCCAACTTCTCATTGGACAGTTTCACTTAGATGTTTCACAAGCATCTCAAATTTAACTCTTGATTTTCCGCTTAAAATGGATCCTATTTCTAGAGAACCCATCTCTATAAATGGCACTTTTTTAATTTTTTGCGGTATGCGGGCCTCTCACTGTGTGGCCTCTCCCGTTGCGGAGCACAGGCTCCGGAAGCGCAGGCTCAGCAGCCATGGATCATGGACCCAGCCGCTCCGCGGCATGTGGGATCTTCCCGGACCGGGGCACAAACCTGTGTCCCCTGCATCGGCAGGCGGACTCTCAACCACTGTGCCACCAGGGAAGCCCTATAAATGGCACTTTTATCTATTCATTACTAAACCAGAAACCTTGGAGTCATCTTAGCCTTGTTCTCTCTCACCTCCTGTCTCTGATCTTCCACTGCGTTTTGCTGCTTCTACCCCCAAATATACCCGGGGTCCCTTTATTTTTCTTAATTCTATCTAATATTCCAGAAATCATCCCCCAAATTATCTCCTTGTTTCAACACTACCTATAACTCCAATCTAAAAGTCACCTTTTAAAAATGTCAATGTAAATTGCTACACCTTTATTTCAAAGCTTAAATAGTATCTCAAAGTCATTAATGTGAACCCAAAGCCCTTGGCATTCCCCATGAGGCTCCAAAGGGCCAACCCCTCCTGGCCTTTCCTATCTCTTCTGTTTCTTCAGCAAACTGGGATCTTTTACACTTCAGGCCTTTGCCTTTGCTAGTTCCATGTATAGAACGCTCGCCTTCCATCTCTTCATAAAGCCAGCGTGCACCTGTTCACCAGTTACCAGCTAAGGGTTTATACCATTCTGAGGTAGTCTGCCCCATCCTTTGTCCTAAATCCATTATTCTTTATCAAAACACCTTGATTGCTTGTTCTGTGGTATTTCCTCATTTGTAAATTACATACTTGTTTATATTTTTACTGCCTGTCTTCCTGACTAAATTATCGATCTTGAGAAGAATGGCTTTTTGTCTGTTTTATTTAACATCCAGTATCTAGATCTCTGCCTTGCAATAGCAGAAAACCAATGATAATATCAATGAAATTTGTGTTTTAATGGAAATCTTGTTTATTTTTAATTCCCTCTGGACCAATAAATAAATAACAAAAAAAAAAAATAGAGAATTCTGAAGGAAAGCAATAAAGGAAGGAAAAGGAAAAGAAAGAAAAAAAATGGCAGCAGGTACTTATTTTCCTTTTTTTTTTTCTTTGATTTCTTAACACTCTAGTTTAATTGTTATTGTAATGTGATGCCAAGTTCTCCTTCCTTTATTGCTTTCTTTCAGAAGGAGAAGAGAGAGATTAGAGAGTCAAAAAACATTTAATGAACTTATAGGTGTAATTAGATCTCCCTGGAAAGACCCCCTTATATGTAAGAACTTAATATTTAATAAAAGTATTTATTATATCAATAAAAATGGTACAAAATTAATAAATATATCTGGGGCAATTATTTAAGCACTTAAAATATATAAAATTTAATACCAGTCCTTACATTACTTATCACAATAAATTAAAGATTTACATTTAGAGTTAATATTTTTAAAAACACTTTAAAATTTCAACAACATTGTCCCTTCTCTGAGTACAGAAGAACTTTCTATGCATAAAAACAGTAGGAACTCAGCAGGGAAAATATTTATTTTACCAAAAAGATGGAATGTTTGTAAGTCAGCATTATCAAACAAATGAACTACAAGAAGTTTTGAACATTTAAGATTAATATCTATTTTAGGAAAATATCAAAATTATAAGAAACTTCAAGCACATCACTAGATATCTGGGCAAATGGCATAAACAGACAATTTGGAAAACCTGACAATCAGTCTTTCCTTGAACACCAACTAGCCGGTTGCAGGGATATCATCTGAGCACTGACTCCTTCTGGAAGTGGATATGGTCTTGCTAGTGATGTGTTTAGCACAGGAACTGGGATCACTTATTTGTCTACATAACCTTACAGGATAGTTGTTAGGATTGTTCTTTAGCAGTGGTGATATAATACTGAGTATAACAGAAACTGGTGAAGTGATAATTCTGCTTCTTTCTCACCTTTGGAAAAGTCATCAGCCCCACAGGGGATGAGGTTAATAAGAAAAATTTTATGGATATACATGACATCTGCCTCTGCTCTGTGTAGCCATCCCTTTTCTGATAAATTCTGCAACTATTTCCAGACTGGGACTTTATGGCAATATGTTTGTGCCATTTCTTCTGACTAATCCATACAAAGTTGAAATTCTTCAATGACTAAATAGCACTAAATATAAGATTACAAATTAGAGTAACATTAAGATTCTGTTTAACAACTATAAAAATAGAAAATATTATAGCATAGTATAATATTCAGTTGTGGTTAGGAGACAGTGGGGGTCAAACTCTTAAATTCTTATATTTAAGCACCCCCATAAAATGCTAGTGGGAGTATTAGTTGACAAACTTTCTCAAAATAGATTGACAGTACATCTCAAGAATATTAGCAAATTGTGTAACCATTATAATTATGTAGAATTTCTAATGACATGGTGGAAAGTTTAGAATTAAAAAAGGGTAAAAGTAACGAGGGAGGTCAAGATGGCAGAGTACGATGACACTGAGTTTACCTCCCTCCACAAACACATCAAAAATACATCTTCATGTGGAAAAAATCTAATTGAAAACAACCTGGAAACTTGCAGAAAGGCTCTTCTACAACCAAGTATTTAGTTCATCAATACTAAAGCTACCCTAAAAGAAATGTTAAAGGGTCCTAAGTGGAAAAGAAAAGTCTATATTGAGAAGTAAGTATCTATAGGAAAGGAAAAATCCACTAGTAAAGGCAAATATATAGTAAAGGCTGTGGATCAACCACTTAAATAAGCTACTACAAAGATTAAAAGACAGAAATTGTAAAATAAACTAAAATAAACAGTTAAAGAATAGACATGAAAATATAAAATATGATATCAAAAACACAAAACATGGAGGAGGAGAGTAAAATATAGATCTTTTAGAATGTGTTTGAACTAAAATGACTTCAACATTTTTTTAATTGAAGTATAGTTGATGTATAATGTATAAATTACAGGTGTACAACATAGTGATTCACAATTTTTAAAGGTTATATTCCATTTATGGTTATTATAAAATATATGCTATATTCCCCATGTTGTACAATGTATCCTTGTAGCTTATTTTATACCTAATATTTTGTACCTCTGACTACAACTTTAAAACAAATACATATAGTCATATATCAACATATTTGCACCTCATGGTAACCACAAGTCATAAATATACAATAGATACTAATAAACAGGAGAAAAAGGAACATGATACTAAATAGTGCTAAATAAAATAAAGCATAATACTAAGGAAAATTTTCAAACCACAAGAGAAGAGACTAAAGAATAAGAAAAGAACAGAGAACTACCAAAACAACCAGAAAACAAATAACAAAATCAAAAGAATTACATACCTATCAATAATCACTTTAAATGTCAATGAAGGGAATTACTTGGCAGTCCAGTGGTTAGGACTCCATGCTTTCACTGCCAAGGGTATGGGTTTGATACCTGTTTGGGGAACTAATATCCTGCAAGCTGTGTGGTGTGGCCAAAAATTTTAAAATAAAATAAATAAATGTCAATGGGAAAAAATGCCTTGATCAAAAGACATAAGGTGGCTGATTGGATACAAAGCAAGACCCTTCTATATGCTGCCTACAAGAGTCTCACTTCAGAGCTAAAGACACATATAGACTGAACATGAGGAACTGGGAAAAGATATTCAATGCAAATGGAAACAAAAAGAAAGCTGGGATAGCAATATTCATCAGACAAAGTGACTTTAAATGAAAGTCTAAAATAAAACACAAAGAAGGAAATATTATAATGATAAATGATCAATATAAGAAGAGGAAATACTATTTGTTAACATATATGCACCTAAATATATTAAGCAAATATTAACAGATATAAATGGAGAAACTGACAAAAATACAATAATAGTAGGGGACTATAACACCCCACCTACATCAATAGATCATCCAGACAGAAAATCAATAAGGCAACACTGACCTTAAAGGATGCATTGGACCAGTTGGACTTAACAGATATCTACAGGACATTCCATCCAAAAACAGCAAAACACACATTCTTTTCAAGAGCACATGGAACATTCTCCAGGATAGATCACATGCTAGACCACAAAACAAGTCTCAACAAATTTAAGAGGATAGAAATTATATCAAACATTATTACCTACCACAACGTTATGAAATTAGAAATCAATTATAGGAAGAAAAATAAGAAAAACACAAGTACATGGAGAATAAACAACACACTACTAAAAAAAATCAATGTATCAATGAAGAAATCAAAGAGGAAGTCAGAAAATACCTCAAGAAATATAAAAATAGAGCCAAAACTGTCCAAAACCTATGGTACTTAGCAAAATCAGTTTTATGAGGGAAGTTTATAGCTATACAAACCTATCTCAAGAAACAAGAAAATTCTTAAATAAACAACCTAAACTACCATCTAAAGGAATTAGAAAAAGAAGAACAAAGCCCAACATCAGCAGAAAGAAGTAAATAATAAATATCGAAGAGGAAATAAATAACATAAGACCAAAAAAGGAACAAAAAACAATGTAAGAGATCAATGAAACCAAGAGCTGGTTTCTTGAAAAGATATACAAAATTGATAACATTTAACCAGGCTCAACAAGAAGAAAAGAGAGAGGACCCAAATAAACAAAATAAGAAATGAAATGGGAGAAATAACAACCAATACCACAGAGCTACATGTGAAATCATGAAGAAACAGACAATCTGAAAAGATCACATGTAGTAAAATTGAATTTGTAATTTAAAAACTTCCAGTAAACAAAAGTCCAGGAACAGACAGCTTCACATGAGAATACTACCAAATATATAAAGAAGAGCTAAAAACTATCATTCTCAAACTATTCCAAAAGATTGAAAAGGAGGGGATACTCCCAATTTTGTTCTACAAGGCTGTATTTTTACCGACACATGTACATAACTCTCAGGGTAAAACTTGAGCAGAAAAAGACCTTATTCACTCGTGATCAGGGCTGAGTTAAGGAGAGGAAGGAGAAGTCAAGGCAAAAATCCATAAAATGTGCTAAATTGGGCTTCCCTGGTGGTGCAGTGGTTGAGAGTCTGCCTGCCGATGCAGGGGACACGGGTTCGTGCCCTGGTCTGGGAAGATCCCACATGCCATGGAGCGGCTGGGCCCGTGAGCCATGGCCACTGAGCCTGCACGTCTGGAGCCTGTGCTCCACAACGGGAGAGGCCACAACAGTAAGAGGCCCACATACCACAAAAAAATATATATATATATGCTAAATTGATTTATTGGAAATGCAAGGATAAAATTTTACTTACCATGACTTCTCTTGATAAAAGAACTGTATGCAGTTAGAAGGACTACTAGGACCTACCCCTTTGCTCAAATAATGCCAATAATAAAAGAGGAATGGATGGAATCCTATTAATTCAGATCTTCTCTTCTGTTCAAGGAATATTTAAATGAAGGTTCAACCTCCAGGTAGCCTTCTCCATTATTCTTGCATTCACCTTCACATTATCACATAGACACAGACACACACACAAACAACTGTGTCAAAGGAATCTTTACTGATCATCTATTAGAAAATGTCCAAAATTATTAGGCTGTCTCAGGTACATAATCAGGTTATATACCTCCTAGAAGGTCTAGTCTGTAGGTAAAACTAGCCTTGTGAAAGAAATTCTTTTCTTGCCTATTTTGGACATTAATGAAATGCCAGGTAACCTGAAATCTGTCAAAATATGTCTTCTAAATATGATCCTGTCCACAACTCTGTCCCATGCCCCAGTAATCAACATTTAGTTCCTTTTAAGTTGAGACTGAAAGCCTTTGGAGAAAAGCCATCTATGGATTTCACATTCTTCTGACTTCTTACTGTATAACATTACTACTATTTGAGGCAGACTAATTTTTAAAGTTTAGAAAGAAGAGCTCCATTTACGGCCACTCATACCTCTGAACTTCACTTCTCTCTGATTAGCTCCAAACAAACAAACAAAAAGAACATCTAAGATTAGCTTTACTGTCAGTTTTCTGTTCCAGGGAAAGAGGTTTTGATGTAAATATCCTCTCTGGAGTCATAATTTCCCTATATGCATTGTGTTCTGCTTATGTTATTTTTAGATATCTTAAAAACTCTACTTTTATCATTACACTCGGGAGAAAGTATTATTAACTTTTTTTAACATGTTTATTGTAGTATAATTGCTTTACAATGCTGTGTTAGTTTCTGCTTTATAACAAAGTGAATCAGTTATACATATACATATGTTCCCATACGTCTTCCCTCTTGTGTCTCCCTCCCTCCCACCCTCGCTATCCCACCCCTCTAGGTGGTCACAAAGCACCAAGCTGATCTCCCTGTGCTATGCGACTGCTTCCCACTAGCTATCTATTTTACATTTGGTAGTGTATATATGTCCATGCCACTCTCTCACTTTGTCACAGCTTACCCTTCCCCCTCCCCATATCCTCAAGTCCATTCTCTAGTAGGTCTGTGTCTTTACTCCTGTCTTACCCCTAGGTTATTCATGACCTTTTTTTTTTTCTTAGATTCCATATATATGTGTTAGCATATGGTGTTTCTTCTTCTCTTTCTGACTTACCTCACTCTGTATGACAGACTCTAGATCCATCCACCTCACAACAAATAACTCAATTTCATTACTTTTTATGACCGACTAATATTCCATTGTGTATATGTGCCACATCTTCTTTATCCATTTATCTGTTGATGGACACTTAGATTGCTTCCATGTCCTGGCTATTGTAAATAGAACTGCAATGAACATATTGGTACATGACTCTTATTGAATTATGGTTTGCTCAGGGTATATGCCTAGTAGTGGGATTGCTGGGTTGTATAGTAGTTCTATTTTTCATTTTTTAAGGAACCTCCATACTGTTCTCCATAGTGGCTGTATCAATTTACATTCCCACCGACAGTGCAAGAGTATTCCCATTTCTCCACACCCTCTCCAGTATTTATTGTTTCTAGATTTTTTGATGTGGCCATTCTGACTGCTGTGAGATGATATCTCATTTTAGTTTTGATTTGCATTGCTCTAATGATTAATGTTGTTGAGCATTCTTCCATGTGTTTGTTGGCAATCTGTATATCTTCTTTGGAGAAGTGTCTATTTAGGTCTTCTGCCCATTTTTGGATTGGGTTGTCTGTTTCTTTGTTATTACGCTGCTTATAAATTTTGGAGATTAATCCTTTGTCAGTTGCTTCATCTGCAAATATTTTCTCCCATTCCGAGGGTTGTCTTTTTGTCTTGTTTATGGTGTCCTTTGCTGTGCAAAAGCTTTTAAGTTTCATTAGGTCCCATTTGTTTATTTATGTTTTTATTTCCATTTCTCTAGGAGGTGGGTCAAAAAGGATCTTGCTGTGATTTATGTCATAAGAGTGTTCTGCCTATGCTTTCCTCTACGAGTTTGATATTTTCTGGCCTTACACCTAGGTCTTTAATCCATTTTGAGCTTATTTCTGTGTATGATGTTAGGAAGTGTTCCAATCTCATACTTTGACATGTGCCTGTCCAATTTTCCCAGGACCACTTATTGAAGAGGCTGTCTTTTCTCCACTGTACAGTCTTGCCTCTTTTATCAAAGATAAGGTAACCACATGTGCATGGGTTTATCTCTGGGCTTTCTATCCTGTTCCATTGATCCATATTTCTGCTTTTGTGTCAGTACCATACTGTCTTGATTACTGAAGATTTGTAGTATAGTCTGAAGTCAGGGAGCCTGATTCTTCCAGCTCCGTTTTTCGTTCTCAAGATTGCTTTGGCTATTCGGGGTCTTCTGTGTTTCCATACAAATTGTGAAATTTTTTGTTCTAGTTCTGTGAAAAATGCCAGTGATAGTTTCATAGGGATTGCATTGAATCTGTAGATTGCTTTGGGTAGTAGAGTCATTTTCATAATGTTGATTCTTCCAAACCAAGAACATGGTATATCTCTCCATCTATTTGTATCATCTTTAATTTCTTTCATCAGTGTCTTATAATTTTCTGCATACAGGTCTTCTGTCTCCTTAGGTAGTTTTATTCCTAGATATTTTATTCTTTTTGCTGCAATGCTAAATGGGAATGTTTTCTTAATTTCACTTTCAGATTTTTCATCATTAGTATATAGGAATGCAAGAGATTTCTGTGCATTAATTTTGTATCCTGCTACTTTACCAAATTCATTGATTAGCTCTAGTAGTTTTCTGGTAACATCTTTAGGATTGTCTATGTCGAGTATCATATCATCTGTGAACAGTGACAGATTTATTTCTTTTCCGATTTGGATTCCGTTTATTTCCTTTTCTTCTCTGATTACTGTGGCTAAAACTTCCAAAACTATGTTGAATAATAGTGGTGAGAGTGGGCAACCTTGCCTTGTTCCTGATCTTAGTGGAAATGGTTTCTGTTTTTCACCACTGAGCACGATGTTGGCTGTGGGTTTGTCATATATGGCCTTTATTATGTTCAGGAACGTTCCCTCTATGCCTACTTTCTGCAGGGTTTTTTATCATAGATGGGTGTTGAATTGTCGAAAGCTTTCTCTGCATCTATTGAGATGATCATATGGTTTTTCTCCTTCAATTTGTCAATATGGTTTATCACGTTGATTGATTTGCTTATGTTGAAGAATCCTTGCATTCCTGGAATAAACCCCACTTTATCATGGTTTATGATCCTTTTAATGTGCTGTTGGATTCTGTTTACTAGAATTTTGTTGAGGATTTTTGCATCTATGTTCATCAGTGATATTGGCCTGTAGTTTTCTTTCTTTGTGACATCCTTGTCTGGTTTTAGTATCAGGGTGATGTGGCCTCGTAGAATGACATTGGGAGTGTTCCTCCCTCTGTTATATTTTGGAACAGTTTGGGAAGGATAGGTGTTATCTCTTCTCTAAATGTTTGATAGAATTCGCCTGTGAAGCTATCTGGTCCTGGGCTTTTGTTTGTTGGAATATTTTTTTTTTTTTTTTTTTTTTTTTAAACATCTTTATTGGGGTATAATTGCTTTACAATGGTGTGTTAGTTTCTGCTTTACAACAAAGTGAATCAGCTATACATATACATATGTTCCCATATGTCTTCCCTCTTGCGTCTCCCTCCCTCCCACTCTCCCCATCCCACCCTTCCAGGCTGTCACAAAGCACCGAGCTAATATCCCTGTGCCTTGCGGCTGCTTCCCCCCAGCTATCTACCTTACTACGTTTGTTAGTGTGTATATGTCCATGACTCTCTCTCGCCCTGTCAAAACTCACCCTTCCCCCTCCCCATATCCTTAAGTCCGTTCTCCAGTAGGTCTGCGTCTTTATTCCTATCTTACCCCTAGGTTCTTCATGACATTTTTTTCCCTTAAATTCCATATATATGTGTTAGCATACGGTATTTGTCTTTTTCTTTCTGACTTACTTCACTCTGTATGACAGATTCTAGGTCTATCCATCTCATTACAAATAGCTCAATTTCATTTCTTTTTAAGGCTGAGTAATATTCCATTGTGTATATGTGCCACATCTTCTTTATCCATTCATCCGATGATGGGCGCTTAGGTTGTTTCCATGTCCTGGCTATTGTAAATAGAGCTGCAATGAACATTTTGGTACATGACTCTCTTTGAATTTTGGTTTTCTCAGGGTATATGCCAAGTAGTGGGATTGCTGGGTCATATGGTAATTCTATTTGTAGTTTTTTAAGGAACCTCCATACTGTTCTCCACAGTGGCTGAACCAATTCACATTCCCACCAGCAGTGCAAGAGTGTCCCCTTTTCTCCACACCCTCTCCAGCATTTATTGTTTCTTGATTTTTTGATGATGGCCATTCTGACTGGTGTGAGATGATATCTCATTGTAGTTTTGATTTGCATTTCTCTAATGATTAATGATGTTGAGCATTCTTTCATGTGTTTGTTGGCATTCTGTATATCTTCTTTGGAGAAATGTCTATTTAGGTCTTCTGCCCATTTTTGGATGGGGTTGTTTGTTTTTTTGTTATTGAGCTGCATGAGCTGCTTGTAAATTTTGGAGATTAATCCTTTGTCAGTTGCTTCATTTGCAAATGTTTTCTCCCATTCTGAGGGTTGTCTTTTGGTCTTGGTTATGGTTTCCTTTGCTGTGCAAAAGCTTTGAAGTTTCATTAGGTCCCATTTGTTTATTTTTGTTTTTATTTCCATTACTCTAGGAGGTGGGTCAGAAAGGATCTTGCTGTGATTTATGTCATAGAGTGTTCTTCCTATGTTTTCTTCTAAGAGTTTGATAGTTTCTGGCCTTACATTTAGGTCTTTAATCCATTTTGAGCTTATTTTTGTGTATGGTGTTAGGGAGTGATCTAATCTCATACTTTTACATGTACCTGTCCAGTTTTCCCAGCACCATTTATTGAAGAGGCTGTCCTTTCTCCACTGTACATTCCTGCCTCCTTTATCAAAGATAAGGTGTCCATATGTGCGTGGGTTTATCTCTGGGCTTTCTATCCTGTTCCACTGATCTGTCTTTCTGTTTTTGTGCCAGTACCATACTGTCTTGATTACTGTTGCTTTGTAATATAGTCTGAAGTCAGGGAGCCTTATTCCTCCAGCTCCTTTTTTCGTTCTCAAGATTGCTTTGGCTATTCGGGGTCTTTTGTGTTTCCATACAAATTGCGAAATTTTTTGTTCTAGTTCTGTGAAAAATGCCAGTGGTAGTTTGATAGGGATTGCATTGAATCTGTAGATTGCTTTGGGTAGTAGAGTCATTTTCACAATGTTGATTCTTCCCATCCAAGAACATGGTATATCTCTCCATCTATTTGTATCATCTTTAATTTCTTTCATCAGTGTCTTATAATTTTCTGCATACAGGTCTTTCGTATCCTTAGGTAGGTTTATTCCTAGATATTTTATTCTTTTTGTTGCAATGGTAAATGGGAGTGTTTTCTTGATTTCACTTTCAGATTTTTCATCATTAGTATATAGGAATGCCAGAGATTTCTGTGCATTAATTTTGTATCCTGCTACTTTACCAAATTCATTGATTAGCTCTAGTAGTTTTCTGGTAGCATCTTTAGGATTCTCTATGTATAGTATCATGTCATCTGCAAACAGTGACAGCTTTACTTCTTCTTTTCCGATTTGGATTCCTTTTATTTCCTTTTCTTCTCTGATTGCTGTGGCTAAAACTTCCAAAACTATGTTGAATAAGAGTGGTGAGAGTGGGCAACCTTGTCTTGTTCCTGATCTTAGTGGAAATGCTTTCAGTTTTTCACCATTGAGGATGATGTTTGCTGTGGGCTTGTCATATATGGCTTTTATTATGTTTAGGAAAGTTCCCTCTATGCCTACTTTCTGGAGGGTTTTTATCATAAATGGGTGTTGAATTTTGTCGAAAGCTTTCTCTGCATCTATTGAGATGATCATATGGTTTTTCTCCTTCAATTTGTTAATATAGTTTATCACATTGATAGATTTGCGTATATTGAAGAATCCTTGCATTCCTGGAATAAACCCCACTTGATCATGGTGTATGATCCTTTTAATGTGCTGTTGGATTCTGTTTGCTAGTATTTTGTTGAGGATTTTTGCATCTATGTTCATCAGTGATATTGGCCTGTAGTTTTCTTTCTTTGTGACATCCTTGTCTGGTTTTGGTATCAAGGTGATGGTGGCTTCGTAGAAGGAATTTGGGAGTGTTCCTCCCTCTGCTATATTTTGGAAGAGTTTGAGAAGGATAGGTGTTAGCTCTTCTCTAAACGTTTGATAGAATTCACCTGTGAAGCCATCTGGTCCTGGGCTTTTGTTTGTTGGAAGGTTTTTAATCACAGTTTCAATTTCAGTGCTTGTGATTGGTCTGTTCATATTTTCTATTTCTTCCTGATTCAGTCTTGGCAGGTTGTGCATTTCTAAGAATTTGTCCATTTCTTCCAGATTGTCCATTTTATTGGCATAGAGTTGCTTGTAGTAATCTCTCATGATTTTTTTTATTTCTGCAGTGTCAGTTGTTACTTCTCCTTTTTCATTTCTAATTCTATTGATTTGAGTCTTCTCCCTTTTTTTCTTGATGAGTCTGGCTAGTGGTTTATCTATTTTGTTTATCTTCTCAAAAAACCAGCTTTTAGTTTTATTGATCTTTGCTATTGTTTCCTTCATTTCTTTTTCATTTATTTCTGATCTGATTTTTATGATTTCTTTCCTTCTGCTAGCTTTGGGGTTTTTTTGTTCTTCTTTCTCTAATTGCTTGAGGTGCAAGGTTAGGTTGTTTATTCGAGATGTTTCCTGCTTCTTAAGGTGGGCTTGTATTGCTATAAACTTCCCCCTTAGAACTGCTTTTGCTGCATCCCATAGGTTTTGGGTCGTTGTGTTTCCATTGTCATTTGTTTCTAGGTATTTTTTTATTTCCTCTTTGATTTCTTCAGTGATCACTTCATTATTAAGTAGTGTATTGTTTAGCCTCCATGTGTTTGTATTTTTTACAGATCTTTTCCTGTAATTGATATCTAGTCTCATGGCGTTGTGGTCGGAAAAGATACTTGATACAATTTCAGTTTTCTTAAATTTACCAAGGCTTGATTTGTGACCCAAGATATGATCTATCCTGGAGAATGTTCCATGAGCACTTGAGAAAAATGTGTATTCTGTTGTTTTTGGATGGAGTGTCCTATAAACATCAATTAAGTCCATCTTGTTTAATGTATCATTTAAAGCTTGTGTTTCCTTATTTATTTTCATTTTGGATGATCTGTCCATGGGTGAAAGTGGGGTGTTAAAGTCCCCTACTATGAATGTGTTACTGTTGATCTCCCCTTTTATGGTTGTTAGTATTTGCCTTATGTATTGAGGTGCTCCTATGTTGGGTGCATAAATATTTACAATTGTTATATCTTCTTCTTGGATCGATCCCTTGATCATTATGTAGTGTCCTTCTTTGTCCCTTTTAATAGTCCTTATTTTAAAGTCTATTTTGTCTGATATGAGAATTGCTACTCCAGCTTTCTTTTGGTTTCCATTTGCATGGAATATCTTTTTCCATCCCCTTACTTTCAGTCTGTATGTGTCTCTAGTTCTGAAGTGGGTCTCTTGTAGACAGCATATATAAGGGTCTTGTTTTTGTATCCATTCAGCCAATCTGTGTCTTTTGGTGGGAGCATTTAGTCCATTTACATTTAAGGTAATTATTGATATGTATGTTCCTATTTCCATTTTATATATTGTTTTGGGTTCGCTACTATAGGTCATTTCCTTCTCTTGTGTTTCGTGTCTAGAGAAGTTCCTTTAGCATTTGTTGTAAAGCTGGTTTGGTGGTGCTGAACTCTCTCAGCTTTTGCTTGTCTGTAAAGGTTTTAATTTCTCCATCAAATGTGAATGAGATCCTTGCTGGGTAGAGTAGTCTTGGTTTCAGGCTATTCTCCTTCATCACTTTCAGTATGTCCTGCCACTCCCTTCTGGCTTGTAGGGTTTCTGCTGAGAGATCAGCTGTTAACCTTATGGGGATTCCCTTGTGTGTTATTTGTTGTTTTTCCCTTGCTGCTTTTAATATGCTTTCTTTGTATTTAATTTTTGACAGTTTGATTAATATGTGTCTTGGCGTGTTTCTCCTTGTATTTATCCTGTATGGGACCCTCTGTGCTTCCTGGACTTGATTAACTATTTCCTTTCCCATATTAGGGAAGTTTTCAACTATAATCTCTTCAAATATTCTCTCAGTCCCTTTCTTTCTTTCTTCTTCTTCTGGAACCCCTATAATTCGAATGTTGGTGCGTTTCATGTTGTCCCAGAGGTCTCTGAGACTGTCCTCAGTTCTTTTCATTCTTTTTTCTTTATTCTGCTCTGCAGTAGTTATTTCCACTACTTTATCTTCCAGGTCACTTATCCGTTCTTCTGCCTCAGTTATTCTGCTATTGATCCTATCTAGAGTGATTTTAATTTCATTTATTGCATTGTTCATCGTTGCTTGTTTCATCTTTAGTTCTTGTAGGTCCTTGTTAACTGTTTCTTGCATTTTGTCCATTCTACTTCCAAGATTTCGGATCATCCTTACTATCATTATTCTGAATTCTTTTTCAGGTAGATTGCCTATTTCCTCTTCATTTGTTAGGTCTGGTGGGTTTTTATCTTGCTCCTTCATCTGCTGTGTGTTTTTCTGTCTTCTCATTTTGCTTATCTTACTGTGTTTGGGGTCTCCTTTTTGCAGGCTGCAGGTTCGTAGTTCCCGTTGTTTTTGATGTCTGTCTCCAGTGGCTAAGGTTGTTTCAGTGGGTTGTGTAGGCTTCCTGGTGGAGGGGACTAGTGCCTGTGTTGTGCTGGATGAGGCTGGATCTTGTCTCTCTAGTGGGCAGGTTCACGTCTGGTGGTGTGTTTTGGGGTGTCTGTGGCCTTATTATGATTTTAGGCAGCCTCTCTGCTAATGGGTGGGGTTGTGTTCCTGTTTTGCTAGTTGTTTGGCATAGGTTGTCCAGCACTGTGGCTTGCTGGTCGTTGAGTGAAGCTGGGTGCTGGTGTTAAGATGGAGGTCTCTGGGAGATTTCCGCTGTTTAATATTATGTGGAGCTGGGAGGTCTCTTGTTGACCAGTGACCTGAAGTTGGCTCTCCTACCTCAGAGGCAGAGCCCTGACTCCTGGCTGGAGCACCAAGAGCCTTTCATCCACACGGCTCAGAATAAAAGGGAGAAAAATTAGAGAGAATTAGTAGAAGTATGAGGAAAGAAAGAAGGAAAGGAGGAAAGGAAGGAAGGAAGAAAGAAGCAAAGAAGGAAAGAAAGGAGGGAGGGAGGGAGGGAGGGAGGAAGGAAGGAAGGAAGGAAGGAGGGAAAGAAGGAAAAAAAGACAGAAAGAAAGATGATACAGTAAAAATAAAATAAAGTATAATATAGTTATTGAATTAAAAAATATTTAGAAAAAAAAAAAGGGACGGATAGAACCTTAGGACAAATGTTGGAAGCAAAGCTATACAGAGAAAATCTTACACAGAAGCATACACATACACCTTCACAAAAAGAGGTAAAGGGGGAAAAATCATAAATCCTGCTCCCTGAGACCACCTCCTCAATTTGGGGTGATTCGTTGTCTAAAGGAGGGAGGGAAGGAAGGAAAGAAAGAACGAAGGTAAAGTATAATAAAGTTATTACAATTAAACTTAATTATTAAGAAAAAGAATTTTTAAAAAAAAGTCATGGACGGATAGAGCCCTAGGACAAATGGTGGAAGCTAGAGTATACAGACTAGATGTCACACAGGAGCATACACGTACACCTTCACAAAAAGAGGAAAAGGGAAAAAAATCATAGATTTCGCTCCTAAATTCCACCTCTTCAATTTGGGATCATTCCTTGTCTATTCAGGTATTCCACAGATGCAGGGTATATCAAGTTGATTGTGGAGCTTTAATCCGCTGCTTCTGTGGCTGCTGGGAGAGATTTCCCTTTCTCTTCTTTGTTTTCACAGCTCACAGGAGCTCAGCTTTGGATTTGGCCCTGCCTCTGCGTGTAGGTCGCTGGAGGGCGTCTGTTTTTTCGCTCAGACAGGACGGGGTTAAAGGAGCCGCCGATTCGGGGCCTCCGGCTCACTCAGGCCGGGGGTTGGGGGATGGGGGAAGGAGGGGCACTGCGTGCGGGGCCGGCCTGCGGCGGCAGAGGCAGCGTGACGTTGCGGCAGAGGCCGGCGTGACGTTGCACCAGCCTGAGGCCCGCCGTGCGCTGTCCCGGGGAAGTTGTCCCTGGATCCCGGGAACCTGGCAGTGGCGGGCTGCACAGGCTCCGCGGAAGAGGGGTGTGGAGAGTGACCTGTGCTCGCACACAGGCCCCTTGGTGGCGGCAGCAGCAGCCTTAGCGTCTCCCGCCCGTCTCTGGGGTCCGCGGTTTTAGCCGCGGCTCGCGCCCGTCTCGGGGGCTCGCGCCCTCAGCCGCGGCTCGCGCCCGTCTCTGGGGTTTGCGCTTTCAGCCGCGGCTCGCGCCCGTCTCGGGGGCTCGCGCCCTCAGCCGCGGCTCGCGCCCGTCTCTGGGGTTCGCGCTTTTAGCCGCGGCTCGCGCCCGTCTCTGGAGTTCCTTTAAGCAGCGCTCTTAGACCCCTCTCCTCGCGCACCAGGAGACAAAGAGTGAAGAAAAAGTCTCTTGCCTCTTCGGCCGGTGCAGGCTTTTCCCCGAACTCCCTCCCGGCTAGTCGTGGTGCACTAACCCCTTCAGGCTATGTTCAAGCCGCCAACCCCAGTCCTCTCCCTGAGCTCCGTCCAAAACCAAAACCTTAGCCTCAGCTCGCAGCCCCGCCCGCCCCGGTGGGTGAGCAGCAAGCCTCTCGGGTTGGTGAGTGCTGGTCGGCACCGATCTTCTGTGCAGGAATCTCCCCGCTTTGCCCTCCGCACCCGTCGCTGTGCACTACTCCGCGGTCCCGAAACTCCCCCCTCTGCCTCCCGCAGTCTCCGCCCGCGGAGGGGCTTCCTAGTGTGTGGAAACTTTTCCTCCTTCACAGCTCCCTCCCACTGGTGCAGGTGCCGTCCTTATTCTTTTGTCTCTGTTTTTTCTTTTGCCCTACCCAGTTACGTGGGGAGTTTCTTGCCTTTTGGGAGGTCTGAGGTCTTCTGCCAGCCTTCAGTAGGAGTTCTGTAGGAGTTGTTCCACGTGTGGATGTATTTCTGGTGTATCCGTGGGGAGGAAGGCGATCTCCGCGTCTTACTCTTCCGCCATCTTCAAGGTCCCCCCCTGTTGGAAGATTTTTAATCACAGTTTCAATTTCAGTGCTTGTCATTGGTCTGTTCATATTTTCTCTTTCTTCCTGGTTCAGTCTTGGCAGGTTGTGCATTTCTAAGAATTGGTCCATTTCTTCCAGGTTGTCCATTTTATTGGTATAGTGTTGCTTGTAGTAATCTCTCACGATCCTTTGTATTTCTGCAGTGTCAGTTGTTATTTCTCTTTTTTCATTTCTAATTCCATTAATAGAGTCTTCTCCCTTTTCTTCTTGTTGAGTCTGGCTAATGGTTTATCAATTTTGTTTATCTTCTCAAAGAAACATCTTTTAGTTTTATTGATTTTTGCTATCGTTTCCTTCATTTCTTTTTCATTTATTTCTGATCTGATGTTTATGATTTCCTTCCTTCTGCTAGGTTTGTGGGTTTTTTCTTCTTCTTTCTCTATCTGCTTTAGGTGCAAGGTTAGGTTTTTTATTTGGATGTTTCCTGTTTCTTAAGGTAGGATTGTATTGTTATAAATTTCCCTCTTAGAACTTCTTTTGCTGCATCCCATAGGTTTTGGGTCGTCGTGTCTCCATTGTCATTTGTTTCTAGGTATTTTTTTTTATTTCCTCTTTGATTTCTTCAGTGATCACTTCGGTATTCAGTAGTGTATTGTTTATCCTCCATGTGTTTGTACATCGAGTTACAATTACAGATCCTTTCCTGTAATTGATATCTACTCTCATAGCGTTGTGGTCAGAAAAGGTACTTGATATGATTTCAATTTTCTTAAATTTACCAAAGCTTGATTTATGACCCAGGATATGATCTATCCTGGAGAATGTTCCATGAGCACTTGAGAAAAATGTGTATTCTGTTGTTTTTGGATGGAATGTCCTATAAATATCAATTAAGTCCATCTTGTTTAATGTATCATTTAAAGCTGGGTTTCCTTATTTATTTTCATTTTGGATGGTCTGTCCATTGGTTAAAGTGGGGTGTTAAAGTGTCCCGCTATGATTGTGTTCCTACTGACTTCCCCTTTTATGGTTATTAGTATTTGCCTCATGTATTGAGATGCTTCTATGTTGGGTGCATAAATATTTACAATTGTTATATGTTCTTTTTGGCTCATTCCCTTGATCATTATGCAGCGTCCTTTATCTCTTGTAATAGTCCTTATTTTAAAGTCTATTTTGACTGATATCAGAATTGCTACTCCAGCTTTCTTTTGATTTCCTTTTGCATGGAATATCTTTTTTCCATCCCCTCACTTTCAGTCTGTATGTGTCCCTAAGTCTGAAGTGGGTCTCTTGGAGACAGCATATATATGGGTCTTGTTTTTGTATCCATTCAGCCAGTCTATGTCTTTTGGTGGGAGCATTTAATCCATTTACATTTAAGGTAATTATTGATATGTATGTTCCTATTCCCATTTTCTTAATTGTTCTGGGTTTGTTACTGCAGGTCTTTTCCTTATCTTGTGTTTCTTGCCTAGAAAAGTTCCTTTAGCATTTGTTGTAAAGCCGGTTTGGTGGTGCTGAACTCTCTCAGGTTTTGCTTGTCTGTAAATGTTTTAATTTCTCCATCAGATCTGAATGAGATCCTTGCTGTGTAGAATAATCTTGCTTGTAGGTTTTTTTCCTTCATCACTTTAAATATGTCCTGCCACTCCCTTCTGGCTTGCAGAGTTTTGCTGAAAGTTCAGCTTTTAACCTTACGGTGATTCCCTTATGTTTTATTTGTTGTTTTTCCCTTGCTGCTTTCAATATGCTTTCTTTGTATTTAATTTTTGATAGTTTGATTAAAATGCTTCTTAGCGTGTTTCTCCTTGGATTTATCCTATATGGGACTCTCTGTGCTTCCTGGACTTGATTAACTATTTCCTTTCCCATATTAGGGAAGTTTTCAACTATAATCACTTCAAATATTTTCTCAGTCCCTTTCTTTTTCTCTTTTCTTCTGGGACCCCTATAATTCGAATGTTGTTGCATTTAATGTTGTCCCAGAGGTCTCTGAGACTGTCTTCAGTTCTTTTCTTTCTTTTTTCTTTATTCTGCTCTGCAGTAATTATTTCCACTATTTTATCTTCCAGGTCACTTATCCATTCTTCTGCCTCAGTTATTCTGTTATTGATCCCTTCTACAGTATTTTTAATTTCATTTATTGTGTTGTTCATCATGCTTGTTTCCTCTTTAGTTCTTCTAGGTCCTTGTTAATAGTTTCTTGCATTTTCTCTATTCTATTTCCAAGATTTTGGATCATCTTTTCTATCATTATTCTGAATTCTTTTTCAGGTAGACTGCCTATTTCCTCTTCATTTGTTAGGTCTGGTGGGTTTTTATCTTGCTCCTTCATCTGCTGTTTGTTTTTCTGTCTTCTCATTTTGCTTATCTTACTACATTTGGGATCTCCTTTTACAGGCTGCAGATTCGTAGTTCCCATTGTTTTTGGTGTCTGTCCCAAGTGGCTTAAGGTGGTTCAGTGGGTTGTGTAGGCTTCCTGGTGAAGGGAACTAGTTTCTGTGTTCTGGTGGATGAAACTGGATCTTGTCTTTCTGGTGGGCAGGTCTACTTCTGGTGGTGTGTTTTGGGGTGTCTGTCGCCTTATTTTGATTTTATGCAGCCTGTCTGCTAATGGGTGGTGTTGTGTTCCTGTCTTGCTAGTTGTTTGGCATAGGGCATCCAGCACTGTAGCTTGCTTGTTATTGAGTGAAGCTGGGTCTTGGTGTTGAGCCGGAAATCTCTGGGAGATTTTGCCATTTGATATTACATGGAGCTGGGAGATCTCTTGTGGACCAGTGTCCTGAAGTTGGTTCTCCCACCTCTGAGGTACAGCACTGACTCCTGGCTGGAGCACCAAGAGCTTTTCATCCACATGGCTCAGGTCACGTGGCTGTAGGTAAGAGGCCTCAGTTACTTGCCACATGGATCTCTCCTTAGGGCTGCTTGAGTGTCCTCATGACATGGCAGCTGGCTTACCCCAGGATGAGTGATCCGGCCTGCTGTCTCCACGACTGTCATGGCTTCAGCTGCCGGCTCCCCTCCAGAGCCAGCAGCCTCAGTGAGGCCTCCCACCCCTTGGGCTCCAGGGCAGTTCCATGATGGCGGAGGGAAGAGACCCTGAACTGGGAGTTCCACTTATTAACTTTTTAATGATTTTGTTTGTTAGGCTCTACAGCCAAAAGCACCTTTTCTTTATAGATGAATAGAAAAAATGTCTATGTAGAAGACTGGCTTTCTCTTTAGCCTTCCTGAATTATCTTTCTGATACATTAAATTCCTTCTTTTTTTTTTTTTTTTTTTTTTTTTTTTCTTTATTGTGGTATAATTGCTTTACAATGGTGTGTTAGTTTCTGCTTTACAACAAAGTGAATCAGCTATACCTATACATATGTTCCCATATGTCTTCCCTCTTGCGTCTCCCTCCCTCCCACTCTCCCCATCCCACCCTTCCAGGCTGTCACAAAGCACCGAGCTAATATCCCTGTGCCTTGCGGCTGCTTCCCCCCAGCTATCTACCTTACTACGTTTGTTAGTGTGTATATGTCCATGACTCTCTCTCGCCCTGTCAAAACTCACCCTTCCCCCTCCCCATATCCTTAAGTCCGTTCTCCAGTAGGTCTGCGTCTTTATTCCTATCTTACCCCTAGGTTCTTCATGACATTTTTTTCCCTTAAATTCCATATATATGTGTTAGCATACGGTATTTGTCTTTTTCTTTCTGACTTACTTCACTCTGTATGACAGATTCTAGGTCTATCCATCTCATTACAAATAGCTCAATTTCATTTCTTTTTAAGGCTGAGTAATATTCCATTGTGTATATGTGCCACATCTTCTTTATCCATTCATCCGATGATGGGCGCTTAGGTTGTTTCCATGTCCTGGCTATTGTAAATAGAGCTGCAATGAACATTTTGGTACATGACTCTCTTTGAATTTTGGTTTTCTCAGGGTATATGCCAAGTAGTGGGATTGCTGGGTCATATGGTAATTCTATTTGTAGTTTTTTAAGGAACCTCCATACTGTTCTCCACAGTGGCTGAACCAATTCACATTCCCACCAGCAGTGCAAGAGTGTCCCCTTTTCTCCACACCCTCTCCAGCATTTATTGTTTCTTGATTTTTTGATGATGGCCATTCTGACTGGTGTGAGATGATATCTCATTGTAGTTTTGATTTGCATTTCTCTAATGATTAATGATGTTGAGCATTCTTTCATGTGTTTGTTGGCATTCTGTATATCTTCTTTGGAGAAATGTCTATTTAGGTCTTCTGCCCATTTTTGGATGGGGTTGTTTGTTTTTTTGTTATTGAGCTGCATGAGCTGCTTGTAAATTTTGGAGATTAATCCTTTGTCAGTTGCTTCATTTGCAAATGTTTTCTCCCATTCTGAGGGTTGTCTTTTGGTCTTGGTTATGGTTTCCTTTGCTGTGCAAAAGCTTTGAAGTTTCATTAGGTCCCATTTGTTTATTTTTGTTTTTATTTCCATTACTCTAGGAGGTGGGTCAGAAAGGATCTTGCTGTGATTTATGTCATAGAGTGTTCTTCCTATGTTTTCTTCTAAGAGTTTGATAGTTTCTGGCCTTACATTTAGGTCTTTAATCCATTTTGAGCTTATTTTTGTGTATGGTGTTAGGGAGTGATCTAATCTCATACTTTTACATGTACCTGTCCAGTTTTCCCAGCACCATTTATTGAAGAGGCTGTCCTTTCTCCACTGTACATTCCTGCCTCCTTTATCAAAGATAAGGTGTCCATATGTGCGTGGGTTTATCTCTGGGCTTTCTATCCTGTTCCACTGATCTATCTTTCTGTTTTTGTGCCAGTACCATACTGTCTTGATTACTGTTGCTTTGTAATATAGTCTAAAGTCAGGGAGCCTTATTCCTCCAGCTCCTTTTTTCGTTCTCAAGATTGCTTTGGCTATTCGGGGTCTTTTGTGTTTCCATACAAATTGCGAAATTTTTTGTTCTAGTTCTGTGAAAAATGCCAGTGGTAGTTTGATAGGGATTGCATTGAATCTGTAGATTGCTTTGGGTAGTAGAGTCATTTTCACAATGTTGATTCTTCCCATCCAAGAACATGGTATATCTCTCCATCTATTTGTATCATCTTTAATTTCTTTCATCAGTGTCTTATAATTTTCTGCATACAGGTCTTTCGTATCCTTAGGTAGGTTTATTCCTAGATATTTTATTCTTTTTGTTGCAATGGTAAATGGGAGTGTTTTCTTGATTTCACTTTCAGATTTTTCATCATTAGTATATAGGAATGCCAGAGATTTCTGTGCATTAATTTTGTATCCTGCTACTTTACCAAATTCATTGATTAGCTCTAGTAGTTTTCTGGTAGCATCTTTAGGATTCTCTATGTATAGTATCATGTCATCTGCAAACAGTGACAGCTTTACTTCTTCTTTTCCGATTTGGATTCCTTTTATTTCCTTTTCTTCTCTGATTGCTGTGGCTAAAACTTCCAAAACTATGTTGAATAAGAGTGGTGAGAGTGGGCAACCTTGTCTTGTTCCTGATCTTAGTGGAAATGCTTTCAGTTTTTCACCATTGAGGATAATGTTTGCTGTGGGCTTGTCATATATGGCTTTTATTATGTTTAGGAAAGTTCCCTCTATGCCTACTTTCTGGAGGGTTTTTTTCATAAATGGGTGTTGAATTTTGTCGAAAGCTTTCTCTGCATCTATTGAGATGATCATATGGTTTTTCTCCTTCAATTTGTTAATATGGTTTATCACATTGATAGATTTGCGTATATTGAAGAATCCTTGCATTCCTGGAATAAAACCCACTTGATCATGGTGTATGATCCTTTTAATGTGCTGTTGGATTCTGTTTGCTAGTATTTTGTTGAGGATTTTTGCATCTATGTTCATCAGTGATATTGGCCTGTAGTTTTCTTTCTTTGTGACATCCTTGTCTGGTTTTGGTATCAAGGTGATGGTGGCTTCATAGAAGGAATTTGGGAGTGTTCCTCCCTCTGCTATATTTTGGAAGAGTTTGAGAAGGATGGGTGTTAGCTCTTCTCTAAACGTTTGATAGAATTCACCTGTGAAGCCATCTGGTCCTGGGCTTTTGTTTGTTGGAAGATTTTAATCACAGTTTCAATTTCAGTGCTTGTGATTGGTCTGTTCATATTTTCTATTTCTTCCTGATTCAGTCTTGGCAGGTTGTGCATTTATAAGAATTTGTCCATTTCTTCCAGATTGTCCATTTTATTGGCATAGAGTTGCTTGTAGTAATCTCTCATGATTTTTTTTATTTCTGCAGTGTCAGTTGTTACTTCTCCTTTTTCATTTCTAATTCTATTGATTTGAGTCTTCTCCCTTTTTTTCTTGATGAGTCTGGCTAGTGGTTTATCTATTTTGTTTATCTTCTCAAAGAACCAGCTTTTAGTTTTATTGATCTTTGCTATTGTTTCCTTCATTTCTTTTTCATTTATTTCTGATCTGATTTTTATGATTTCTTTCCTTCTGCTAGCTTTGGGGATTTTTTGTTCTTCTTTCTCTAATTGCTTGAGGTGCAAGGTTAGGTTGTTTATTCGAGATGTTTCCTGCTTCTTAAGGTGGGCTTGTATTGCTATAAACTTCCCCCTTAGAACTGCTTTTGCTGCATCCCATAGGTTTTGGGTCGTTGTGTCTCCATTGTCATTTGTTTCTAGGTATTTTTTTATTTCCTCTTTGATTTCTTCAGTGATCACTTCATTATTAAGTAGTGTATTGTTTAGCCTCCATGTGTTTGTATTTTTTACAGATCTTTTCCTGTAATTGATATCTAGTCTCATGGCGTTGTGGTCGGAAAAGATACTTGATACAATTTCAGTTTTCTTAAATTTACCAAGGCTTGATTTGTGACCCAAGATATGATCTATCCTGGAGAATGTTCCATGAGCACTTGAGAAAAATGTGTATTCTGTTGTTTTTGGATGGAGTGTCCTATAAATATCAATTAAGTCCATCTTGTTTAATGTATCATTTAAAGCTTGTGTTTCCTTATTTATTTTCATTTTGGATGATCTGTCCATGGGTGAAAGTGGGGTGTTAAAGTCCCCTACTATGAATGTGTTACTGTTGATCTCCCCTTTTATGGTTGTTAGTATTTGCCTTATGTATTGAGGTGCTCCTATGTTGGGTGCATAAATATTTACAATTGTTATATCTTCTTCTTGGATCGATCCCTTGATCATTATGTAGTGTCCTTCTTTGTCCCTTTTAATAGTCCTTATTTTAAAGTCTATTTTGTCTGATATGAGAATTGCTACTCCAGCTTTCTTTTGGTTTCCATTTGCATGGAATATCTTTTTCCATCCCCTTACTTTCAGTCTGTATGTGTCTCTAGTTCTGAAGTGGGTCTCTTGTAGACAGCATATATAAGGGTCCTGTTTTTGTATCCATTCAGCCAATCTGTGTCTTTTGGTGGGAGCATTTAGTCCATTTACATTTAAGGTAATTATCGATATGTATGTTCCTATTTCCATTTTATATATTGTTTTGGGTTCGCTACTATAGGTCATTTCCTTCTCTTGTGTTTCGTGTCTAGAGAAGTTCCTTTAGCATTTGTTGTAAAGCTGGTTTGGTGGTGCTGAACTCTATCAGCTTTTGCTTGTCTGTAAAGGTTTTAATTTCTCCATCAAATGTGAATGAGATCCTTGCTGGGTAGAGTAGTCTTGGTTGCAGGCTATTCTCCTTCATCACTTTCAGTATGTCCTGCCACTCCCTTCTGGCTTGTAGGGTTTCTGCTGAGAGATCAGCTGTTAACCTTATGGGGATTCCCTTGTGTGTTATTTGTTGTTTTTCCCTTGCCGCTTTTAATATGCTTTCTTTGTATTTAATTTTTGACAGTTTGATTAATATGTGTCTTGTCTTGTTTCTCCTTGTATTTATCCTGTGTGGGACTCTCTGTGCTTCCTGGACTTGATTAACTATTTCCTTTCCCATATTAGGGAAGTTTTCAACTATAATCTCTTCAAATATTTTCTCAGTCCCTTTCTCTTTCTCTTCTTCTTCTGGAACCCCTATAATTCGAATGTTGGTGCGTTTAATGTTGTCCCAGAGGTCTCTGAGACTGTCCTCAGTTCTTTTCATTCTTTTTTCTTTATTCTGCTCTGCAGTAGTTATTTCCACTACTTTATCTTCCAGGTCACTTATCCGTTCTTCTGCCTCAGTTATTCTGCTATTGATCCTATCTAGAGTGATTTTAATTTCATTTATTGCATTGTTCATCGTTGCTTGTTTCATCTTTAGTTCTTGTAGGTCCTTGTTAACTGTTTCTTGCATTTTGTCCATTCTGCTTCCAAGATTTCGGATCATCCTTACTATCATTATTCTGAATTCTTTTTCAGGTAGATTGCCTAGTTCCTCTTCATTTGTTAGGTCTGGTGGGTTTTTATCTTGCTCCTTCATCTGCTGTGTGTTTTTCTGTCTTCTCATTTTGCTTATCTTACTGTGTTTGGGGTCTCCTTTTTGCAGGCTGCACTTTCGTAGTTCCCGTTGTTTTTGATGTCTGTCTCCAGTGGCTAAGGTTGTTTCAGTGGGTTGTGTAGGCTTCCTGGTGGAGGGGACTAGTGCCTGTGTTGTGCTGGATGAGGCTGGATCTTGTCTCTCTAGTGGGCAGGTTCACGTCTGGTGGTGTGTTTTGGGGTGTCTGTGGCCTTATTATGATTTTAGGCAGCCTCTCTGCTAATGGGTGGGGTTGTGTTCCTGTTTTGCTAGTTGTTTGGCATAGGTTGTCCAGCACTGTGGCTTGCTGGTCGTTGAGTGAAGCTGGGTGCTGGTGTTAAGATGGAGGTCTCTGGGATATTTCCACCGTTTAATATTATGTGGAGCTGGGAGGTCTCTTGTTGACCAGTGTCCTGAAGTTGGCTCTCCTACCTCAGAGGCAGAGCCCTGACTCCTGGCTGGAGCACCAAGAGCCTTTCATCCACACAGCTCAGAATAAAAGGGAGAAAAAGTAGGGAGAAGTAGTAGAAGTATGAGTAAAGAAAGAAGGAAAGGAGGAAAGGAAGGAAGGAAGAAAGAAGCAAAGAAGGAAAGAAAGGAGGGAGGGAGGGAGGGAGGGAGGAAGGAAGGAAGGAGGGAAAGAAGGAAAAAAGACAGAAAGAAAGATGATACAGTAAAAATAAAATAAAGTATAATATAGTTATTGAATTAAAAAATATTTAGAAAAAAAAAAAAAGGGACGGATAGAACCTTAGGACAAATGTTGGAAGCAAAGCTATACAGAGAAAATCTTACACAGAAGCATACACATACACCTTCACAAAAAGAGGTAAAGGAGGAAAAATCATAAATCCTGCTCCCTGAGACCACCTCCTCAATTTGGGGTGATTTGTTGTCTAAAGGAGGGAAGGAAGGAAGGAAAGAAAGAAAGAACGAAGGTAAAGTATAATAAAGTTATTACAATTAAACTTAATTATTAAGAAAAAGAATTTTTTTAAAAAAAGTCATGGATGGATAGAGCCCTAGGACAAATGGTGGAAGCAAGAGTATACAGACAGGATCTCACACAGAAGCATACACGTACACATTCACAAAAAGAGGAAAAGGGAAAAAAATCATAGATCTCGCTCCTAAATTCCACCTCTTCAATTTGGGATCATTCCTTGTCTATTCAGGTATTCCACAGATGCAGGGTATATCAAGTTGATTGTGGAGCTTTAATCCGCTGCTTCTGTGGCTGCTGGGAGAGATTTCCCTTTCTCTTCTTTGTTCTCACAGCTCACAGGAGCTCAGCTTTGGATTTGGCCCTGCCTCTGCGTGTAGGTCGCTGGAGGGCGTCTGTTTTTTCGCTCAGACAGGACGGGGTTAAAGGAGCCGCTGATTCGGGGCCTCCGGCTCACTCAGGCCGGGGGTTGGGGGATGGGGGTAGGAGGGACACTACGTGCGGGGCGGGCCTGCGGCTGCAGAGGCAGCGTGACGTTGCGGCAGAGGCCGGCGTGATGTTGCACCAGCCTGAGACCCGCCGTGCGTACTCCCGGGGAAGTTGTCCCTGGATCCCGGGAACCTGGCAGTGGCGGGCTGCACAGGCTCCGCGGAAGAGGGGTGTGGAGAGTGACCTGTGCTCGCACACAGGCCCCTTGGTGGCGGCAGCAGCAGCCTTAGCGTCTCCCGCCCGTCTCTGGGGTCCGTGGTTTTAGCCGCGGCTCGCGCCCGTCTCTGGGGTTTGCGCTTTCAGCCGCGGCTCGCGCCCGTCTCTGGGGTTCGCGCTTTTAGCCGCGGCTCGCGCCCGTCTCTGGAGTTCCTTTAAGCAGCGCTCTTAAACCCCTCTCCTCGTGCACCAGGAAACAAAGAGGGAAGAAAAAGTCTCTTGCCTCTTCGGCCGGTGCAGGCTTTTCCCCGAACTCCCTCCCGGCTAGTCGTGGTGCACTAACCCCTTCAGGCTATGTTCAAGCCGCCAACCCCAGTCCTCTCCCTGAGCTCCGTCCAAAACCAAAACCGGAGCCTCAGCTCGCAGCCCCGCCCACCCCGGCGGGTGAGCAGACAAGCCACTCGGGCTGGTGAGTGCCGGTCAGCACCGATCGTCTGTGCAGGAATCTCCCCGCTTTGCCCTCCGCACCCGTCGCTGTGCACTACTCCGCGGTCCCAAAACTCCCCCCTCTGCCTCCCGCAGTCTCCGCCCGTGGAGGGGCTTCCTAGTGTGTGGAAACTTTTCCTCCTTCACAGCTCCCTCCCACTGGTGCAGGTGCCGTCCTTATTCTTTTGTCTCTGTTTTTTCTTTTGCCCTACCCAGTTACGTGGGGAGTTTCTTGCCTTTTGGGAGGTCTGAGGTCTTCTGCCAGCCTTCAGTAGGAGTTCTGTAGGAGTTGTTCCACGTGTGGATGTATTTCTGGTGTATCCGTGGGGAGGAAGGCGATCTCCGCGTCTTACTCTTCCGCCATCTTCCTTTAAGCCGCTTAAGTTCCTCTCTTTCTCGCTGCCTCGGAGCTCCTTCCCTGGCCCCTCCCTCCCTGGAAATCTCTCGCCGCTACCTTCTATGGCGCTGCCTTCCAAAGGGACAGTGTTCCGCTTCTTTCTGGCTCCTTTCCTTCCTCCTCAGTGCTGGGACAGAGGCCTTGCCCCAGGGCTTGGGCAGGTTCAAGTGGACCAGTTCATTTCAGCTGCGGTCCAGGACTTCACTGCTTCTCTCTAAGCTGCTCTTTGCAGATCTCTACACAGTTCACTCTACTCTGCCCATAAATAAGGGAACTGGTGGTAGACCCAGTTCCCTTAAAGGAAAGGTAGTGGGCACAGTATGAGAAGCAAATGCCATGCACAAGATCAGGTGATGGGGGTTGCGAGGCCTCGCTGCGCTCTCGGCCGCCGAAGCTGCGGCAGCTCAGCCAGCTCCACGCCCCAGCCGGCAGGCAGCGGGTTCCCTTTGTTAGCGCGGGGCAGTGCCACAGGCGTTTTCCCCAGCCCGGCCCTGCGCGGGACTCCCCTCCCCCGGATGCCTCCGGACTCCTCGGCCGGCGGCGGCCAGAGAGCCCGGGAGCTGGGAGCCCCAACGCAACAGTACCTGAAGGAGGGTCTTTGGGGAGGAGTGGGGGGACAGGGGATGAGGGGTGGCGCGGACGCGGGAAGGAGGGAAGAAGAGTCTAAATTCCTTCTTGATAACTGTAGGATTCAAAGCAAGTCAAATGTGATTAGTTCATTGTTGTTTAATATAAAAATCTTTATCTTCTAAAAAGTGTCAAAACTATTATCAGAAACTCCCAGAAACCAAAAGTATTTTTACTGACCTTTTTTCACTTTGATACTTTCTCTTTTACCTTGCTCTGCTAACTGGCAATGCATTTTGAGTTACTCACCCTGGCATTTAAAAAGGCCTTTTATCATTTCAGTACATTTTCAATTTATTAATCTGCAAACTGCTCCTTTAAATAGAATATATTGATCACATCACTTTCCTTGTTTGAAAAACAAAATTACATTACTATTTAAAACTTGGATGGCTTGGCATTACCTAAATACTCAATCCAGCATTTAAGCTCCAGAATAATCTGAAATCAGTTTACACGTCTGGGCTTCTCTTTTCTTACTTTCCTATAGGCAAAATGTTGTTAGCAAAAACAAACACACTTTAGTCTCTCATTTCAGTAAAATTAAACAAATATAGTTGACTCGAGCAACACAGGGGTTAGGGGTGTCAACCCTTCAAGCAGTCAAAAATCTGCATAAAACTTACAGTCAGCCAGATACCCAGTTCTTCCATAGATCAACCCTGTAGTACTGTAGTATCTACTATTGAAAAAATTGCACGTATAAGTGGACCTGCGTATTTCAAGTCCGTGTTGTTCAAGGGTCAATTGTATTTACAATTTTTGTATAATATCCATTATAATTTATATACTATTCTGGCTAGAAAACCTCTATGTTCAGGGAGCTGCCAGTGCTCTTATCCCCCCCCCTCTCAAATTTATATTTAATAAAACTATGTGTGTACATATGCGTTTATATACACTCCATTCATAAGGATTCAAGGTGAGCACTATTTATAATTGTTTATTCATTTGCTCTCATTCAATACACATTTATTGAGTACGTCCTGCAGACACAAAACATAGTACGACAAAAATCTATGTTTTTAAGAATTCACAATCTAAGACGTTGACAGAAACATAAACTAAGGAGTAAAATACTGGGTGGTCTTTTTGTGCTTATCTGTAATGGTGGCAGCGGCAGGCCACTCTGAGGGATGAGGTACCCACACAAGCCAGACATGAATCACCAAAAGGAACACTGCACACATCCTGGCTCCCAAGGATCAATAGTCATAACCCTGTTGGATTGTGTGTGGACTCACAGATTTCTAGCAAGTACAAGAATGCTGTTTCAACCCTCTTATTAGGACTCCATTCTCTTTTTCTTCCCCTATATTTAGTTTAAGTACAACCTACATAAGTGTTTTCACTTTTATTGTTTGTTTTTATTGGGAAATTTGCATACATTTTAATTTATTTTATGTTAATAAAATAAATTAAATCTTTATTGGAGTATAATTGCTTTACATTGTTGTGTTAGTTTCTGCTGTACAACAAAGTGATTCAGCTATATGTATACCTATATCTCCATATCCCCTCTCTCTTAAGCCTCCCTCCCATTCTCACTATCCCATCCCTCTAGGTTGTCACAAAGCATCGAGTCAATCTCCCTGTGCTACGCAGCAGCTTCCCACTAGCTATCTATTTCACATTTGGTAGTGTATATATGTCAATGCTACTCTCTCACTTTGCCCCAGCTTACCCTTCCCCCCACCCCATGTCCTCATGTCCATTCTCTACATCTGCGTCTTTATTCCTGTCCTGCCCCTAGGTTCGTCAGAAACATTTTATTTTCTTTTTAGATTCCATATATATGTGTTAGCATATAGTATTTGTTTTTCTCTTTCTGACTTACTTCGCTCTGTATGACAGAATCTAGGTCCATCCACCTTACTACAAATAACTCAATTTCGTTTATTTTTATGGCTGAGTAACATTCCATTGTATATATGTGCCACATCTTCTTTATCCATTCATCTGTCAGAGGACATTTAGGTTCATATCATGTACTGGTTATTGTAAATGGTGCTGCAATGAACATTGTTGTATATGTATCTTTTTGAATTATGGTTTTCACAGGGTATGGTCCCAGCAGTGGGATTGCTGGGTCATATGATAGTTCTACTTTTGTTTTTTAAGGAACCTCCCTACTGTTCTCCATTGTGGCTGGATCAATTTCCATTCCCACCAACAGTGCCAGAGGGTGCCCTTTCTCCACACCCTCTCCAGCATTTACTGTTTGTAGATTTTGTGATGATGGCCATTCTGATGGGTGTGAGGTGATACCTCATTGTGGTTTTGATTTGCATTTCTCTAATGATTAGTGAAGTTGAGCATCTTTTCATGTGTTTGTTGGCAATCTGTATGCCTTCTTTGCAGAAATGTCTATTTAGGTCTATTTTTGGATTCAGTTGTTTGTTTTTTTGATATTAAGCTGCATGTGCTGCTTGTATATTTTGGAGATTAATCCTTTGTCACTTGCTTTGTTTGCAAATACTTTCTCCTATACTGAGGGTTGTTTTTTTGTCTTTTTTATGGTTTCCTTTGCTGTGCAAAAGCTTTTAAGTTTTATTATGTTCCATTTATTTATTTTTGTTTTTATTTCTATTACTCTAGGAGGTGGGTCAAAAAGGATCTTGCTGTGGTTTATGTCACAGAGTGTTCTTCCTATGTTTTCCTCTAAGAGTTTTATAATGTCTGGTCTTACATTTAGGTCTTTAATCCATTTTGAATTTATTTTTGTGTATCATGTTAGACAGTGTTATAATTTTGTTATTTTACATGTAGCTGCCCAGTTTTCCTAGCAGCACTTATTGAAGAGGCTGTCTTCTCTCCATTGTATATTCTTTCATCCTTTGTTAAGGATAAGCTGACCATAAGAGAGTGGGTTTATCTCTGGGCTTTCTATCCTATTCCATTGACCTATATTTCTTTTTTTGTGCCATTACCATATTGTCTTGACTACTGTAGCTTTGTAGTATAGTCTGAAGTCAGGAAGTCTGATTCCTCCAGTTCCATTTTCTTTCTCAAGTTTGCTTTGGCTATTTGGGGTTTTTGTTGTTTCCATACAAATTGTAAAAGTTTTTGTTCTGGTTTTGTGAAAAATGCCATTGGCAATTTGATAAGGATTGCATTGAATCTGTAGATTGCTTTGGGTAATATAGTCATTTTGACAATATTGATTCCTGCAATCCAAGAACATGGTATATCTCTCCACGTTTGTATCTTCTTTGATTTCTCTCATCAGCATCTTATAGTTTTCTGCATACAGGTCTTTTACCTACTTAGGTAGGTTTATTCCCAGGGATTTTATTCTTTTTGTTGCAATGGTAATTGGGAGTGTTTCTTAATTTCTCTTTCTGATTTTTATTGTTAGTGTATAGGTATGCAAGAGACTTCCATGCATTAATTTTGTACTCTGCTACTCTGCCAAATTTATTGATTAGCTCTAGTAATTTTCTGGTGATATCATTAGGATTTTCTATGTATGGTTTCATGTCATCTGCAAACAGTGACAGTTTTTTACTTCTTTTCCAATTTGGATTCCTTTTCTTCTGTGATTGCTGTGGCTAAAACTTCCAAAACTATGTTGAATAATAGTAGTGAGAGTGGGCACCCTTGTTTTTTTTTTCCTGATCTTAGAAGGAAGGCTTTTACTTTTTCACAGTGATATTTGCTGTGGGTGTGTCATATATGGCCTTTATTATGTTGAGGTAGTTTCACTCTATGCCCACTTTCCGTAGAGCTTTTATTATAAATGTGTGTTGAAATTTGTCAAAAGCCTTTTCTTCATCTATTGGGATTATCATATGTTTTTTTTTTGTTTTTGTTTTTTTTTTTGTTGTTGTTGTTGTACGCGGGCCTCTCACTGTCGTGGCCTCTCCCGTTGTGGAGCACAGGCTCCGGACGCGCAGGCTCAGCAGCCATGGCTCACGGGCCCAGCCGCTCCGCGGCACGTGGGATCCTCCCGGACCGGGGCACGAACCCGTGTCCCCTGCATCAGCAGGCGGACTCTCAACCGCTGCGCCACCAGGGAAGCCCCTATCATATGGTTTTTATTCTTCAATATGTTAATATGGCATATCACTTTGACTGATTTGAATATATTGAGGATTCTTGCATTCCTGGGATAAACCCCACTTGATCATTGTGTATGATCCTTTTAATGTGCTGTTGGATTCTGTTCACTAGCGTTTTGTTGAGGATTTTTACATCTATGTTCATCCATGATATTGGCCTGTAATTTTCTTTTTTTGTGACATCTTGCTATCATTTTGGTATCAGGGTCATGATGGCCTCATAGAATGATTTTGGGAGTGTTCCACCCTCTGCTATATTTTGGAAGAGTTTGAGAAGTATAAGTGTTAGCTCTTCTCTAAATGTTTGATAGAATTCACCTGTGAAGCCATCTGGTCCTGGCCTTTTATTTGTTGGAAGATTTTTAATCACAGTTTCAATTTCAGTGATCGGTCTGTTCATATTTTCTATTTCTTCCTGAGTCAGTCTTGGAAGGTTGTACTTTTCTGAGAATTGGTCCATTTCTTCCAGGTTGTCCCTTTTACTGACATAGAGTTGCTTGTAGTAGTCTCTCATGATGCTTTGTATTTCTGCGGTGTCAGTTGATACTTCTCCTTTTTCATTTCTAATTCTTTTGATTTGAGTCTTCCCCCTTTTTTCCCTGATGAATCTGGCTAGTGGTTTATCAATTTTGTTTATCTTCTTAAAGAGACAGTGTTTAGTTTTATTGATCTTTGCTATTGTTTCCTTCATTTCTTTTCCGTTTATTTCTGATCTGATCTTTATTATTTCTTTCCTTCTGCTAACTTTGGGTTTTTTTGTTCTTCTCTCTCTAATTGCTTTAGGTGTAAGGTTATATTGTTTATTTGAGATTTTTCTTGTTTCTTGAGGTCGGATTGTAATGCTATAAATTTCCCTCTTAGAACTGCTTTTGCTGCATTACTTAGATTTGGGGTCATTGTGTTTTCATTGTCATTTGTCTCTAGGTATTTTTTGATTTCCTCTTTGATTTCTTCAGTGATCTCTTTCTTGTTTAGTAGAGTATTCTTTAGCCTCCATGTGTTTGTATTTTTTACAGTTCTTTCCTTGTAACTGATGTCTAGTCTCATAGCATTGTGGTTGGAAAAGATGCTTGATATGATTGCAATTTTCTTAATTTTACCAAGGACTGCTTTGTGATCCAAGATGTGATCTATCCTGGAGAATGTTCTGTGTGCACTTGAGCAGAAAGTGTATTGTGTTGTTTTTGGATGGAATGTCCTATAAATGTCAATTACATCCTTCTGGTCTAATGTGTCATTTAAAGTTTGTGTTTCCTTATTTATTTTCTTTTTGGATGATCTATCCATTGGAGTAAGTGGGGTGTTATAGTCCCCTAGTATTATTGTGTTACTGTCGATTTCTGCCTTTATGGCTGTTACTATTTGCCTTATGTATTGAGGTTCTCCTAGGTTGGGTGTATAAATATTTACAATTGTTGGGCTTCCCTGGTGGTGCAGTGGTTGAGAGTCTGCCTGCCAATGCAGGGGACGTAGGTTCATCACCTGGTCCAGGAGGATCCCACATGCCATGGAGCAGCTGGCCCCATGAGCCATGGCTGCTGAACCTGCATGTCTGGAGCATGTGCTCCACAATGGGAGTGGCCACAACAGTGAGAGGCCCATGTACTGAAAGAAAAAGAAAAAAATTTACAATTGTTATATCTTCTTCTTGGATTGATCCCTTGATCATAATGTTGTGTCCTTCCTTGTCTCTTGTAATGGTCTTTAGTTAAAGTCTATTTTATCTGATATGAGTATTGCTACTCCAGCTTTCTTTTTATTTCCATTTGCATGGAATATCTTTTTTTATCCCCTTACTTTCAGTCTGTATGTGTCCCTAGGTCTGAAGTAGGTCTCTTGTAGACAACAAATATATGGGTCTTATGTTTGTATCCATTCAGCCAGTCTGTGTCCTTTGGTTGGAGCATTAATCCATTTACATTTAAGGTAATTAATGATATGTACATTTCTATTACCATTTTCTTAATTGTTTTGCTTTTGTTTTTGTAGGTCTTTTCCATCTCTTGTGTTTCCTTCCTGGGGAAGTTCCTTTAGCATTTCTTGTAAAGCTGGTTTGGTGGTGCTGAATTCTCTTAGCTTTTGCTTGTCTGTAAACCTTTTGATTTCTCTGTCGAATCTGAGTGAGATCCTTGCTAGGTAGTGTAATCTTGGTTCTAGGTTTTTCCCTTTCATCACTTTAAATATATCCTGCTACTCCCTTCTGGCTTGCAGAGTTTCTGCTGTAAAGTCAGCTGGTAACCTTATATTGATTCCCTTGTACATTATTTGTTGCTTTTCCCTTGCTGCTTTTAATAATGTTTTCCTTGTTTTTTATTTTTATTAATTTCATTAATATGTATCTCAGTGTGTTTCTCCTTGTGTTTATCCTGTATGGGTAAACAAGATACCCATAAACCTTGGGTACTTCCTGGACTTGATTGACTATTTCCTTTCCCATGTTTTCAACTATAATCTCTTCAAGTATTTTCTCAGACCCTTTTTTTTTCTCTTCCTCTTCTGGCACCCCTATAATTAGAATGTTGGTGCATTTAAAGTTTTCCCAGAGGTCTCTGAGACTCAATTCTTTTCATTCTTTTTTTTATTCTACTCTGTGGTAGTTATTTCTACCCTTCTACCTTCCAGCTCACTTATCTGTTCTGCCTCAGTTATTCGGCTACTGATTCCTTCTAGAATATTTTTAATTTCAGTTATTATGCTGTTCATTACTGTTTGTTTGCTCTTTAGTCCTTCTAGGTTCCTGTTAGACGTTTCTTATATTTTCTCAGTTATATTTCTGAGATTTTGCATCATCTTTACTGTCATTTTTCTGAATTGTTTTTCAGGTTCTCTGCCTCTTTCCTATTCATTTATTTGGTCCTGTGAGTTTTTATCTTGCTCCTTTATCTGCAAGATATTTCTCTGTCTTCTCATTTTGTCTAATTTACAGTACTTGTGGTCTCCTTTCCCTAGGCTGCAGGGTCACAATTCTTCTTGCTTCTGTTCTCTGTCCCTGGTAGTGATGTTTGTCCATTGCTTCCATAAGCTTCCTGATGGGAGGTACTGGTGCCTCCATTCTGGTGGGTGGAGCTGAGTCTTTTCCCTCTGAGGAACAGGGCCTTGTCAGGTGGTATGTTTGGGGGTGTCTGTGAGCTTAGTATAACTTTAGGTAGTTTTTCTGTGTGCTGATAGGTGGGTTTTCATTCCTATCTTGTTTGCTGTTTGTTTTGAGACGTCCAGCCACTGAGAGCTGCAGGCAGTTAGGTGGAGCTGGGTCTTGGATTCAGGTAGAGGCCTGCATGACAGTTTTCAGTGATTAATATTCCTTGTGGCCTGGAATTCTCCAGTGGTCCAGCAACCTGGACTCAGTGCTCCCACAGAGCTTCAGGTCCAACTTCCAGTCAGGGAAAAAAGCCCTGGAAGGTCACTCATCCCAGTGATAAAAGGAATTAACAAAAAGAAAGACTAACAAAACCCCAGGCAAATGGTAAAAACAAAATCAAACAAACAAAAACAGAAATAAGTAAACACAGACAGAAAAGAAACAAACACAGAATGAAATAAAACAAAAAGAGAAACAAATAAAAGAAAAATTAAGAGAACAGCCAGAAAAACAGAAGAATCCATAAACAAAATCAGTTAGAATCAAAACTAACAAAACACAAAACCTAAAAACAAAGCCAAAGCATTGTGCCAACTGAAGAATAAACCAAAGAAACAGAACTGATAAAAATTATTAAAAAAAAAAAAATAGGGGTGGGGCTTCCCTGGTGGCACAGTTGCTAAGAATCTGCCTGCCAATGAAGGGGAAATGGGTTCAAGCCCTGGTCCGGGAACATCCCACATGCGGTGGAGCAACTAAGCCTGTGTGCCACAGCTTCTGAGCCTGCTCACCAAAACTACTGAAGCTCACGTGCCTAGAGCCCGTGCTCTGCAAGAAGAGAAGACACTGAGATGAGAAGCCCATGCACCACAAGGAAGAGTAGACCACAACTAGAGAAAGCCCACACACAGAAGCGAAGTCCCAATGCAGCCAAAAATAATAAATAAGTAAATAAATACATAAATAAAGGAGGGATAGGAAAAGCAGAACAACAAAAAAAAAAGTAGAAATGGAAATATGAAAATTAATTAATTAATTAAAGTAAAAGAAGAAGAAAAAATAAATGAAAATTAAAAAACCAGAAAAACAAAGTAAAAATAGAAATATATTTTTAAAAATATGTTATAAAACACAAAGATCCCAAAAGACTAAATAAAAAATTAAAAAATTCTAAAACAACAACAAACAAGAAAACCCAGAACCAACAACAGAATGAATCAAATCATAATAAAAATAATATTTATGTTTCCCTGGTGTTTCAGCTATAAATGTCCTTGCATATGCCGTGAGCCACAGCCCACCTTCGCCTCCCCAAGAGGTCCTCCTCTGCCTCTGTGCTGGTCCCTGGACCTGCTATGTGTCATTTGGGGACCACTCAGACTCTGACCTGGCCCAATTCCTGCATGTGCTTGCTCTCAAAGTTCACAGCTGCCAGAGCTACACTGTTTTCATTTGTGGGAATGCTCATTGTCTACTCAGATATTCCATAGACACAGGGTCTACTTAGCTGATCACAGGGATTTAATCTGCAGCTTGTGTAGCTGATGGAAAGATTTTTGATCCTCTTCCTTAGTCACCCTGTCCCTGGGGTTCAGCTCTGGTTTTACCCTCACCTCTGCCTGTGGTCCCTACAGGAGTCTGCTCCTGGGGCTGCCCTATAGCACTTGGGCAGTGAGGACAAGGCACAGAAGTGGTATGACTGCTTGGATAGTGGTAGCCTCAGAGGTGTCAAATGCCATGGGCACAAGAGATATGGCCCTAGTGTGGGCCTTTTCTGGTGTCTGGCATAAGGCACATGAGGGCCAGCCCTGGCTGGGTTTTTTTCTGGTGCCTGGTAACAGGTGCACTAGGGCCAGCTCTGAGAGGGATTTTTCTATTGCTTGGTGGCCAGCACACAAGAGCCAGCCCTGAAAGGGCTTTTTTTTATTGTCCATCATCAGGTGGAACGTCTGGGGAGAGAGAGGCTACAATAGAGGCTCCTCCCCCTGTGTGTGACTCAGCAGTAATGCCCTGTTTCCATGGCAATCCAGTCTTCTTCCATAGGCTTCACTGCTGCAGATTTCCTCCCTCCCATCCCCTCAGTCCATCTCCCAACAGCCAACAGCAGTTCTTGCCTGTTCTCCAATCCCCATGCTCCAGCTCCAAACCCCATTTCACACACAGGTCCCAGTCCAGGGCACATAGGGCCTCACTAGGGACCATCTGTGTAGTTCTCACTCTGTCCTGTCTGCGGCAGATCAGCCATTTCACCCTCTTCTGACAACCTCAAAACTTCCCTTCCGTCCCAGTCAATTTCCCCATCAGAAAGGGGATTTCCCTGTCAGAGAGGGGTTTTCCCCAAATTCAGGTATCTCTCCTCTGCTTCAGCTCCCCCACCCTGGGGTGCAAGTCCCATCCCACTTCTCCCTCCTTCTCCCTTTTTTCTTTAGTCCTACCCAGCTATGCAGGGATCTTTATAGTCCTTGACAGTGTCCAAGGTCTTCTGCTAGAGTTCAACTGGTGTTCTGTGAGAACTGTTGCATCTATAGCTGTATTCCTGTTGCATCCATGGAGAAAAATGAACTTCATGTCCTTCGACTCCTCCGCCATCTTAACTCCTCATGGCTTCACTTCAGGTGCTGATGAAGGTTATCTTTCAGGCCTGATTTAAGCCATGCATAGAGAATCAGACCTAATAAATAAAACATGGATTATCAAAAATCTATCAATATTCACTACTGTAATTATGAAAAATATTTCTGTCACTAAATTTTGTCAAACTCACATTTTATTGTCTTATTAATGTCACCAGTAAAGCTCATTTATCATATATACAATGTACTAGCTTAGATACTCATTTCATTATATAATCAACAAATTGACTCCTTACAAAAGTTTGTGTGGCTGTGAAATATTAAATTTTCTTTCCCAAGTCCCAAGCAAATTGTCATTTTTATTTTTTATATGTAATATAAATAGAGCATTTATTGAACACCTGTTGCATGTAGATCCTGGTGTAATGGAGGAATACAGCAAAATAACTCAAAGCAGAATTCAAGGTATAGCCTCAAGCAAAAATAAAATAAATTAGAACTACTTTTTCCAATTTGACTTCTAGAAAAAAAGGCTTACCTTTCTATGCCTGAAAAGTAGAAGAACCAAGGATATAAATGTTTGATAACCTGAAATAAATCTGTCAAGAAATCCAGCTGCTACTTTAAAGCAAAAGAGAAGCCAAAAAAGAAATGAAACAGTCTGAATCCTTACTCCTGAAAACCCCAAATTTATTACAGAAAACCTCACCTTGGAAGCCCTTAGAATGTCTGCTAAATAATGCTCAATTCATTTTGGTTACCTCCCAAGATTATTTTTTTTAAATATCTATTTATTTATTTATTTGGCTGCTTTGGGTCTTCATTGGGGCACATGGGATCTTCACTGTGGCACATGGGATCTTTGTTGTGGCCTTCATTGCAGCATGTGGGCTCTTCATTGCAGCACACAGGCTTCTCTCTAGTTATGGCGTGTGGGTTTTCTCTTTCTAGTTGTGGTATGCAGGTTTTCTCTTCTCTAGTTGTGGCACAGGTTCCAGAGCACGTGGGCTCTGTAGTTTGTGGCACATGGGCTTTCTAGTTGAGGTGCATGGGCTTAGTTGCCCAGTAGCATGTGGGATCTTAGTTCCCCTACCATGGACTGAACCCACGTCCCCTTCATTGGAAGGTGGATTCTTTACCACTTGACCACCAGGGAAGTCCCCCAGGATTCTTGAAGGATAGTTTTAGCAAGTGTTAGAGAACACTGAGGTAAAATGCCTTGTAACTCCTTGGAAAGTTCCATGTTGAGGCAGGTGAATCAAATATAGGTGGTCAGGCTTCCCTGGTGGCACGGTGGTTGGGAGTCCGCCTGCCGATTCAGGGGGCGCGGGTTCGTGCCCCGGTCCGGGAAGATCCCACATGCCGCGGAGCGGCTGGGCCCGTGAGCCATGGTCGCTGAGCCTGCACGTCCGGAGCCTGTGCTCCACAACGGGAGAGGCCGCAGCGGTGAGAGGCCCGCGTACGGCAAAAAAAAAAAAATATAGGTGGTCTATTAGTCTCTAACTGAGGAGTGGGTCTACCTGTGAAGAAAAATGATATGTGAAGTGCTTGTTTTGATGGATTAATAACAGGAGTCATCACACAAAATGTTCTGTTTTCCTTCATTGCAACAGCCTCATCACAAGCTACCAACACTGGATCATCATATGTTTGGGGAGTAGTGACTGGGCTACAACTACTTTCTTTTGTTTATTAGTTCCAAGAAGCAGGTTCTCTAGTCCTTTTATACTAACACAAGTTTGATGGGCAGTGTGAAACCAGAAAACTCAAAGATTTGAAAAGGTATGTGTTCTCACAGAACCTGTACTGGTAGAGATATGAAGTCTGGAGAGGAGGGTAAATGCAAGAATAGGAATTCTGAGGAAGTGTGAGAGTAAAGCAGGCTGCTTTTTTTCCTTTCCCACCAAACTCTCACCCTTTCCTGGGACAGTCCCCAGTGAGCTCTTCTTAAAAGTTTAGAAGTTTAGTAATATCTGTGATCAGGAGAAAGTTTTTCTATTTGTCAAGCTTTTAAAAACATCTTCTTAATGAGACTGATGTCAACATAGCATTTTTCCAATTCCAAGAAAGCTGTAGATATTAGCTGAGGGCATGAGTCAAGTTATAGCCAAAGACAAGCTCACTAAGCAAAGGAAAGTTTTCCTTTTGTGTCTGAAGTTTCATAGACTCTTCCATGTTTGAAAGCTTCACAGATGCTGACCTAGAAGCCACCAAATACAGCCAGCATCAAATATAGCCAGCATCAAATATTGCTCATGTCAAGAGTATAGAAGGTATGGACATTTGAAGCCGCACAGAGATAGCAAAAAGCAAGTCCAGAGGCATGGGTATACCTCCTCCATTCCATGTCCCACCCTAACTTACCTAAAGTTTGTCTATATATGTTTTGTCTGGCTTGTAAGCAACTCAGAGGAAGAGAATGGGAGAGGAATCCCGGATGACATGTGTAAAATCAACTGACATAAATAATAATATCTAAATATAGCAGAAGAATATTTGGATTGAACTAAGTACCTAAGAGTTTAAAATTAATTTTCTGCTGCTTAAGAATAAGTAAGGCAAGGACAACAAAGATATGTTCAGTTATGAAATAAAATCCTACATTTTCACCTTTGAGATGTATGTGGTCTTTTAAAACTACAAATGCTATTATAGTAATATCTAATTTTTCCTCTTTGTATAAAAGATTTTAAATAAAGTAATACAAGAAGATTCAACTAATCCGGTCTCTGAAATATGAAGTACCTAGAAGGGTTATTTAAAGCCAGATTTCTTAAAACTATAAAATGATTTGGTGAGAAAGTGAAAAATTAAATGGAATGAAAATTATCCTTCCTTGCAATTTAGCTATTTTGAACATAATTGTGGTAACAACTTTAAAATACTTTATAGCAGTTCTAATATTAATTTCCCAATATCTCTATGCTAAATTATTGGCTAAAATAACTTGTATTCCAATATTCATTCATTCTATTCATTAATTCATTCAATGTATTATTATGAAGCCCTAAGAATATCAGGCACTGGGGCTATAGGGACATAATCTTTGCCTGCAGAGATCCTATGATCTCATAAGGAGATAGATATGTACACACATAATTATACAGTGTGATAAATGTAATGATACAATAATGAATAAGGTATAATGGTAGTGCAAGCTCAGTTTGGTTTGGGACAGTTAGAGAAGGCAAGCCAGGCAGAAGAGGAGCCAATGGCAAGCAACAGGAAAACATATGGACGTCTGAAACAATGGCATTTCCAGGGACCTGTACAAGAATAAGGATAATTTTCATTTGGTCTCTGTGATACTTCTCTGATCGTCCCCAGGGAAGCCTGGAGCCCTTGGTCAAGAAAGAAATAGTCATAGTCATATCTAGTGATTAAAATATGCTATTTAAAATCTAAAAATCCTTGAGGCACATTTTATTAGCTTGTCTACATTGTTCATTGAAAATCAATAGACTTCTGCTTCCAGCCAAGATGGAGTTACAGGGATTGGAACTAAAAACCTGACAAAATATATGAGACAACAGCTTTTGAGACATAGTTAAATGAAGAGCACTGATCCTGAGATATAGGACATAAATAGAGTGAGTCCTACAATTGCCCCAGTTTACTGACTGGAGATAAGTTTCTAGGTGATGGCAGAGAAGAATAGCACAGGCAAGACCCTAAGTTAGTGTACATGAGTTGAAGATGTAGTACTGGGTAGTGTACAGAAGATCCAAGAGCTGTACAGAGAAAGACCTTCAGAAATCATGAGAGTTTCTTCCTCGAGTACTGAATTGGGTGCTGATCAGCACTTGCATATGAGGAAACTACCTGAATTTGAGGAATAACCACCCCCAAAAGAGAGTATTGCCTGGAAATCTCATAACACTTAAAACAGTGTCAGTACCAAATAGTCATAGTGGGAAACTTCATAATTCACTGGATATCCATTAGAGTAGTAAAAACGATCTTGCTTCAGTAGTGAAAAAATATCCCTAAACTAAATGTTGCTCTGGTTCCACCTATTAAATCTAAAAGGAAGACCCAAGGATCAAACTGTTTTCTGGCATTGAATCAGAAATCATCAGACATGTAAAATACAGGAGACATGACCCATAATGAGGAGAAAAATGAATCAAATAAAACTGAACCAAAAATGATACAGATGATAGAATTAATGGACAAAGATACCATAACAGTTATTATATTGAATTCCTTATGTTTGAGAAGCTAGAAGAAATTTGAATGTGCTAAGTAGAGACATGAAAGATATCTTTAAATACCCAAATCAAACATCTAAAAAATGAAAAAAATACATTATCTGAGATTAAAAAAAAAATACACTGGATGGAATTAACAACAGATTAGGCATAGCAGAAGAAAAGATTACTGAACCTGAGTACACATCAATGGAAAATATCCAAGATTTTCATACATTATAAAAATATATATTAATAGCTTGCACATGGTTTAATCAGTCATGCAGTCTGGCTTTAGCAAAGCGACTAGTGGCTTGTAAAAGACCCCACAGTGAACTTGTGCTTTGACTCCCTTAAGACCAAGGTACTTTGAACTCTCTTGGTGGCTCACAATCTGAAGATAAAGCATATTCTGTGCAAAAAAAGAGCCCTATGAGCTGTACCTGGAAGTTTCACACCTCTCTGATATTTATATATGTTATCTTTCTCCTGCTATGCTATATCTTTTATCTTTATTAAAGTCTTGGATGACTATACCCTGTGTAATTTTGTGTTCAATTATATAACACTGTGTAATTGAAGGAAAATACACAGTTTTTTAAAGAAGGGGAAGTAGATTGTGATAATAGAAACATGATAATTTAAGGTGGGATGAAAGAAGGATATAAACAGATTGGATTTCTGTTTCTTGTGTGGGAATAGAATGAAATTAAGAGAGGCAACATAGTGAGGTAGATAAGAATATGGATCCTAGGGTCAGAACTCCTTTGGTCATTGCCTAGTTGTGTGACTTTTGTGTTTGAGCTTCCTGCATCTCAGTTTCTTCATCAGTGTCTGGCAAATCTGGCTGATAGCAAACACTATCTGAATGCTTGCAATTAATTTGCTTTCATTTCTATCCATAGACTCACTGAAATATATTCCTGTTTTATTGATTTTACTAATTAATATTACCCTTAAGATTGGGATTAGATATTTATTTCAAAGAAACAAAAACAAAACAAGAAAATAACAAGGAAGATTGTATGCCATAGTGAATAATGTATCTTTTATCTCCAAATCATTTACTCTAATACAGTTATCTTCTTACCAATAAATATCAATTTTTAAAAAGCAATTTTTGTCAACAGGCTTATGTAGAATTGATATATGTCTCAATAAATTAAATGGTTATTTTTATCTTAAATAATATAAAAGCAAATGTATTTAGAGTAGAGTAGAATAGAAATATTCTGGAATGAATAAACAAAGAAAATTGAAAAATTCAATGGGAAGAACGATGCCATACAAGGGTAAAATAAATCTCTTCTTTTAAATCACTAAATAGACTCAGAATCATCTGCTGTATCTTGGATGACAGCAAAAGGAAAGAAAAGAGACAGAATAATTTATACCACTATATTAGCCTGGAGGTTTTGAATATTAATAAGTCATTGCTACCTATTTCACTAGCTCAAGTGCTTATCTACGTACATTAAGCTGTTAATAAACCCACAGTAAATTTAGTGTTTTTTTCTTAATTTAAACTGTAAGGAGGTCAAAAGACTTTGCATTTTAAAATATTCTGTCTTCGAAGCACACTTTGAAACTGAAAAATTCTAATTATAGTTAATAAAAACTTAATTTATTAAGGACCTTATTTGGAGGGAATGGTAGAGTGAGGTATCTTTGTCAAGAACTGTGAAAGACTTCAAGTTTTACACTAATAAGTTATACTGTTTTTACTTTATTGATACTGAGAAAACCACAATACTTCTGGGTCAAGAGACAAAAGATTTTATTACTTATGCCACAACACGCAATGTGAGGGTCAAGTCTATATTTGTTGGTTCCCTTTGCCCCAAGTTCTGGTGATAAGTAGAGGCCCAGATGGATGCTGCATATACACCTGGCTTTTGTCACACCTGAGGAACTCTGAGCTTAGGGAACAGAAATATTTTATAGGGGTTGCAAGGAAACCTGCTGTTTGTATTGGAGGGAGCCATCTTTATCATAGTGGCCAGTAAGAAAATTCACCTTTTGCTCTGGAAAGACACACTATATCTAACTTCCAAGGCTGTTCACTCTAAAAAGATTCTTGGAAAGATAGTCCAGAACACAGGCTGTCAGTGCCTCTGCTTACAAGACATTTATAAACAAAAGATACCTATGGAGAATTGTCTCCTAACAATCCTTTAGGTTATTTTAATACCTAATTCTTTGCCTTCTATTTTGTGCAATTAATTAAGTATATTGGCTGGATATCAAATGAAGGTGACATAAATTCAAAGTGGGAAACAAAGGCAGAACCTGACCCACCATGCTGTTCTATCACCATCATACTCCCTCCTCCCTTCCTCTATACACCACTTCTGGTAAGTTCTTTAGTCACAGTTGGCCATTCCCTGAGACACATATTGTTAAAACTCTTGATGCTTCAATCTTCCATCAACTGCAGCTGTGTTCAGGACAGTGGCAAAAGTTGGTAAAGGCCAGGGAGGTAATGGTGTCATCCATGGAGATGATAAGCAGGAACCATAGGTGTCACTGAGGCTATGGCAGCCAAGTCGATGAAAACAGCTGAAGAAATAGTGACTGAGCAAGATGATGGACAAAATCACAAGCCTTCATGAACCTCCCAAATGATAAATAAGGTAATCATTAAAAATACACTGTGATGTCAGCCCTGTTTTGGTTCTGGAAGCACAAGAGTGAGCTGCCTAATGGAGCTGACAGTTTAAAGGACAAGAAAAGAAAACAATCTTAAGAAAGAAAAACAAAGCTGGAGATATCATATGTCCTGATTTCAAACTATACTACAAAGCTACAGTAATCAAAACTGTATGGTACCAGCACAAAAACAGACACATAGATCAATGGAATGGAATAGAGACCCCAGAAATAAACTCAGACTTATGTGGTCAATTAGTTTATGGCAAAGGAGTCAACTGTATACAGTAGGGAAAATAAACGGTGTTGGGAAACAATTCAATAAATGGTGTTGGGAAAATTGGACAGGTATATGCAAAAGAATGAAACCGGACCGCTTTCTCACACCATATACAAAGATAAACTCAAAATGGATTAAAGACGTAAATGTCAGACCCAAAACCATAAAACTTCCAGAAGAAAACAGAGGCAGCATGCTCTTTGATATTGGTCTTACCAATATATTTCTTTTATCTATCTCCTCAGAAAAGGGCATCAAAAGAAAAAAATAAACAAATAAGATTACATCAAACTAAAAGGCTTCTGCACAGCAAAGGAAAGCATCAACAATATGAAAAGGCAACCTACTGAATGGGAGAATATGTTTGCAAATAATATATCCAATAAGGAGTTAATATCCAAAATATATAAATAATCACACAATTCAATATGAAAAAACAATTTGATTAAAAAATGGGCAGAGGACATGAACAGACATTTTTCCAAGGAAGACATACAGATGACCAACAGACACATGAAAGATGCTAAACATTACCAATTACCAGGGAAATGCAAATAAGAACTACAATGATGTATCCCTCACACTTGTCAGGATGACTTTTATCAAAAAGACAACAAATAACAACTATTTACAAGGTGTGGAGAAAAGGGAACTCTTGCACTGCTGATGAGAATGTAAATTGGGGCCACCAATGTGGAAAACATTATGGAGATTCCTCAAAAAATGAAAAATAGAACTACCGTAGATTCAGTAAACCACCCCTGGGTATTTACCCAAAGAAAAAAATACTAATTAGAAAAGATATATGTACCCCTATGTTCATTGCAGCATTATTTACAACAGCTAACATATGGAAGCAACCTAAATGCTTATCGATAGATCAATGGATAAAGAAGATGTAATATACGTGTATTGTTTTGGTTTTATATACATGTATATAAATGTATGTATATAAAACCGAAGCAAGGGCTTCCCTGGTGGCGCAGTGGTTGAGAGTCCGCCTGCCGATGCAGGGGACACGGGTTCGTGCCCCGGTCCGGGAAGATCCCACATGCCGCGGAGCGGCTGGGCCCGTGAGCCATGGCCGCTGAGCCTGCGCGTCCGGAGCCTGTGCTCCGCAACGGGAGAGGCCACAACAGTGAGAGGCCCACGTAACGCAAAAAAAAAAAAAAAAAAAAAACCGAAGCAAAACAGAGACTGACTCATTGATACAGAAAACAAACCAATGGTCACCAGAAGTGAGGGAGTTGGGAGATGGGTAAAGTAGCTGAAGGGGATTAAGAAGTATAAACTTCCATTATAAAATAAATAAGTCATAGGGATGTAATGTACAGCAAAGGGAGTATAGTCAATAATATTGTAATAAATTTGTATGGTGCATAATCTAGAAAAATATTGAATCACTATGTTGTACACATGAAACTAATATAATATTGTATGTCAACTATACTTATAAAAAATAATAAATAAATAAATAAGAAATAAGAGATATAAGTAAAATGCACAGTGTGTTATATATTGTGCCCTGTCTGGTGGTGACTTCCATCTGTACTATGATGATGAAAACTCATCCTTCTGCAGAAGAGTATGTGCTTGACAATGAGTCACTGGATATTCTCTAAACAGAGAATATGGAGGAGACACATTGGACTCTTTACAACCCAGCATAACCACTGGAGATGAACACTTGAGGACATGAAGTCCAATCTCCTATTTGACACAAGAATGCCCTCTAAAACACTTGGCAAATTGTTGTTTAGTTTTGTTTGAACAGCTTCAATGCCAGAGAGAGCACTATTACAATTCCCTAAAAAAAAATTTATATACCTTTATTTTAGACATTTGTTCTCATCTTTCTGTAGGACAGATTCCTAGAAGTGGAACTACTGAAGAAAGGGACATTTCACAGGTTGATAGCTACTAATAAGTTGTTCATATGCATACACATAAAACACATGCTGTACTGATTTACATGATCAGCATGGCAGTCACAGGAAGACAGATAACAACTCAATCTCAGAAATGATATTCTAGTATCTCAACTTATTTCTCACAGATCAGTTTACTTTGGTTTAAATAAAAATTGAAGAAGGAGATTAGAGAACTTCTGGTTACAACTTTGATATGTAAAGAGCTTGATAGCCATCAAACTAAGAAAACAGCATTACAATAAGAAAACAGCTAAACAAATGGAAAATTGACAACTTTTCTTAGGCTCAACAGAGAATTCAGGTCACACAGCCAACCACCACCTCAAAATCTGGAGAGGGAGACAGACACTGAGAATCATAGCCAAGACCAGCTTACCTGGAGCAGAAGCCTCTGGAGCCACAAACTAGAAGGAATGCTTGTTTGGTAATTTTTTCTTTTTCTGCTGTGATTCTTATTATTTATTTTCTTCTGCTTACTGTGGGTTTTTTTGTTTTGTTTTGTTTTGTTTTGATTCGAGTATAGTTGATTTACAATGTTGTACGAGCTTCAGGTGTACAGCAAAGTAAATCCATTATACATATACATATATCCACTCTTTTTAAGATTCTTCTCCCATATAGGCCATTACAGAGTACTGAGTAGAGCTCCCTGTGCTATACAATAAGTACTTATTAGTTATCTATTTTATATATAGTAGTTTGTGCATCTGAACCCCAATCTCCCAATTTATCCCTCCCCACTTGGCCCCTGGTAACTGAAAGTTTTTCTACATCTGTGACTCTATTTCTGTTTTGTAAATAAGTTATTTTGTACCTTTTTTTTAGATTCCACATATAAGCGATATCATATGGTATTTATCTTTCTCTGTCTGACTTACTTCACTCAGTATAAAAATCTCTAGGTCCATCCATGTTGCTGCAAATGGCATTATTTTGTTCTTTTCTGTGGCTTAGTAATTAATATTCCATTATATATGTGTATCACATCTTCTTTATCCATTCCTCTGTTCATGGACATCTAAGTTGCTTCCATATCCTGGCTATTGTAAACAGTGATGCAATGAACATTGGGGTGCATGTATCTTGGGGTGCATGGTTTTATCTGTGTATATGCCAGGAATATGATTGCTGGATCATATGGTAGCTCTATTTTTAGTTTTTTAAGGAACCTCCATACTGTTTTCCATAGTGTCTGCACCAATTTACATTCCCACCAACAATGTAAGAGGGTTCCCTTTTCTCCACACACTCTCCAGCATTTATTGTTTGTACATTTTTTGATGATGGCCATTCTGACTGGTGTGAAGTACCTCATTGAAGTTTTGATTTGCATTTCTATAATAATTAGTGATGTTCAGCATCTTTTCACATGCTTTTCAGCCATCCGTATGTCTTCTTTGGAGAAACGTCTATTTAGATCTTCTGCCCATTTTTTGATTGGGTTGGTTGTTTTTTTGATATAGAGCTGCATGAGCTGTTTGTATATTTTGGAGATTAATCCTTTGTTAGTTGCTTTGTTTACAAATATTTTCCTCATTCTGAGGGCTGTCTATTCATTTTGTTTATGGTTTCCTTTACTATTCAAAAGTTTCTAAATTTAATTAGGTCCCATTTGTTTATTTTTGTTTTTATTTTCATCACTCTAGGAGGTGGTTGGAAGAAGATCTTGCTGCGATTTATGTCAAAGCGTGTTCTGCCTATGCTTTCCTCTCAGAATTTTACAGTGCTCAGCCTAACATTCAAGTCTTTAATCCATTTTGAGTTTATTTTTGTGTATTGTGTTAGGAAGTGTTCTAATTTCATTCTTTTACATGTAGCTGTTTGGTTTTCCTAGCACCATTTAGTGAAAAGGCTGTATTTTCTCCATTGTATATTCTTGCCTCCTTTGTCATAGATTAGGTGACCATAGATGTGTGGGCTTATCTCTGGACTTTCTATCCTATTACACTGACCTATATTTCTGTTTTTTGTGCCAGTACCATACTTTTTTGATTACAGTAGCTTTGTAGTATGGTCTGAAGTCAGGGAGTCTGATTCCTCCAACTCCATTTTTCTTTCTCAAGATTGCTTTGGCTATTTGGGGTCTTTTGTGTTTTCATACAAATTGTGAATTTTTTTGTTCTAGTTCTCTGGAATATACCATTGATAATTTGATAGGATTGCATTGAATCTGTAGATTGCTTTGGGTAATATAGTCATTTTCACAGTGTTGATTCTTCCAATCCAAGAACATGTTTTATCTCTCCATATGTTTGTGTCATCTTTGATTTCTTTCATCAGTATCTTATAGCCACCTGAGTAAAGGTCTTTTGTCTCCTTAGGTAGGTTTATTCCTAGGTATTTTATTGCTTTTGATATACTGGTGAATGGGATCATTTCTTTAATTTCTCTTTCTGATCTTCCATTTTTAGTGTATAGGAATGCAAGAATTTCTATGTATTAATTTTCTATCCTGCAACTTTACCAAATTAATTGATGAGCTCTAGTAGTTTCCTGGTGGCATCTTTAGGATTTTCTATGTATAGTATCATGTCATCTGCAAAGAGTGACAGTTTTACATCTTCTTTTCCAATTTGGATTCCTTTTATTTCTATTTGTTCTCTGAATGCTGCGGCTAAGACTTCCAAAATTATGTTGAATAAAAGTGGGGTGAGTGGACATCCTTGTCTTTTTCCTGATCTTAGAGGAAATGTTTTCAGTATTTCACTGTTCAAAATGATGTTTGCTGTGGGTTTGTCATGTATGGCCTCTATTATATTGAGGTAGATTCCCTCTATGCCCACTTTCCGGACAGTTTTTATCATAAATTGGTGTTGCATATTTTCAAAAGTTTTTCTGCATCTATTAAGATAATCATATGGCTTTTATTCTTCAATTTGTTGATGTGGTGTATCACATTGATTGATTTGTGTATATTGAAGAATCCTTGAATCCCTGGGGTAAATCCCATTTGACTATGGTGTATGATCTTTGTAATGCGTTGTTGGTTTTTGGTTGCTATATTTATTGAGGATTTTTGCATCTATGTCCATCAGTGATATTGGCCTGTAATTTTCTTTTTTTGTGATATCTTTCTTTGTTTTTGGTATCAGAGTGATGGTGACCTCTTAGAATGAACCTCAGAGTGTTCCTTCCTCTGCAATTTTTTGTAAGAGATTCAGAAGGGTAGGTGTTAACTCTTCTCTAAATGTTGGATAGAATTCCCTTTGGAAGCCTTTTGTTTGTTAGAAGATTTTTAATCACAGTTTGAATTTCTATACTTGTGTATGGTCTGTTCATATTTTCTATTTCTTACTGGTTCAGTCTTGGAAGGTTGTACTTTTCTAATAATTTGTCCATTTCTTCTAAGTTATGCATTTTATTTGTGTATAGTTGCTTGTAATAGTCTCTCATGATCCTTTGTATTTCTGTGGTGTCCATTGTAACTTCTCCTTTTTCATTTCTAATTTTATTGATTTGAGTCCTCTCCCTTTTTTCTTGATGAGTTTGGCTAAAGATCCATCAATTTTGTTTATCTTCTCAAGAACCAGCTTTTAGTTTCATTGATCTTTGTTATTGTTTCTTCATATCTATTTCCTTTATTTCTGCTCTGATATTTATGATTTCTTTCCTTCTCCTAACTTCGGATTTTGTTTGTTCTTCTTTCTCTAGTTGCTTTAAGTGTACGGTTAGGTTGTTTATTTTACATTTTTCTTGTTTCTTGAGGTGAAAGTGAATTGCTATAAACTTCCCTCTTAGAACTGCTTTTGCTTTGTCCCATAGGTCTTGGATCATTGTGGTTTCATTGTCATTTGTCTCTAGGTTTTTTTGATTTCCTCTTTGATTTCTTCAGTAATCCATTGATTATTTATTAACCTACTGTTTAGCCTCCATGTGTTTGTGTTCTTTCAGGTTTTTTTTCCCTGTAATTTATTTCTAATATTACAGCATTGTGGTCAGAAAAGATCCTTGATATGTTTTCAATTTTCTTAAATTTACTGAGGATTCATTTTTGACCAAAGATGTGATCTATCCTGGAGAATGTTCCATGTGCACTTGAGAAGAATGTGTATTATGCTGCTTTCATATGGAGCATCTTATAAATATTAGTTAAGTCTATCTGGCCTAATGTGTCATTTAAGGCTTGTGTTTCTTTATTTGTTTTCTGTCTGGATGATCTGTCACTTGGTGTAAATGGGGTGTTAAAGTCCTCCATTATTATTGTGTTACTGTCAGTTTTGCTTTTATAGCTGTTAGCATTTGCCTTATATATTGTGTTGCTCCTATGTTGGGTACATATGTATTTAGAGTTGTTATATCTTCTTCTTGGATTGATCCTTTGATCATTATGTAGTGTCCTTCCTTGTCTCTTGTAGCAGTCTTCATTTAAAAGTCTATTTTGTCTGATATAAGTATTGCTACTCCAGCTTTCTTTTGATTTACATTTGCATGGAATGCCTTTTTCAACTCCCTAACTTTCAGTCTGCGTCTGTCCCTACGTCTGAAATGGGTCTCTTGTAGGCAACATATATATAGGTCTTGTTTTTGTATCCATTCAGCAAGTCTATGTCTTTTGGTTAGACTATGTCTTTTGGTTGTTTTGACTAATTGCTGGAAGTTAAATGTAGAGTAGTAGGAGAGTGATCTCAGTCTTAAGGCATCCCCACTCTTTCATGGATTTTACCTCCAGGAACCCCACCAAGGTTTCAAGGTGAAAATCTAAGAAAAGTCCCCTTGGGTTTTGGGCAGAAAGAGAGAAAATTAACCATTTTGAAATATGCCCAAAGTAGTCTCTATAACAAAAACCTGTTCTCCAAAGCAAATGACTTTACCAGACCCTTATCTACCTAGAAGAGAGCAATTATCCAATTCAGCTCCCTCTAAACTTTGTCACAGAGGAGGAAAAAATGGCTAAGTACATGGTTGAAGTGAGTCCTGAGACTCAGCCTCTCAAAACACTGACATTTAATCATAAGATCATAGAACACTTCTCCATCCACACATCTTACCACCATAACAACAGAGCTCCAGTATAATAGCAGTGGATTATCTGAACAAGTTGCAAGATGCAAGAATTTATTAACTAAGAAGTTCTTAGGAAAACACAAAAAGGAAGTGAAAAAAGAGGACATTGTTGAAGTTTCTGACACATCCAACTACAGTAAACATTAAACACAGCCCAGCTCTTAGCTAGATTAATGCAAAACCTCACACAAAGGCTTATTTTCTGTCCAATACATTGTGTGGTTACCAAAAAAAAAAAAAAACCCTGTAAGACATGTTAACGGTAAGCAAAACACAATCTGAACAGAAAACAATCTTCCAAGTCAGACTTAGGTATGACACAGATTTTGGAATTATCAGGTACAGAATTTAAAATAACTTTGATTAATATGTTAAAACCTGTAATGGAACAAAATGGACAACTTGCAAGAACAGATGAATAATGTAGGCAAAGAAATGAAAACTCTAAGAAAGAATCAAAAGGAAGTGCTATAAATTGAGACTACCATAATGGAAATAAAGAATGCCTTTAATGGGTTCATCAGTAGACTAGATATGGCTGACAAAGGAATCAGTGAGCTTGAAGGTAAATCAATAGAAATCTCCCATGAAATAGAAGAGAAAAAAAGAAAAAAGAATGGAATAAAACAGAATATCTAAGAACTGTGGGACAATTACAAAATATGTAACATACACATGACAGAAAGAAATGTGGGGAAAGAATCCGAAGAAATTCTTGAAATAATAATGGCAGACGGTTTTTCAAAGTTAGTGACAAGCACCAAACCACAGATCCAGGAATCTCAGAGAATACTAAGAAGGAAACATACCAAAAAGTCTACACCTAGCTATATCATATTCAAAATACAGATAACTGAAAAAGAGGGGTGGGGGCAAGAGAGAGAGAGAGAGGAGTTTTGAAAGAGCTAGAGAAAAATAGTACCTTACCTATAGAGGGAAAAAGTAAGAGTTATATATATTTCTTATCAGAAACCATGCAAGCAAGATTTTTGGTGAAATATTGTAGTTGGTGGGGGGAAAAAAAGCCACCAACCTATAATGCTATACCCAGTGAACTTATCTTTCAAAAGTGAAGGAGAAATAGACTTTCTCAGACAATAAAAATAGAGAGAATTTGTTACCAGTACACCTGACAAGCAAGAAATATAAAAAGTAGTTCTCTCTTATGCTGCCTCTTTTGTAATATATGCAGAAAAATCATTTGATAAATTTCAGCATTTTGTATAAACATACTAGAACACTAAGACTAGAAGAAAATTATTTTTTTACATAAAAAGCTATGTTTATTAGAAATTTTCATATGTTAGATACTTTTTGTTTTAATGTAAGGAGTAAGAAAGAATACTCCCTACCACTCCTCCTGTCCAACATTTATTCACTCATAGATACTTGTTTGTCATCCACTATACTCCACTCTCCTAGGCACCAGGGATGCAGTTGGAAAGAAAACAGACCAAATTTTTTTTAATAAATAGAAAGAAAGAAATAATAAATGTCAGAAATTAATCTACATAAAGAAAGAAAGAGTATTAGAGAAGGAATAAAGATAAAATATTTTTATCTTTTTCATAAGTAATAAGGGTAACAATATATTGGGTGAACATAGCATATAGATAAGTAAAATGAATGACAACAATGATAAAGGTGATGGGAGTGGAGAATTGGGGTTACTATGTTATATGGTATATGCACTATTCATGAATAGCATAGTGTTATTTTTAAAAATGACTTAGATTAGTTGTAAATATATATGGAAAATGTTATGGCAATCATCAAAGAAATGTCTTAAAGTAGCATAATTGATTATGCTAAGAGAGAATATAAAATAGAATAATATACAATGCTTAATTAAAACCAGAGAAGGCAGAAAAAAAGAGGTAAAAATTTTAAAAAGAAATAAATGCAATGAATATAAAACAGTTAAGAACATGGTAGATATTAATCAAACTATAACAACAATCAGGTTAGAGGTGAATAGCCTAAGTATACCAGTTGAAAACATAGATGGTTAGAGTGGAAAACCAAACAAGACCCAATTATATATTATCTACAAGAAACTCACTTTTAATATAGACATGGGTTAAAACTTATGAGGAAGAGAGACTTATCATGCTAAATCTTAAGAAATCAAGATTATTTATATTAAGTTCAAACAAAGTAGATTTCAGAACAATGAAAATTATCAGAGATAAAGAAGGGTGTTTCATAATGATTAAAAGTTCAATTCTCCCAGAAGAATCTCTAAATCTTTAAACAATCCTTAAAATGCATGCACATGATGACAAAGTATCAAAATACTTGAGGCAAAAGCTGAAAGAACTCCAATGAGAAGTAGACAAATCCAATAATATAATTGGATAATGAAATAGACAAACCCAGTATTATAGTTGGAGACTTCAACACCCCTCTTTCAGTAATTAATAAAAATCCAGCAGTCAGAAAATTAGTAAGGATACAGTTGAACTGGATAGCACCATTATTCAATTGGATATTGACATTTATAGAATACTTCATCTCACAACAGCATTATATACATTCTTCTAGAGCACACATGGAACTAAAATAGAGCATATTCTGGGTCATAAAACACAGCTTAACAAATTCAAAAGAATAGAAATCATATGTTGTCAGAACAGTGGAATTAAACTAGAAAACAAAAACAGAAAGCTTCAAATTCCCAAAACATTTTGAGAAAAAAAATGCTTCTAAATTTAAAAAGGGGTCAAAGAAGAAGTCCCAAATAAGTTGTAAAATATTAGGACTAAATATAAATAAAAATAAAATATACTTGATAAAAACTGGTGGGAAAGAAATCATAAAAATCAGGTCAGAAATAAATGAAAAAGAAATGAAGGAAACGATAGCACAGATCAATAAAACTAAAAGCTGGTTCTTTGAGGAGATAAACAAAATTGATAAACCATTAGCCAGACTCATCAAGAAAAAAAGAGAGAATACTCAAATCAATAGAATTAGAAATGAAAAAGGAGAAGTAACAACTGACATGGCAGAAATACAAAAGATCATGAGAGATTACTACAAGCACCTCTATGCCAATAAAATGGACAACCTGAAAGAAATGGACAAATTCTTAGAAATGCACAACCTGCCAAGACTGAATCAGGAAGAAATAGAAAATATGAACAGACCAATCACAAGCACTGAAATTGAAACTGTGATTAAAATTTTTCCAACAAACAAAAGCCCAGGACCAGATGGCTTCACAGGCGAATTCTATCAAACATTTAGAGAAGAGGTAACACCTATCCTTCTCAAACTGTTCCAGAATATAGCAGAGGGAAGAACACTCCCAAACTCATTCTAGGAGGCGACCATCACCCTGATACCAAAACTAGACAAGGATGACACAAAGAAAGAAAACTATAGGCCAATATCACTGATGAACATAGATGCAAAACTCCTCAACAAAATACTAGCAAACAGAATCCAACGGCACATTAAAAGGATCATACACCATGATCAAGTGGGGTTTATTCCAGGAATGCAAGGATTCTTCAATATATGCAAATCAATCAATGAGATACACCATATTAACAAATTGAAGGAGAAAAACCATATGATCATCTAAACAGATGCAGAGAAAGCTTTTGACAAAATTCAACACTGATTTATGATAAAAACCCTGCAGAAAGTAGGCATAGAGGGAACTTTCCCCAACATAATAAAGGCGATATATGACAAACACACAGCCAACATCATCCTCACTGGTGAAAAGCTGAAAGCATTTCCACGAAGATCAGGAACAAGAAAAGGTTGTCCACTCTCACCACTATTAGTTAACATAGTTTTGGAAGTTTTAGTCACAGCAACCAGAGAAGAAAAGGAAATAAAAGGAATCCAAACTGGAAAAGAAGTAAAGCTGTCACTGTTTTGCAGATGACATGATACTATACATAGAGAATCCTAAAGATGCTACCAGAAAACTAGTAGAGCTAATCAATGAATTTGGTAAGGTTGCAGGATACAAAATTAATGCACAGAAATCTCTTGCATTCCTATACACTAATGATGAAAAATCTGGAAGTGAAATCATGAAAACACTCCCATTTACCATTAAAAAAAAAGAATAAAATATCGAGGATTAATCCTAACTAAGGAGACAAAAGAACTGTATGCAGAAAATTATAAGACACTGATGAAAGAAATTAAAGATGGTACAAATAGATGGAGAGATATGCCATGTTCTTGGATTGGAAGAATCAGCATTGTGAAAATGACTCTACTACCCAAAGCAATCTACAGATTCAATGCAATCCCTATCAAACTTCCACTGGCATTTTTCACAGAACTAGAACAAAAAATTTCACGATTTGTATGGAAACACAAAAGACCCCAAATAGCCAAAGAAATCTTGAAAATGAAAAACGGAGCTGGAGGAATCAGGCTCCCTGACTTCATACTGTACTACAAAGCTACAGTTATCAAGACAGTATGGTACTGGCACAAAAACAGAAAAATAGATCAATGGAACAGGAGAGAAACCCCAGAGATAAACCATGCACATTTGGTCACCTTATCTTTGATAAAGGAGGCAGGAATGTACAGTGGAGAAAGGACAGCCTCTTCAATAAGTGGTGCTGGGAAAACTGGACAGGTACATGTAAAAGTATGAGATTAGATCACTCCTTAACACCATCCACAAAACATAAGCTCAAAATGGATTAAAGACCTAAATGTAAGGCCAGAAACTATCAAACTCTTAGAGGAAAACATAGGCATAACACTCTATGACATAAATCACAGTAAGATCATTTTTGACCCCCTCCCAGAGAAATGGAAATAAAAACAAAAATAAAAAATGGGACCTAATGAAACTTCAAAGCTTTTGCTCAGCAAAGGAAACCATAAAGAAGAACTAAAGGCAACCCTCAGAATGGGAGAAAATATTTCCAAATGAAGCAACTGACAAAGGATTAATCTCCAAAATTTACAAGCAGCCCATGCAGCTCAATAACAAAAGAACAAACAACCCAATCCAAAACTGGGCAGAAGACCTAAGTAGACATTTCTCCAAAGAATATATACCAACTGCCAGCAAACACATGAAACATCACTCAACATCATTAATCATTAGAGAAATGCAAATCAAAACTACAATGAGATATCATCTCACACCAGTCAGAATGGCCACATCAAAAAATCTAGAAACAATAAATGCTGGAGAGGGTGTAGAGAAAAGGGAACACTCTTGCACTGCTGGTGGGAATGTGAATTGGTACAGCCACTATGGAGAACAGTATGGAGGTTCCTTAAAAATCTACAAATAAAACTACCCTATGACCAAGCAATCCCACTACTGGACATATACCCTGAGAAAACCATAATTCAAAAAGAGTCATATACCAAAATGTTCATTGCTGCTGTATTTACTTTGGCCAGGAGATGGAAACAACCTAAGTGTCCATCATCGGGTGAATGGATAAGGAAGATGTGGCACATACATACAATGGAATATTAGCCATAAAAAGAAACGAAATTGAGCTATTTGTAATGAGGTGGATGGACCTAGAGTCTGTCATACAGAGTGAAGTAAGTCAGAAAGAGAAAGACAAATACCGTATGCTAACACATATATATGGAATTTAAGAAAAAAAATATCATGAAGAACCTAGGGGTAAGACAGGAATAAAGACACACACCTACTAGAGAATGGACTTGAGGATATGGGGAGGGGGAAGGGTAAGCTGTGACAAAGCAAGAGAATGGCATGGACATATATACACTAACAAACGTAAAATAGATCGCTAGTGGGAAGCAGCCACATAGCACAGGCAGATCAGCTCAGTGCTTTGTTACCACCTAGAGGGGTGGGATAGGGAGGGTGAGAGGGAGGGAGACGCAAGAGGGAAGAGATATGGGAACATACGTATATGTATAACTGATTCACTTTGTTATAAAGCAGAAACTAGCACACCATTGTAAAGCAATTTTACTCAAGTAGAAATGTTTAAAATAAAAGATGTTATGTATATATATGTGTATATATACATACATACACACACACAATGGAATTGTATGCAGTCAAAAAAGAATGAAATACTGACATTTACAGCAGTGAGGATAGATTTAGAGTATATTATGCTTAGTGAAATAAGTCAGAGAGAGAAAGGCAAATACTGTATGATATCACTTATATGTGGAATCAAAAAGATAATACAAATGAATTATATACAAAATAGAAGCAGATCCACAGATATAGAAAATAAATTTGTGGTTACCAAAGGAGAGAGAGGAGGGGGGAAGGATCATGAGAGGGGAGGGGGGAAGGACCTTTACAGGTATGGGATTAACAAACTATTACATATAAAATAGATAAGCAAAAAGGATTTACTGTAGAGCACAGGGAAATATACCTATTATCTTGTAATAACCTATACTACAATATAATCTGCAAAAATACTGAATCACTATGCTGTATACGTAAAACCAACACAATATTGTAAATCAACTATACTTCAATAACAAAAATAATAATAATAAGTGGCAAGTTCATATCATTACAGGCCTACCTCAAAATAAGAAGTCTCAGATAAACAACAAAAAGAATTAGAAAAAAAGAAGAACAAATAAAACCCAAAGTTAGTAGAAGGAAAGAAATAACACAGATCAAAGCAAAATTATATGAAATCATCCTAGAAAATAGAAAACATCAATGAAACTAAGAGCTGGTATTTTGAAAAGATAAACAAAATTGCTAAACCTTTAGCAAGACTCATCAAGATATGAAGAGAGAAGGCCCAAGTAAATAAAATTACAAATGAATGTGGAAAAGTTACAAACAATATTAAAGAAATACAAACAATATAAGAGAATACTAGAAAAGATTATATGTCAAAAATTGGACAACCTAGAAGAAATGAATGAATTCATAGAACCATGTATGCTTCCAAGGACGAATCAGAAAAAAATAGAAAATCTGAATGTCTGTTTATTAGTAAAATGCAATTGAATCAGTAATCAATAAACTCCCAACAAACAGAAAGTCTAGACGGCTTCACAGAGGAACACCTTTTTGGTGTTAAATATTAATGGTTATATATAGTTTCTTATTTACTCTTCCTATTTCTTCCTCAATAAATTAAAGTATTTGACTCAATCATTTGAGTGTTTGGGGTCCTATCACTCATGATAAGTGTCCCTAAGTAACTGTTGTTTAAATTTTTGAGAGACACCAGTCATAAATTATCCATTGCTGACCATTGCATTTCTGCAAAACCCACAAACTAATAATTCACCTTCTTTATATCAGCTGTGTCCTCATGTCTTAAAACTGATAGACTCATTGCTGTGATAGATGGCCAGCATCCAGAAAGAACCTAGAAATTCATCACTGTCTTCTTTTTTAAAATGTATGTTCTCCTTCATGTCTTAGTCTTTAGGTCACTGCCTTTGCTTTCCAAATCTGACACTGGCTCCCAGATATGTCACAAATGCTGCTACCCAGAATGAGTTTTAATTACCTGATGGTTCATTTCTGTGGCTTTTAAAACAAGCATGCTGGAGACCTATCCCAGACCTACACAATAATACATTGTATATTTATCTAGCTCTGCAGTTACTTGTTATGTGTACTCCCAGTTATAATATGTTCACACTCCTTCTTCTGGCCACACTAGTCTAGTCCTTCTGTAGCAGAGAAGAGCAAACCTGACTCCATATTAGATCTACTCCTTTAGCTCTAACATTTATGCTCTATTTTCTGTGCTTAGTCATGCTGGTTCTGCACCTTTGTAAAATAATGTTCCCTATAGCATGAAATATACATGATAGCCCATTCTCAAGGCTCTGACTTTAAAAGTATAAGACTCTTCCACTCATATAGAGATAAAAAGTTGCAGAACAGAAAAAAAAAAAACACAATTGTCTTGTTAGAGATTTATAGGGACATAGTGACCAGACCTGTGGACAGCTCCAAGAACAAATGATTCCTGCACCAAGAGGTTTGCACCAACCACCCACATCCCCTCCCCTTTTAGTATAAAAGAAGCCTGAATTCTAACCTGGGTAAGATGGTTCTTTGGAACACTAGTCCACCATCTTCTCAATCTGCTGGCTTTCCAAATAAAGTTGTTATTCCTTGCCCTAACAAGTTGTCTATAGATTTATTGGCCTGTCGTGCACCAAGCAGTAAGAGCTTGGATTTGGTAACACTTCTGTCCCCAGTATTCTTCAGTAGCACAGTTGCTTATAGTTCATGTTCCTGCCAGGTAAATTCCCTTCACACACATGAAGAACTGAACATATTAGACAGTCATCAACACTCATACACTTTGTATATGAATATTTACACATCTGATATAAGTTTTTTCTGGAATATGAAACTGTGTTCTGTGTTCCCACCTCTACCCTTATGTGCACACAAATACTGTTACCTCTACAGCTCCTGTCCCACCACACTAAGAAGTCCCTGACCCTTCTAACTGCTTCTTAACAATACACATAACTTTGTTAGGTTAGGTTTTATGATAATATGATTTTACCTACTTCTTGTGATTGTTAGGAGGAAAAATTATGCTAATAGATATGGAACTGTGTATATTTAAAATATAATTATTTATCAAGTTAGTTGAAATTGAAGTGTATTTGCACTTTAATGTGATCTGGAAACATCTGTAGCTCTGAATGTAATTCTTTTCAATATTGGTGTGTACTCCTATTTTCATTATTAATGAAATGAGATATTATATCAAAAGGAATTATATCAAACCTTCAATAATATCTAACTGATGTTAGGTGAAAACCTCTAAACTGAATTTTTCTTAAGAAACTATGTTTTACTCACTTTACTGAAAATCAATGTAGTTATCAAGGACATAAAATATTCCAAGCACAAATTAAAACATAAATTAGGCAGTTTAAAAGGTACTGTCCATAAATAATCAATAGAGAATACTCCTAGGGAGTTATTTTTATAGTTTCAGAGATATTCAAAGAAAATTTTACCTTCATCCAGCATTTCTAAAGACCTGAAGTAAAGCTTTTATTACAAGGTAGATTAAAGAAAATAACCTAAAAGTAAGCAATTGTCTCAAATAAATTGAAATACTTTTACCTTAGTTTTCAATTAATTTTTGAGTACATATAGAAAGTTATTGGAATATTAAAAACATAAGACTAATGATATTCCCCTGTGTCTGGATGGCTGTGAAGTAAAATTACTAGGTTGTTAATAAAAGATAATAAGACCATTCCAATCCAATCAAGATAGCAAAGTAAAAGGATGCTGAACACATCTCTCCAAACAAATACATCAAAAATACAGCTAAGGGCTTCCCTGGTGGCACAGTGGTTGAGAGTCCGCTTGCTGATGCCGGAGACACGGGTTCATGCCCCAGTCCGGGAAGATCCCACATGCCACGGAGCGGCTGGGCCCGTGAGCCATGGCCACTGAGCCTGTGCGTCCGGAGCCTGTGCTCCGCAACGGGAGAGGTCACAAGAGTGAGAGGCCCATATACCGCAAAAAAAAAATACAGCTAAATGTGGAGAACTCTCACTGAAAAAGGTGAAAACTCCTCACTGAAAACTTGGAGACTGGCAGAAGGGCTCTTCTACAACCAAGCCTGTAAAAAAAGATCCACACAGACTCTGGTAGGAAGGAAGGAAAATCAACTTGGTCAGGACCTGTACTCCTGGTAGGGGGGCACAGAAGTGGAAGAGGATATCACAGGCTTGGGGATCCTCCCTGGGAAGGCACCCCAGCCCTGGGGTCCAACACCAGGAAGACGAGTCCCCTTAGCTGCTTTGAAAACCAGTGAGGCTTAACAGATGGCAGTAATAAAATGAGACTCCACTCTAGAAGGGCATGCACACATGCCTGTTTACTCACAGGAAAACTCAGACAACCTACAAAATGGGAAAACCTATTTGCAAATGATATGACTCACAGGCGTGAATATCCAAAATATATAAACAGCTCATAAACCTCAATATCAAAAAAACCCCAAGAAACCCAATCAACAAATGTGTAGAAAACTTGAACAGACATTTTTTCCAAAGAAGACATACAAATGGCTAACAAGCACATGAAAAGATGGTAAATGTCACTAATTGTTAGAAAAATGCATATTAAAACCACACCTATCAGAATGGCTATCCTCAAAAAACCTACAGATAACAAATGTTGGCAAGGAATGTTGAGAAGGGGAACACATGTATACTGTTCATGGGAATGTAAATTGGTGCAGCAGCTCTGGAAAACAGTATGGAGGTTCCTCAAAGAACTAATAAAAAATAAGGATATATTGCATAGCACAGGGAAATATAACCATTATCTTGTAATTACTTTTAATGGAGTATAATATGTAAAAATACTGAATCACTGTATTGTACACCCAAAACTAAAATAATATTGTAAATCAACTATACTTCAAAAAATTCAAAATATTAAAAAACTTTTAAAACAAACTCATAGAAAAAAGAAAACAAAACAAAGAATAAAAATCACATGATCATCTCAGTAGACACAAAAAGCATTTGACAAAATTCAATATCCATTTCAAAACGCTCATCAAAGTTTGTATAGAGGGAACATATCTGAACATAAATATGGTCATTTATGACAAACCCACAGCTAACATCGTACTCAATGGTAAAAAGCTGAAAGGTTTTCTTCTAATGTCAGGAAGAAGATAAGGATGCCCACTCTTGCCAATTTTATTTAAGACAGTATTTAAAGTCCTAGCCACAGCAATCAGACAAGGAAAAGAAATAAAAGGCATCCAAATTGGAAAGGAAGAAGTAAAACTGTCACTATTTGCAGATGACATGTTACTATACATACAAAAGTTTAAAATCTCCACCAAAAAACTATTAGAACTAATAAACAAATTCAGCAAAAATGCAGAATACATGATTAATATACAGAAATCTGTTGCTATGCTATACTAGTAATGGACTATCAGAAAGCAAAAGCAAGAAAACAATTCCATTTAAAATCACACAAAAAAAGAATAAAATGCCTAGGAATAAACTTAATCAAGGAGGTTAAAGACCTATACTCTGAAAACTATAAGACATTGATGAAGAAAATTGAAGATGATACATGTAAATGGAAAGATATCCCATGTTCACTAACTGGAACAATTTATATTGCTAAAATGTCTATAATACCCAAAGAAATATACAGATTTAATGCAATTCAAACTATCCATGACATTTTTCACAGAACTGGAATAAATAAAATTTATATGAAATCACAAAAGACATCAAATAGAAAAAAAGTAATCCTGAGAAAAAAGAACAAAGCTGGAAGTACTGTGCTCCCTGACTTCAAACTATACTACAAGTTTACAGTAATCAAAACAGTATGGTACTGGCACAAAAACAGGCACATAGATCAATGGAACAGAATAGAGAGCCCAGAAATAAACCCATATTCCTATGGTCAATTAATCTTCAACAAAAATATGCAATGATGGGCTTCCCTGTTGGCACAGTGGTTGAGAGTCCACCTGCTGATGCAGGGGACATGGGTTCGTGCCCTGGTCTGGGAAGATCCCACGTGCTGTGGAGTGGCTGGGCCCATGAGAGCCATGGCCACTGAGCCTGCACGTCTGGAGCCTGTGCTCCACAATGGGAGAGGCCACAACAGTGAGAGGCCCGTGTACTGCCAAAAAAAAAAAAAAAAAAAAGGTAACAAAAAGCAAATGTTGGTGAAGATGTGGAGAAAATGTAACTCTAGTACACTGTTGGTGGGAATGTAAATTGGTACAGACACTATGGAAAACAGTAAAGTTCCTCAAAAACTGCCATATGATCTGGTAATTCCACTCCTGGGTGTATCTCTAAAGAAAACAAAAACACCAAATAGAAAAGATATATGCACACCAGTGTTCATAGAAGCATTATTTACAATAGCCAATATATGGAAGCACCCTGTGTCCATCAACAAATGTAGAATAAAGAAGATTTGGTGTATACATAATGGAATATTACTCAGCTATAAAAAGAATGAAATTTTGCCATTTACAACTACATGGATGGATGTGGAGAGTACTATGCTTAGTGAAATGTCAGACAGAAAAAGGCAAAAACTGTGTTTCATTTATATGTGGAGTCTAAAAAATTAAACAAACAAATGAATATAACAAAACAGACTCACAGATATACGGAACTAACCACTGGTTTCATGTGGGAAGAGAGATACGGGAAGAGTCAAGATAGGTGTAGGGGGCTTCCTTGGTGGCGCAGTGGTTGAGAGTCCGCCTGCCGATGCAGGGGACACAGGTTCGTGCCCCGGTCCGGGAAGATCCCACATGCCGCGGAGCGGCTGGGCCCGTGAGCCATGGCCGGAGCCTGTGCTCCACAACGGGAGAGGCCACAAGAGTGAGAGGCCCGCGTACCGCAAAAAAAAAAAGATAGGTGTAGGGAATTAAGAGATACCAACTACTAGGTATAAAATAAGATACGAGGATATAATATACAGCACAGGGAATATAATCAATAGTTCATAATTACTTTAAATGGAGTATAATCTATAAAAATATTGAATCACTCTATTGTACACCTGAAACTAATATAATATTATATATCAACTCTACTTCAATTTTTTAAATAGGAAGAATTAAAGGATTGAGGCAAAAACAAAGACAAATAAAAAATAAGAATAACAAAAAAGATACCAAAGAGACAGAACACACATTGGTGGTTGCCAGGGGCTGGGAGGAGTGGGGAAATGGGAGCAACTGCTCAATGGATAAAGGATTACTTTGGGGGTAATTAAAGTGTTTTAGAACTAGATAGAGGTGGTGGTTGCACAGCACTGCGAATGGGCTAAATGCCACTGAATGGTTCACCTTACAATGCTTAATTTTATGCTCTGGGAATTTCACCTCAATTAGAAAATAAAGAATAAACAGGAGGAAGGAAGACATTGGTGATACAGGTGAAAAAATATTGGCCATGATTTAATAATAGGTGTATGAGAGTTCATATACTATTTTGCCTGTTTTGTATTTTCCATAAAAATTAAATGAAAGCAAGAATAACAAAAAAATTTTTTAAGAGCAATGAGCATTTCTGTGGCAGAGACACAGTCACTTTAATTTTACTCCAGATATTCATTTGTCCAATTAAAAAATAAAGCATTCCATCTTCCCTTGATGGGCTATGACTAAACATTGTGACTAAATGTGGGCCGATGAGATGTTAGCAAAAATGTCATGTGGATCTCTAAAAAAGGAAGGAGATATTCTCTCTTATTCTTGTTGCTTGCCTGGAATGTAGATATGATATCTGGATCTCTAGCAGCCCTCTTGGATTATGAGGTGGACTTGAAGATAAAAACCACAGTAGTCAGCCCTCTGTATCTACAGGCTCCACATCCACAAATTCAACTAATTTGGATCAAAAATATTTTTGTAAAAATCCAGAAATTTTCAAAAAGCAAAACTTGAATTTTGCACATGCTGGCAATTATTTACAAAGCATTTACATTTTATTAGGTATTGTAAATAATCTAGAGATGATTTAAAGTATATGGGAGGATACATGTAGGTTATAGGCAATTTTATGTAAGAGACTTTTAATATAAGGGACTTGAGTACCCTCAGACTTTGGTATCTGCAGGGGGTCCTGGAGCTAATCCCCCAAGGAAACTCAGGGATGAGTACTGAGGTACAGAGCAGAAATGTTGAAACCAGGATGCTTGAGACATAATGGAAAATCTGTATCATTCCTGAACTATCAACTTCCAGGCTTATTTTATGAAAGAAAGAAATAAGGACTTCCCTGGATCTGGAGGTTAAGACTCCACACTTCCAGTGCAGGGGCTGTGGGTGATCCTTGGTTGGGAAACTAAGATCCCACATGCCATGTGGCCACAAAGAAAAAAAAAAAGGAAGGAAGGAAAGAAACTCCTATCTTGTTTAAACCATTGTTATTTGTAGAATGTCTTTTCTGGTGTGTGTGTGTGTGTGTGTGTGTGTGTGTGTGTGTGTGTGTGTGTGTGTGCATGTGTGTGTCTCAACATAACCCTATACACCAGTTTTCTAATTTCTAAGTGGAAATTTCTCTTGCTAATAATTCATACATGAGCAATTCTATGTGATTTTAAGCAACATTATATGCTTCAAGCCCTTAGTCCCTATATTTCCTTCCCAATTCTCTAGTAGCCAGTGTAAAGAAGAAACAGAAATTTATCAATTAAGCCTACAAAGAAAACTTCTCTAAACAACAAGGATTGTGTATATGTGGGGCAAATACATGGATTACATGATTGTAAACATAAGTCATGTGTTATTTTTTTCTCAGACTCTTGACAAAGATGCACACAAATCTGTGTGACAAACTATGGGAAATGAGAAAATCCTGTTTTTCCAGTATCAGACATGTGCTGAAATTATTCAGCATGGCATTATTGGGTGTCCTGTCTACTTTTTTTTTTTTTTTTGGCAGCATGTGGGCCTGTCACTGTTGTGGCCTCTCCCGTTGCGGAGCACAGGCTCCAGACGCGCAGGCTCAGCGGCTATGGCTCACGGGCCTAGACACTCTGTGGCATGTGGGACCTTCCCAGACCGGGGCACGAACCCGTGTCCCCTGAATCAGCAGGCGGACTCTCAACCACTGCGCCACCAGGGAAGCCTGCTGTCTACTTTTTAATTATGTGTCAATTAACAGAGAGTGAAGGTTACTAAAATGTTTTCTTCCTGTTATGTCTTTCTTCTTCCTAAGAGAAAGAATTCCTGGGCCACTTTCTCTTACTTTGTCCAGCTTCAATACAGTATTTTCTGGGAAGTTCACTGTATGCATAACCAATGGTCTTGGGGTGGGAGTGAAAAAGTGATATTTCAAAACACCTTTCAGGACCATGTTTCTCAGACGATAAGCCCACTGACACTCTAAAATGTCAGCGTTAATAGATAAAAGCCCTCAGTGTAATAGATGCTTTCTATAGGCCATTAAAATTCAGTGTTGAGATCAAACAAAAAATATGCACATGTAACATTTTTCCTATATGGCTTTTTAAATCCTGGAACTAATTTTTTTTTAATCAGAAGAAAAATTATTCTATTATCCTCTATTCTATTGTCCAAGACAATTCATTGGAAAGAATTGACCTAGAACACACCCTAAGATTTTTCTGGCAATAAAGGCTATTTAAGAAATGCTGTAATTTCAAAGCTTCTTCCAGTTGTCTATGTGATTAAAGGTAAAGGTCAGATGCAGTAGACCTTTTTGTACAGAACAACAGTTCACAAATTATTGACTGCAAACTCTGAGACACTTCCAGGGAATCAGTAAGGTCAATTTTTTTTCATGAAACACTTAGACATTATTGATCTTTTTCACTGTATTCACATTTGCATGCTGATGGTGCAAAAAACAATGGTGGTTAAAAATGCTGGTGCCTTTGCCTGAATCAAAGCAGTGGCACCAAGCTGTAGTAGCACTCCTTGTTTTCTTCACCTCCATATCCACACAATCTCAGTTAAAAAAGAAAAAAGAGAGAGCCAGTTTCACTTAAGAATGACTTTGATGAGGGCTTCACTGGTGGCACAGTGGTTGAGAGTCCGCCTGCCGATGCAGGGGACACGGGTTCGTGCCCCAGTCCGGGAATATCCCACATGCCGCGGAGCGGCTGGGCCCGTGAGCCATGGTCACTGAGCCTGCGTGTCCGGAGCCTGTGCTCCGCAACGGGAGAGGCCACAACATTGACAGACCCACGTACCGCAAAAAAAAAAAAAAAGAAAAAAGAAAGAAAGAAAAGAATGTCTTTGATGAAGCAGTAAAGAAACTAATTGTATTAAATATTGAAAATTTAGGGAAATTTGATCTGCCGCAATGTGGCTCTCCAACAATTTTTCTGATGAGTTTAGTGGTAGTATTAACAAATGTAATATTTTTTAATATTGTACAATGAAAAGTATCACCATGTGGAAGATCTGCATAATTAAGGAAACCAATAATTTCCAAATGACCAAAACATGTTACAAAATCATACATAATTTTAATGTAAGCACACAAATATCTTATTAATATGGTTTTAGATTCCACATTGCAATTAAGTCGTTTTTAAATTTAATTTTATTTATTTTTTTAAAGAGCAGATTCTTATTTGTTATCCGTTTTATACATATTAATGTATATATCTGAATCCCAATCTCCCAATTCATCACACCACCACCACCACCCTCGCCACTTTCCCCCCTTGGTGTCCATACATTTGTTTTTACATCTGTGTCTCAATTTCTGCCCTGCAAACTGGTTCATCAATACCATTTTTCTAGGTTCCACATATATGCATTAATAAACGATATTTGTTTTTCTCTTTCTGACTTACTTCACTCTGTATGACAGTCTCTAGATTCACCCACGTCTTTACAAAAGATTCAATTTTATTTCTTTTTCTGGCTGAGCAATATTCCATTGTATATATGTGCCACATCTTCTTTATCCATTTATCTGTCAATGGGCATTTAGGTTGCTCCCATGTCCTGGTTATTGTAAATAGGGCTGCAATGAACATTAGGGTGCATGTGTCTTTTTAAATTATGGTTTTCTCTGGGAATATGCCCAGTAGTGGGATTGCTGGGTCATATGGTAGGTCTATTTTTAGTTTTTTAAGGAACCTCCATACTGTTCTCCATAGTGGCTGTATCAATTTACATTCCCACCAACACTGCAAGAGTGTTCCCTTTTCTCCACACCCTCTCCAGCATGTTATTGTAGATTTTCTGATGATGCCCCTTCTAAAAGGTGTGAGGTGATATCTCATTGTAGTTTTGATTTGCATTTCTCTAATAATTAGTGATGTTGAGCAGATTTTCATGTGCTTTTTGGCCATCTGTATGTCTTCTTTGGAGAAATGTCTCTTTAGGTCTTTTGCCCATTTTTTGGATTGGGTTGTTTGTTTTTTAAATATTGAGCTGCATGAGCTGTTTATATATTTTGGAGATTAATCTTTGTCCATTGATTCATTTGCAAATATCTTCTCCCGTTCTCAGGGTTGTCTTTTCATGTTGTTTGTAGGTACTATTGTTGGCAAAAGCTTTTTAAGTTTCACTAGGTCCCATTTGTCTATTTTTGCTTTTTATTTCCATTACTCTAGGAGGTGTGTCAAAAAAATTCTTGCTGAGATTTATGTCAAAGACTGTTCTTCCTATGTTTTCCTCTAAGAGTCTTATAGTGTTCAGCCTTACATTTAGGTCTCTAATCCATTTTGAGTTTATTTTTGTGTATGGTGTTAAGGAGTGTTCTAATTTTGTTCTTTTACATGTGACTGTCCAGTTTACCCAGCACCACTTATTGAAGAGACTGTCATTTCTCCATTGTATAGCCTGGCCTCCTTTGTCATAGATTAATTGACTATAGGTGTGTAGGTTTATCTCAAGGCTTTCCATCTTGTTGAATTGACCTATATTTCCATTTTTGTGCAAGCACCATACTGTCTTGACTACTGTACCTTTGTAGTATAGTCTGAAGTCAGGGAGTCTGATTCCTCCAGCTCCGTTTTTTCCCCTCAAGAATGCTTGGCTATTTGGTGTCTTTTGTGTCTCCATACAAATTTTAAGAATTTTTGTTCTATTTCGGTAAAAATTGTCATTGGTATTTTTATAGTGATTGCATTGAATCTGTAGATTGCTTTGGGTAGTATAGTCATTTTCACAATATTAATTCTTCCAATCCAAGGACATGGTATATCTCTCCATATGTTGGCATCATGTTTAATTTCTTTCAGCAGTGTCTTATTGTTTTCTGCATACAGGTCTTTTGTCTCCCAAGTATGTTTTTCCTCGGTATTTTATTCTTTTTGTTGCAGTGGTAATTGGGAGTGTTTCCTTAAATTCTCTTTCAGATTATTCATCATTAGTGCATAGGAATGCAAGAGATTTCTGTGCATTAATTTTGTATCCTGCTACTTTATCAAATTCATTGAGTAGCTCTAGTAGTTTTCTGGTAGCATCTTTAGGATTCTCTATGTATAGTATCATGTCACCTGCAAACAGTGACAGTTTTACTTCTTTTCAAATTTGGATTCCTTTTATTTCTTTTTCTTCTCTGATTGCTGTTGCTAGGACGTCCAAAACTATGTTGAATAATAGTGATGAGAGTGGACATCCCTGTCTTGTTACTGTCTTAGCTGAAATGCTTTCAGTTTTTCACCATTGAGAATGATGTTTGCTGTGGGTTTTTTGTAAGGTCTTTATTATGTTGAGGTAGGTTTCCTCTATGCCAACGTTCTGGAGAGTTTTTATCATAAATATGTGTTGTATTTTCTCAAAAGCTTTTTCTGCATCTATTGAGATGATAATATGTTTTTTCTTCTTCAATTTGTTAATATGGTGTATCACATTGATTGATTTACATATATTGAAGAACCCTGCATCCCTGGGATAAATCTCACTTGATCATGGTGTATGATCCTTTTAATGTGTTGTTGGATTCTGTTTGCTAGTACTTTGTTGAGGATTTTTGCATCTATATTCATCAGTAATATTGTCCTGTAATTTTCTTTTTTTGTAGTATCTTTGGTTTTGGTATTGAGGCGATGGGGGCTTCATAGAATGAGTTTGGGAGTGTTCCTTCCTCTGCAATTTTTTGGAAGAGTTTGAAAACGATGAGTGTTAGCTCTTCTCTAAATGTTTGATAGAATTCATCTGTAAAACCATCTGATCCTGGACTTTTGTTTGTTGGAAGATTTTTAATCACAGTTTTAGTTTCATTACATGTGATTGGTCTGTTCATATTTTCTATTTCTTCCTGGTTCAGCCTCAGAAGGTTGTGCATTTCTAAGAATTTGTCTATGTCTTCCAGGTTGTCCATTTTATTGGCATAGAGATGCTTGTAGTTGTCTTTTAGGATGCTTTGTATTTCTGTGGTGTCTCTTGTAACTTCTCCTTTTTCTTTTCTACTTTTACTGATTTGAGTCTTCTCCCTCTTTTTCTTGATGAGTCTGGCTAATGGTTTATCAATTTTGTTTATCTTCTCAAAGAACCAGCTTTTAGTTTTATGGATTTTTGCTATCATCTTCCTTGTTTCTATTTCATTTATTTCTGCTCTGATATTTATGATTTCTTTCCTTCTGCTAACTTTGGGTTTTCTTTGTTATTCTTTCTCTAGTTCCTTTAGGTGTAAGGTTAGGTTGTTTATTTGAGATATTTATTCTTCTTGTGGTAGGATTGTATTGCTATAAACTTCCCTCTTAGAACTGCTTTTGTTCCATCCCTTAGGTTTTGGATCATCGTGTTTTCATTGTCATTTTTTCTAGGTATATTTTCAATTCCTTTGTGATTTCTTCAGTGATCTCTAGGTTATTTAGTAACGTATTGTTTAGCCTCCGTGTGTTTCTGTTTTTTCCTTTTTTTTCCCTTTAGTTTATTTCTAATCTCATAGTGTTGTGGTTGGAAAAGACGCTTGATATGATTTCAGTTTTCTTAAATTCACTGAGGCTGGATTTCTGACCCAAGATGTGATCTATCCTGGAGAATGTTCCATGTGCACTAGAGAAGAAGTGTAATCTGCTGTTTTTGGATGAAATGTCCTATAAATATCAATTAAATTCTATCTGGTCTATTGTGTCATTTAAAGCTTGTGTTTCCTTATTACTTTTCTGTTGGATAATCTGTCCATTGGTGTAAATGAGGTTTTAATGTCCCCTACTATTATGTGTTATTGTTGATTTCCTCTTTTATAGCTGCTAGTAGTTGCCTTATACATTGAGGTGCTCCTATGTTGGGTGCATATATATTTATATTTGTTATATCTTCTTCGATTGATCCCTTGATCATTATGTAGTGTCCTTTCTTGTCTCTTGTAATATTCTTTATTTTAAAGTCTACATTATCTGATATGAGGATTGCTACTCCAGCTTTCTTTTGATGTCCTTTTCCATGGAAATCTTTTTCCATCCCCTCACTTTCAGTCTGTATGTGTACCTAGGTCTGAAGCGGGTCTCTTGTACACAGCATCTATATGGGTCTTGTTTTTGTATCCATTCAGCGAGCCTCTGTCTTTCGGTTGGAGCATTTAATCCATTCATGTTTAAGGTAATTATCGATATGTATGCTCCTATTACCATTTTCTTAATTGTTTTGTTTTGTTTTTGCAGGTCCTTTTCTTCCCTTGTGTTTCCCACTTAAAGAAGTTCCTTTAGCATTTGTTGTACAGCTGGTTTGGTGGTGCTGAATTCTCTTAGCTTTTGCTTGCTGTAAACTTTTTGATTTCTCTGTCGAATCTGAAAGACATCCTTGCTGGGTAAAGTAATCTTGGTTGTAGGTCCTTCCCTTTCATCACTTTAAATATTTCATGCCACTATCGTCTGGCTTGTAAAGTTTCTGCTGAGAAATCAGCTATTAACCTTATGGGAGTTCCCTAGTATATTATTTGTCATTTTTCCCTTTCTGTTTTCAATAATTTTTCTGTGCCTTTAATTTTTGCCAAATTGATTACTATGTGTCTCAGCGTGCTCCTCCTTGGGTTTATCCTGTATGGGACTCTTCACTTCCTGGACTTGGGTGGCTATTTCCTTTCCCATGTTAGGGAAGTTTTCGACTATAATCTCTTCAAATATTTTCTCACGTCCTTTCTCTCTCTCTTCTCCTTCTGTGACCCCTATAATGAGAATATTGTTGCATTTAATGTTGTCCCTGGGGGGTCTCTTAGGCTGTCTTCATTTCTTTTCATTCTTTTTTCTTTATTGTGTTCCACAGCAGTGAATTCCACCATTCTGTCTTCCAGGTCACTTATCCGTTCTTCTGCCTCATTTATTCTGCTATTGATTCCTTCTAGTGTAGTTTTCATTTCAGTTTTTGTACTGTTGATCTCTGTTTGTTTGTTCTTTAATTCATTTAGGTCTTCATTAAACATTTCTTGCATCTTCTCAATGTTTGCCTCCATTCTTTTTCTGAGGTCCTGGATCATCTTCACCATCATTATTCTGAATTCTTTTTCTGGAAGGTTGCTTATCTCTACTTCGTTTAGTTGTTTTTCTGGGGTTTCATCTTGTTCCTTCATCTGGTACATAGCTCTCTGCCTTTTTATCTGGTCTATACTTCTGTGAATATGGTTTTTGTTCCATGTGCTGCAGGATTGTAGTTCTTCCTGCTTCTGCTGTCTGTCCTCTGGTGGATGAGGCTATTTATGAGGCTTGTTTAAGTTTCCTGATGTGAGGGTCTGGTGGTGGATAGAGCTGGCTATTGCTCTGGTGGGCAGAGCTCAGTAAAACTTTAATCTGCTTTTCTGTTTCTGGGGGGTCTGTGTTCTCTCCCTGTTGTTTGTTTGGTCTGAGGTGACCCAACACTGGAGCCACCTGAGCTCTTTGGTGGGGTTAATGGTGGACTCTGAGAGGGCTCACGCCATGGAGTATTTCCCCAAACCTCTACTGTCAGTGTCCTTGTCTTCACGGTGAGACACAGCCACCCCACTCCGCTACAGGAGACCATCCAACACTAGCAGGTAGGTCTTGTTCAATCTCCTGTCGGGTCACTGCTCCTTCTCCCTGGGTCCTGGTGTGCACAAGGCTTTATGTGTGCCATCCATTAGTGGAGTCTGTTTCCCCCAGTCCTGTTGCAATCAAATCCCTGTAGTCTTCAATTCTGATTCTCTAGGAATTCCTCCTTCCATTGCTGAACCCCCAGATTGGGAATCCTGACATGGGTCTCAGAACCTTCACCTCAGTGGATGAACTTCTCTGGTATAAGTGTTCTTCAGTTTGTGAGTCACCCACTCAGTAGTTATGGGATTTGATTTTATTGTGATTGTACTCCTCTTACCATTTCACTGTGGTTTCTCCTTTGCCTTTGGATGTGGGGTATCTTTTTTGATGAGTTCCAGTGTCTTCATGTCAACGATTTTTCAGCAGTTAGTTGTGATTCTGGTGCTCTCTTAAGAGGGAGACACAGCTCTTGCTCTTGACTCAGAGTGCATTCAGCCTCCTCACTTTGCTGGTTTTAAAACTGAGGGGTTCACAGGGAAAGATGATGGAAACAGCCTCTGTGTTCCTCTCATATGAGTTTTCCTAGACATTGCAATTAAGTTTTAAGATGCTAAAACTTGTTGAATTTTCATGTAATATCAAAAATATCTACAATTATCTGAAAAGGCTACAAAAAATAATTCTATTTTAATGCTTGTTTTGCAAATCTGAATTTATTCCAACAGTTATCACTAGATGAATGCAGAAAACTGCACCTAACTGTGGGTGCCTTGTAGGAATACATAAAACACACTGGAGCACACATGTCACAAGGATATTGTGATGCACCCATGCACATCTGACGTTCTAATAGATTTCACTTCACCCTCCCACTGCCACTACACAGAAACACACAAGGTGCAACCCTTCCAATTGCCAAGGATACAGGGTCCCACACTCTCGCCTCTTTAGTTTTACCCATTTCCTCTCAACTTATCTTGTACTTTTCCTCTACGTTTGTGTTCTCTTTTCTTTCTCATCTCTCTCCTCTCTTTTTTTTTTTTTTTTTGTCTCCCTTTTGTTCCCTTCCCTCGCCCTTAGGGTGGTGGACCTGGGATCTAGGTAGGTGGTTCCATGACCCAACTAGGTGGTTCACCTAGTTTCATGAACAAACTTCAGGTCTTTGGCAAGGTAAAGTGCTGTATTATAGTATTTATTCATTTCTTAACTATTTAATGTGTAAAACTTTGTTACCATTTTTATTAGATTACTATCTGTTTTTAAATTAGATTCCCAACCAGTTCTTTGCATGTCACTGAGAAATTTTGAAACACTATATCTGTTCTTAACCTTGTTTTCATAAAACTTTATTTTCCTGTGCTTTTTAGGAATGCATGTGTGCCATTAATGCAGAACTGACTGTACTCCTCTCTATTTTCTTCATAATCTTCTTTGAGTGTTACCTATACTTCACAAACTTCATCCAGATTTTCTTTGTATATTTTGACCAAAGCACTGTATTGCAACACCTTCAATGCAGAAGCAGAAATGAAAATCCACTGTCTTTTATTACGCCAGACGTTTAAAAATTTTGAAAAATATGCAGGATCATTGTTCTCATGAAATTGTTTTTGGTTTTGGAAAACAGTTATTTTCCATAAAAAAGTTAACTGCTTGTGTTTATTATTATTATTTTAGGTGAATTTTTTTAAAACATCTTTATTGGAGTATAATTCCTTTACTATGGTGTGTTAGTTTCTGCTTTATAACAAAGTGAATCAGCTATACATATACATATATCCCCATATCTCCTCCCTCTGGTGTCTCCCTCCCACCTTCCCTACCCCACCCCTCTAGGTGGTCACAAAGTACTGAGCTGATCTCCCTGTGCTATATGGCTGCTTCCCATTAGCTATCTATTTTACATTTGGTAATGTATATAAGTCCATGCCACTCTCTCACTTCTAGATTAATTATTAATATATAAATATTTTTAACATTTCTCTTAATTCCTGGTAAGATAAATATCAGGAGATATAGCCCACATAAAGGAAAGCTCTTTAAGGACCTCAGTATTTCAAGAGTATAACGAGTTCCTGGGACCAAAAAATTAAGGAACTTTTAGTTTAGAAAAGCACATATTTATAAGCCTCTCAATTCTGAAACACAATATCCAAGTTGAAACACAGTATCTGCTCTCTATGTAAAAGCTACATGAAGATTTAGTTTTCCAACTGGTAAGAGAAAGGCAGGTCCCTGAACTTGGGGCATTATGGAAATAATCTCTTTGTTATTTTGTGTAGAAGTAAACAAGAATGAGCTAGAGCAGCCTGGAGAATTTATAACAAAATGTTCAGAAAATGTCTAGAGATGGCAGGAAGAGTTGAGAGTTCAAGCTTATAGGCAACAATCAGGGCATGCAATGGCCCAAATCCAACTCTTGAAAATCCCACCAATAACAGGAATATTCTATATTTCCTGTGATAAAATGCAAAATAAGAATACAGATTATTTTATTGGGTATTCCAATAATATAGAGCCCAGAAAGCTGGAGAGTTAGGGATCACTCTGGTATTTATGTTTGTATCAGACATTTACTTTATGTCACTGACACCTCCTTCACACCTTCATTGTCCTATATCAAATGTGAGGCCAGCCCATTTCCCAGATGACATCAGTGGGTAAAAACTGGAGAAAAGCCAGTTTGTGTTTGCTTGTATATCTAAATGCTAATCTACTTCACTGATAATCTTTTACGTTTCCTGCATCTCAAAAAATAAAATAAGGCAGAAAGAGGAGCTCGTTCTGCCAATGGAATTATTCTTGATTTATTTCTTTGTCCCTTATCCTTTAGGAAATGCATCTTGCTGTAATTCCATCAAACACGACTCTGATGTAGACTCTGATAAATAAATAAAAATCAAGGAAATAATTTATGCAGAGAACTTTGGTCAAATTATGTAATTTCCATTTTATTTTTTGGTAAAACTGAGTAGTATAGGGAACAAATTATCAATTTCAATCCCATTAATTGATATTAAATAATATTATTTTAAAGATGCTTTTAATTTATTAGATTTTTTACCATTAAATATTGACTATTTTAAAAGTACATTTAAATGTGTTTACACTAATGGACAACATTTTTTCTAAGAAAATAAATACTGATGATAGTTGACAACATCTGGAGGAATCTCTAGGGTAAAGTGAGTACCTTCTACCCTTGTTGCTTGTAGAAAGTGATGGGGGTAGAATGGGCAACATGATCCAAATCTGGGGACCCTTTCTTGTCTTTCTAGAACAATCTATCAATTCAGGTCTGCCCATCTAAGAAAGCATCATTGAAGCTATGTCACAGGGGAACAACAATCTCAGGAATATATAATTCAGCTTCCATGCGAAATTATACTTCTGAGGGATTTTTCCTTTTCCTTCCACATTATTCTAACTCTGTAAATTCTATTCTCAGGAAAAGCATGGGTAGTTCACATACCATGAATATTTGATCTGTCAGATTTAGAAGAAAATGATCAACATTTTTGTAGCCTACTGTCAGCCCTATTTCTTTTTGCTTTTTTTACTTTATTCTACATTTTACTTTAGAAAAATTAGATAGCAGTAGTCATTCATTATTCCATTTTGCAGTAAACAATTTATGATAATAATTATTAATGTTTTTGCTCAATTTTTCCTATTGTTATACCATTAAGTAACATTGACTTCTTTCTTTTTTACACTATTTTGAATATTGAGTTGGTAACCTGTCTTGCAGGAGGGTAAAGAGACTTTGGAATAGTACAGTATAATAGCAGTCAGTCACTTTGTTTTCCTCTCGTACATGAGTTTTTAGACAACATAGATTTTTTAAAAAATAAGTCACTCATTTCATGACTTTAAAACAAGAAAAAAAAAAACAAAACAGTTATGGACACAGAGGAACATTACCCCGTAGATAATATTAGGTAAACATAGAAAATTCAAAGAAGCACAATTTTAAATAATCTTTTATGAAAGGTTATTGCTTGATCATTTTAGAATCTACTAATTATTACTGTTTCTGGGGGAAAATCTTAAGGGTGTTTTTCCTCCTAGATTCAGAGATGAAGAAATTATAAAAATAATAATGCTAGGCATAATAAGAAAAGAGAAAATATCCAGATTCATAGTAGTAGTTGCTCCTCTGTTGTTGCTAAAACTAAATAATTTCTAGAACATAAAAGCAACTACAATTCTTGTCACTCCTTGATTTCCTTTATAAAAAGTGGACTAAGTATGAATGCAGCTCCATTGGGAAGAACATAGCTCTCCTTTTAGTAACCATTATCATGAAAATGAAGCTTAGAACATCTAAACAATAAACAAGACATATCTTTGACATGAGACATGAAGTTCTGAGCTATACTATCATTTTGGTATTAAACTAGAGGCAGATTCCAAACAGCAGCTCTTTATCATTTTGATAACTTCAAATGACAGGTAGATATAAGTAGGTGTTGCTATTACTGTACTTAGGAAATCATGAGCATTGATGTGCAAGACTCCAGGATAATGAGTTTTTGAAAGAGATGTCCCCAGTCTGGATAGCACTGCTATTATTAACTAGCAAATTTCTCAAATACATTTTATAAAAGTTAATCACATTCCAGTATCTTTCTGAAGGTAGTCAGTAGTACCCCTTCTTTGTGCTTTAACCACAGGGTTTTTTTCTTCCTCTCCTTTTTTCAGGGGCCTAATATGAGGAAAACTACTGTGTTGAACCCCAAAATTTTTAAATCCTTTGACTCAGGTCTGTGAAAATAAGCTTCAGCTTACTAAAGTTGCAGGGGTGGTACTGTTAACATTTCCCAAAGTCTAGGAATTGAGAACGGTCAGTATTATAGTTCTTCTAAATAGCTCAATAGACAACCTCTGTCACTATGCATTTGCTTTCTAGAGTCCACAAGATAAACCCTTCCAAGTCAAGGGCAACAATCATAGCAGATGGTAAATGAACACTTGAGAAACCAACTTTGGGATTTCATTTATCTTTTCAACTAAGAAACAGGAATAGTGTATGAGAAGGCCAAGAAAGTTGAGGAATCATATCTTTATTTAGACTTTGGGGATGAATTTCTAAATAGGACCAAGTGACTCCCCTGATGTTTGGGAAGCTTGGAACAATATGAGCTGTCTTTCATATTCTATACACCTTTATGTCCCTTACAATATGTATGGTGTACATGGTGGGAATATACTATCTGTTCATTTAAAAATAGACTTAAACAGGGCTTCCCTGGTGGTGCAGTGGTTGAGAGCCCGCCTGCCGATGCAAGGGACACAGGTTCATGCCCTGCTCCGGGAAGATCCCACATGACACAGAGCAGCTAGGTCCGTGAGCCATGGCCACTGAGCCTGCGTGTCCAGAGCCTGTGCTCCACAACGGGAGAGGCCACAACAGTGAGGAGCCAGCGTACCACACACACAAAAAAAGACTTAAACAGAGCAGAATGGACAACTTGGAACCCCTTTCTTCCTACTGGTGACATTGTGATGAAGATGGTGATAAACCAGTGTTCCTCTAATTAGCTCACAGTAATAACTCACTGCACCTTGTAGTTACAAAGCATTTTCATAATCCCGAGCTCAACTGCCTGTGAGGTCATTGCCATTATTATCATTTCTATTTTTAAAATAATGAAACTGAGACAAAACAAAGATTTTGAGAAACATCCTCCAAAGTCAAAAATGTAAGTAGGAAGCATAATAGGAACTTAAAAAATGAGTTTTTTTACTATACACCCAAGCTTCTGAGGAATCTAAATTCCTTAAAAATTCAAGGAGTATGTAAATAGAGAGTAGTGTCTTATTAATCCTGGTCAATTAATATACATTTCTTATTTGGAAACTGGCAGAGAATTATGACTCTTATTTACCACAATTGCTTTGAAGCGTTCACAGAAATTTGTTAATAATTGAGCTTGGTAATTGAGCTTCACAGGCTGAAGCACTTGGCAAATGTGTCATGAGTGAGACAAAGAGCAGGCCGAGAAGCTCATTAATCATTGCTTTCCATTCACTGATTACAGAAAAGTAAGAAACTCAGTGCTGCTGAAATAAGGCTACAAAATTTCTTTCACAATAAAACATGGTCCCTGAATTTCCAGACAGAACATCTTTGAGTCATGATTGAAGTCAAATATGATTCTTTCAAAGCGTTTTCTTGTAAGTAATTTTATTAGTAAAAATATGGTAAACAATATGTTAACAAAGAGATTGTACTCTGATTTTCACAAGTGATGTTTCTATGTATGCATCGTTTTGGCTTAGATGAAAGCAAACAAATAAAAAGGTGTACACTTCTATCTCCCCCCACCAAAAATTATTTAAAATAGCATCATTTAAAATATCAGTCAACGCTTTTTCATAAATCCATATACAAAACAAAAAAAAGAAGAAGAATATATTGAAACAATTTTTGCATTTGTGTTCATGTGGAGTGGTAAAAATTCTTATACTATAGGTATGATAATAGTGTAATAAGGTTATGTGACTGTCTTTTTAAAAATATCAGGACTTGTATTTCCAAATAAGTGTTAGACTTTCTCAAACCTTTTAGAAGTAAAGTGGAATATAAATCACAAATGAAAAGTGAATGATGCTGTCAGCTCACCATACATAATCCTGTAACACTTCCATTGCTCAAGTTGTTTCTATTCCCCTTTTAGAATTACTTTCTAAGTCTGTGACACCTCATTTAAATGAATGTAATGAGAGCGAATGCTCAGCCTTTTGGCAGTCTTTTATTTTTGGAATAATAAAAAAGTCATTTGTTTCCAATTCTGGTAAGTTTGGGGAGTCTATGGAGTTGTATTTAGAAGTCTATTTCTCACAATCAAAGAAATATTAACTTGAGCATTAAGAAAAGAAAGACTTAACCAGAATGTCAGTCCAGACCAGACAGGTATGGGTTTTCAACTTTCAAGGTTTTGTTGTTGTTGTTGTTGTTGTTGTTTCTCTCTCTCTCTTTTTTTGGTCAGGAGAAAGTGGTGTAAAGTAGAGAAGTGGGTTTATTTTCAGTATAATTTTTTCCATTGTCTTCTGTCCAAAGAGCAAAAGCTAATCAAACATATTTCATACCTTGATATCTATTGTCAGGAATGTAGGTTAAAACACAAGTATCATTCCCATTCACAATAATAAACTGAAAGAGAAGCACTAGGTGGGTTTTCTAGGACCACTCAAGGAGCTTCTCAATTAACATTTCCTAAATTCTTGCACCTAAAAACGACACCACAATTTTCTGGTGAATCTTCCTAAGACAAGATCCGTAATATTTTTGAGTAATTATGAAGAATGCGAGAGTCTAAGCTGAGAAAAAATATCTTCTCTGTTTAAAATTTAATTTCATTTGGAATTAAATCACCTATTCTTTACAATTGTAGTATTTAGATTATACTGGATATTAGGTCCATAATACAGTATATACACGTCCATGTGAAACAGTCCTAATGAACATAGCCCTTTCTTTTTTTCTAAAAAGTAATATTACACTGGCTTTTCTATCTACATGGAAAGTCCTGGGGCACAATGTTAGATTCTTTGTTAATGTGAAGAATCTTTACCTCTTTAAAACAGTACATTGTATCACTGACTCAACCCAGAGTACACATGCTCAGCCTCCCTGTGAAGGGCTCATGATACAATAGCTCTAGAAAAGATACTTTTCATTCAACAGCATCAACCAATGGACCAGAAGTTTGAATAATTTGAGATATAATTTCACAGAAAGTTGAGAAAAATAAAAATTGCAATGACAAGTGATAAAAATGAATGAAATACATGAAAAAACAAGATTTTAATATAATAATTTATCTGCTTTTGATATACTTCCCCCTGCTGAACAAATACTTCCTGCTTGTTATTGCTCTAATTGAAATAGTTTGGTACACCTAGATTGAATTTTTAGTTCATCCAGGAGTCCTCGTGGAACACAGAGAGGAAAAATATCACCAAATTTTTATTCTGTGTCAACAAAATGACTACTCATTACTACAGATTCTGCAGAGGAAAAATTCGGGCATACTGATTATTTGCCACTATGTCAAACCAGTGTTGTTTTGCGATAGTGCTTTCTCTAGCCACCACAACTAAGAGTACTAACAACCACATTTTTTCACTATATGCCAGGCTCATCCTCTGAGGAAGGGACCACTGTTATTCTCATTTTACAGGTGAAGAAACTGAGGCCCAGAGTGGTTAAACTATATTATCAAGAAAAAGAAATTTTCATAAGGAAAACAGTCTGTCAAGAACAAAAATGAGGGATTAGGAACCAAGATGGCAGAGTAGAAGGACATGCTCTCACTACCTCTTGTGAGAACACCAGAATCACAACTAGCTGCTGGACAATCATCAACAGGAAGACACTGGAACTCACCATAAAATATACCCCACATACAAAGACAAAGGAGAAGCCACAATGAGACGGTAGAATCAAATATAATAACTGCTGTGTGGGTGACTCACAGACTAGAGAACACTTTTCCCACAGAAGTCAACCAACTGGAGTGAAAGTTCTGAGCCCCACATCAGGTTCCCAACCTGGGGGTCTGGCAATTGGAGGAGGAATTCTTAGAGAATGAGAATTTGAAAGTTAGTGGGATTTTATTACAGAACTTCAACAGGACTGGGGGAAACAGAGACTCCACTCTTGGAGGAAATACACAAAGTAGGGTGAGCATCAGGACCCAAGGGAAGGAGAAGTGACCCTAGGGGAGACTGAACCAGACGTACCTGCTAGTGTTGTAGCATCTCCTGAAGAGGCAGGCAGTGGCTGTATCTCAGTGTGGTGACAAGGACACTGGCAGCAGAAGTTCTGGAATGTACTCCTTGATGTGAGCCCTCCCAGAGTCTGCCATTAGGCCCACAAATGAGTCCATGTAGGCTACAGTGTTGGGTTGCCTCAGGCAAAACAACCAACAAGGAGGGAAACCAGCCGCACCCATCAGCATTCCAGTAGATTAAAGTTTTACTGAGCTCTTCCCACCAGGGCAACAGTCAGCTCTACCCACCACCAGTCGCTCCCATCAGGAAACTTACACAAGCCTCTTAGAGAGGCTCATCCACCAGAGGGCAGACAGCAGAAGCAAGAAGAACTACAATCCTGCAGCCTGTGGAACAAAAACCACATTCAAAGAAGGATATACAAGATGAAAAGGCAGAGAGCTATGTACCAGATGAAGGAACAAGATAAAACCCCAGAAAAACAACTAAATGAAGTAGAGATAGGCAACCTTCCAGAAAAAGAATTCAGAATAATGATGGTGAAGATGATCCAGGACCTTGGGGAAAAATGGAGGCAAAGATCAAGAAGATGAAAGGAATGTTTAACAAAGACTAGAAAAATTAAAGAACAAACAAGCAGAGATGAACAATACAATAACTAAAATGAAAACTACACTAGAAGGAATCAATAGCAGAATAACTGAGGCAGAAGAACAGATAAGTGACCTGGAAGACAGAATGGTGGAATTCACTGCTGCAGAACAGACTAAAAAAAAAAAGAAGGAAAAGAAATGAAGACAACCTAAGAGACTTCTGGGACAACAGTAAACACAACAACATTCGCATTATAGGGTTCCCAGAAGGATAAGAGAGAGAGAAAGGACGCGAGAAAATATTTGAAGAGATTATAGTCGAAAACTTCCCTAACATGGAAAAAGAAATGTCCACCCAAGTCCAGGAGGTGCAGAGAGTCCCATACAGGATAAATCCAAGGAGAAACACACTGAGACACATAGTAACCAAATTGGCAAAAATTAAAGACAAAGAAAAATTATTGAAAGCAGCAAGGGAAAAACAACAAATAACATACAAGGGAACTCCCATAAGGTTAACAGCTGATTTCTCAGCAGAAACTTTACAAACCAGAAGGAAGTGGCATGATATAGTTAAAGTAATGAAAAGGAAGAACTACAAGCAAGATTACTCTACAGGACAAGGATGTCTTTCAGATTTGATGGAGAAATCAAAAGTTTTACAGCAAGCAAAAGCTAAGAGAATTCAGTACCACCAAACCAGCTCTACAACAAATGCTAAAGGAACTTCTCTAAGTGAGAAATAAAAGAGAAGAAAAGGACCTACAAAAACAAACCCAAAACAATTAAGAAAATTGTCATAGGAACATACATATTGATAATTACCTTATATGTATATGGATTAAATGCTCCAACCAAAAGACACAGGCTCACTGAATGGATACAAAAACAAGACCCATCTATATGCTGTTTACAAGAGACCTACTTCAGACATAGGGACACATACAGTCTGAAACTGAGGGGATGGAAAAAGATATTCCATGCAAAAGGAAATCAAAAGAAAGCTGGAGTAGCAATACTCATATCAGATAAAACAGGCTTTAAAATAAAGAATGTTACAAGAGACAAGGAAGGACACTACATAATGATCAAGGGATCAATACAAGAAGTAGATATAACAATTATAAATATATATGCACCCAACAGAGGAGCACCTCAATACGTAAGACAATTGCTAACAGCTATAAAAGAGGAAACCGACAGTAACACAGTAATAGTGAGTGACACTAACACTTCACTTACCAATGGACAGATCATCCAAAATGAAAATAAATGAGGAAGCATAAGCTTTAAATGACACAATAGACCAGAGAGATTTAATTGAAATATAGGGCATTGCATCCAAAAACAGCCGATTACACTTTCTTCTCAAGTGCACATGGAACATTCTCCAGGATAGATCATATCTTGGGTCACAAATCAAGACTCAGTAAATTTAAGAAAACTGCAATCACATCAAGCATCTTTTCTGACCACAACGTTATGAGATTAGAAATGAATTACAGGGAAAAAACGTAAAAAACACAAACACATGGAGGCTAAACAATACATTACTAAATAACCAAGAGATCACTGAAGAAATCAAAGAGGAAATAAAAAAATACCTAGAGACAAATTACAATGTAAACACGATGATCCAAAACCTATGGGATGCAGCAAAAGCTGTTCTAAAAGGGAAGTTTAGAGCAATACAAGCCAACCTCAAGAAACAAGAAAAATCTAAAATAAACAATCTAACCATATACCTAAAGGAAATAGAGAAAGAAGAACAAACAAAACACAAGGTTAGCATAAGGAAAGAAATCATAAAGATCAGAACAGAAATAAATGAAATAGAAACAAAGAAAACAACAGCAAAGATCAATAAAACTAAAAGCTGGTTCTTTGAGAAGATAAACAAAATTGATAAACCATTAGCCAGACTCATCAAGGAAAAGAGGGAGAGGACTCAAATCAGTAAAATTAGAAATGAAAAAGGAGAAGTTACAACAACCACCACAGAAATACAAAGCATCCTAAGAGACTACCACAAGCAACTCTATGCCAATAAAATAGACAACCTGGAAGAAATGAACAAATTCTTAGGAAGGTATAACCTTCCAAGACTGAACCAGGAAGAAATAGAAAATATGAACAGACAAATCACAAGTAATGAAATTGAAACAGTGATTTAAAGTCTTCCAACAAACAGGAGTCCATGACCAGATGGCTTCACAGGTGAATTGTATCAAACATTTAGAGAAGAGCAAACACCCATCCTTCTCAAACTCTTCCAAAAAATTGCAGAGGAAGGAACACTTCAAACTCATTCTATGAGGCTACCATCACCCTGATACTAAAACCAGGCAAATATACTGCAAAAAAAAAAAAAAATACAGACCAATATCACCGATGAATATAGATGCAAAAATCCTCAACAAAATACTAGCAAACAGAATCTAACAACAAATTAAAAGAACAATACACCATGATCAAATGGGATTTATCCCAGGGATGCAAGGATTCTTCAATATATGGAAATCAGTTAATGTGATAAACCATATTAACAAATTGAAGAAGAAAAAACATGATCATTTCAATAGATGCAGAAAAAGCTTTTGACAAAATTCAACACCCATTTATGATAAAAACTCTCCAGAAACTGGGCATACAGGGGACCTGCCTCAACATAATAAAGGCCATATACAACAATACCAAAGCAAACATCATTCTCAATGGTGAAAATCTGAAAGCATTTCCTCTAATATCGGGAACAAGACAAGGGTGTGCACTCTGACCACTATTATTCAACGTAGTTTTGGAAGTCCTAGCCACAACAATCAGAGAAGAAAAAGAAATAAAAAGAATACAAATTGGAATAGAAGAAGTAAAACTGTCACTGTTTGCAGATGACAAGATACTATACATAGAGAATCCTAAAGATGTCACCAGAAAACTACTAGAGCTAATCAATGAATTTGGTAAAGTTGCACTGTACAAAATTAATGCACAGAAATCTCTTGCATTCCTATACACTAATGATAAAAAATCTGAAAGAGAAATTAAAGAAACACTCCCATTTACCATTGCAACCAAAAGAATAAAATACCTAGGTATAAACCTACCTAGGGAAACAAAAGACCTGTATGAAGAAAACTACAAGACACTGATGAAATAACTTAAAGATGATACCAACAGATGGAGAGATATACCATGTTCTTGGACTGGAAGAATCAAAATTGTGAAAATGACCATACTACCTAAAGCAATCTACAGATTCAATGTTTTCCCTATCAAATTACCAATGACATTTTTTATGGAACTAGAACAAAAAATCTTAAAACTTGTATGGAGACAGAAACGACCCTGAATAGCAAAAGCAGTCCTGAGGGAAAAAAACGGAGCTGGAGGAATCAGACTCCCCGACTTCAGACTATACTACAAAGCTACAGTAATCATGACAATATGGTACTGGCACAAAAACAGAAACATAGATCAATGGAACAAGATAGAAAACCCGGAGATAAACCTACACACCTACGGTCAACTAATCTATGACAAAGGAGGCAAGGATATACAATCAAGAAGACAGTCTCTTCAATAAATGATGCTGGGAAAACTGGACACCTCCATGCAAAAGAATGAAATTAGAACACTCCCTAACACCATACACAAAAATAAACTCAAAATGGATTAGAGACCTAAATGTAAGACCAGACACTATAAAACTCTTAGAGGAAAACATAGGAAGAACACTCTTTGACATAAATCATGGCAAGTTCTTTTTTGGTCCACTTCTTAGAGTAATGGAAATAAAAACAAAATTAAACAAATGAGACCTAATGAAACTTCAAAGCTTTTGCACAGCAAAGGAAATCCTAAACAAGACAAAAAGACAATCCTCAGAATGGGAGAAAATGTTTGTAAATGAATCGATGGACAAAGGATTAATCTCCAAAATATATAAACAGCTTATGCAGCTCAGTATTAAGAAAACAAACAACCCAATCCAAAAATGGGCATAGGACCTAAATAGACATTTCTCCAAAGAAGACATACAGATGGCCAAGAAGCACATGAAAACTGTTCAACATCACTAATTATTAGAGAAATGAAAATCAAAACTACAGTGAGGTATCACCTCACATCAGTTAGAAGGGGCATCATCAGAAAATCTACAAACAACAAATGCTGGAGAGGGTGTGGAGAAAAGGAGACCCTCTTGCAGTGTTGGTGGGAATGTAAATTGATACAGCCACTATGGAGAACAGTATAGAGGTTCCTTTAAAAACTAAAAATAGGATTCCCTTGTGGCGCAATGGTTGAGAGTTCGCCTGCCGATGCATGGGACACTGGTTCATGCCCCGATCTGAGAGGATCCTGCATGCTGCAGAGCGGCTGGGCCCTTGAGCCATGGCCACTGGCCCTGCACGTCCGGAGCCTGTGCTCCACAGTAGGTAGGCCACAGCAGTGAGAGGCCCGTGTACCGCCTAAATAAAGAACTAAAAATAGAATTACCATATGATCCAGCAATCCCACTACTGGGCATATACCCAGAGAAAACTATTTCAAAAAGACACATGCAGCCCAGTATTCACTGCAGTACTATTTACAATAGCCAGGTCATGGAAGCAACCTAAATGCCCATTGACAGACAAATGGATAAAGAATATGTGGTACATATAAACAATGGAATATTACTCAACCATAAAAAGGAACGAAATTGAGTCATTTGTAGAGGTGTGGATGGACCTACAGACTGTCATACAGAGTGAAGTAAGTCAGAAAGAGCAAAACAAATATCGCATAGTAATACATATATGTGGAACCTAGAAAAATGGTATAGATGAACTGGTTTGCAGGGCACAAATTCAGTCACAGATGTAGAGAACAAACATATGGACACCAAGGAGGGAAAGTGGTGGGTGTTTGCAGTGGTGGTGTGATGAATTGGGAGATTGGGATTGACATGTATACACTGACGTGTATAAAACTGATGACTAATAAGGACCTGCTGTATAAAAAAAAATGAATTAAATAAAATTTAAAAAGAAAAAAATTCCACATTTACCTTTAGTGGATGTGTGGTTATAAGTCCAGTGTGAAAAATAAGGATACCTTGAAAATGATGAATTAAATTAAAAATTTATTTCATAAAAATAAAAACAAAAATGAACTATGTATGTACAAATAAAACTGAGATACTCAAAATAAACATTCCTCCAGATAAAGTGGGTTACAAGCCTTATGCTCATCTGAAATCTTGTCATAAACTAAAATAATATACTATTTCCAATCAAACAAACTTCAGCTTACACTGAGAGACTATATAATCATACATTGCACTGAATAAAAATTTGAATGTACAAATATGCACTAAGGAACTATATTGTTTAGAGGTTAAAAACGTTGACTCAAATGGAATTTTAATGAGAATAATGGGGAAAGAATAATTTTTACTAGCAGGAATTGAATAAATATATTCATTGAAATCAGTGAAGGGGTCACTCCCTGCATTTTATTTAGTTTACAACTCAAAAACAAATTCTTATGGGCCTTGGTGGTGCTCATTTGTTGGAAGGATTGTTAAATGATTCTAAGAGATTGGATGTAACTCATTACTCTATAACATTCAATCATTACTGAATTCTTAATATTAAGAATTATCTACATATTATGGTTAAAGTTGAGTTATGTGATTAAAGCTGCATTAATCAAGAATTAAAAACTATTCCAAGTTATTGGCAATATTAAATGATAGGTTGTATTGTTAAATCACTGAGGAGTATTTTGCTAAGTTTTATAGTTTTCTTAAAATGAATGTTTAGTTTTTCTTCAGAAATAGTAATATTGAGGTTATGTATAAATAATACATATAATAAACAAAAAGCAATTAATAATTTTAAATGGTAGATTATTAACTGCGGCCTTTTTAACAAAGTTTTATCTTTCAATAAGAATTCAAGAAAGAGGAAGACCACTCAAAGCTGAAATGTTTAGGAACGGATTCCTAGCAGACAGGGAAGTGAGATGAATATACCGGGCAGTCATTAAATAAGCATTGGATAAAAGAGAGGAAGCCAGTCACAAAATCATGGCAGAAAAACATGAATGTAGTTTCTATATGTAGATGCAGCTTTAAAATATTGATTTTTGTATTACTAAACACTATCTGTATTCTAAAATTAGTTGAAAATTTTGCTTTCAAAATTCACTGATAAGGAGGAGCAATTGCATTGTATTAGTAATTGAGTTTTATGTTATACTTAGTCTGAGTAGAGCATGCTTATTATTTCTATTATATGATTTGTGGTTACTATGTCTTCCACTAAATCTCCAATACTTTTTTTAATTAGATAATTTTAGAGCTTTGTGCAACAAAATTCAAATATGTATTGTTTTTTGAGGAGAAACAAGGGAAAAAATTTAATATTCTTGTCATTTCTAGATTCTTCATGAAACTAAACATATAATCTTTAATTAAGTAGGTATAATTAGTTTTTTATCTTGATTTTGTAGGGAAAATATCTTTGAATACAGAAGATAATTTTGCAAAAACAGAGATGAGTGGGCAGAGAATGATTTGCAAAGTAAAATTTAGTATTTTTTTTTTACCATTTAGAGAAAGTAGTTTCAAATGAAACAGTTTCTTTTTCCCCCTTTAAAGCCATTAATCATAGGGAAAGAAGCATAGGAGCAGAACAAGTAAAGGTGTTATAGATTAATTTCTGTATCACAGGAAGCTACAGGGAAATTCAAATAAGTGTGATATCACAACATAAGGCCCTTTTACATGTGCTTTAATTTCAAAAATTTCTTTGGAAGCTTGGAAACTACATTGTCATTGATTAATTGAATTTCAGAATTAAAGGGGCTATGTTTTATAGATTTTCTTTTATATACAATTTAAACCACAGTTCCATTCAGCACATCTTCACAAATACAAACAGCAAATAATTGAAAATCTGCTTCTCTTTCTTCTAAATTCTCATTGTTGCCCTTCTTCTCTAAGCCAGTGTTTGACTTTTTCCAATTTCTATACATGCTTCTTAGGCAAGGTGCCAGTCAGTGTGACTCCAGCTGGTGCATGAACTAGAAGGGGCTTCTTATATCACCAGACAGAAAGCCTACAGGTGAAGGCACAGGTGCCATGGCAAGGAGAATCAAGGTAGCACAGTGATAGAGGATGTACAGAATGAAATCAGGACTGGGAAGAAAGAAGCCTGCTGCCCAGTGGTGTTCCCAGTGTTAATTTGTTAGATTAATTTAACCGTGTAGCATATCAACAAAAGTAAAGCAAAGGTGCCTACTCATTCAATAAGATACTGTGTGTGTATCTTCTTAATATATACACATATATAACAGTATAAATATATATAGCTTCTTGAGATATATAATACATATACATAGGTACATATATAACAGTATGTATATATATGCAGATATATATATATTTACATATACAGTAGTCCTCCCTTATTTGCGGTTTCACTTTCCACAGTTTCAGTTACCTGCGATTAATGGTTGTCTGAAAACATTAAATGGAAAATTTCAGAAATAAGAAATTTATATATTTTAAATAGCACACCATTATGAGTAGCATGATGAAATCTCGCACCATTCCACTTGGCCCAGCCCAGGATGTGAATCATCCCTTTGTCTAGTATGTCCCATCCATTAGCCACTTGTAGCCATCTCAGTTTTATTAGATCTACTGTCACAGTAGCACAGTGTTTGTTTAATTTATAAATTAAACTTCATCACATGTATATACATACAGGAAAAAACAGTATATGTGGAGTTTGGTACCATCTGCAGTTTCAGGCATCCACTTGGAATGTATCCTGTGTGGATAAGAGGGGACTATTGTATATATATACTTTTATTATTCCTAAAGTAGAACATGAACTTGTTAAATGTACAGATTTTTTCTCCTTGGATAACTTTTTGAGATAAAGTTAAGAACTATATTTGAGCACACCAATTTTTCCAACAAAAAGCCATAATCAAAGAAAAAGACTAATAGTAGAGCTTTTAAAAATAACTTTAGAATTATCTCCTATAGAAAACAAGAATTTTGTTAATGTTTGGGATAACTTACCATGTGAAACCCATCTAGAATTCTAAACTTTGAACACATCACAGGAGCATGGCAGTAACCTAATCTATTTTTTTTTCAAAAATGTAAAATATTTATTTTCTTCTATTAGATACTTTGGATAGTAAAAAATGTAACATATGAATGTTTTTCAAAATGGAATGATGCATGCAAATATTTATCAATATTTACCTAAAATATTTCTTTTTTCCCCACATTAAACTTTGTTTAAGTGTTCTCAAAATTTTGAGAAATTAGCTCTCAATTAGAGATACATTTGATGTACATGTTTTAAAATATTCTAGAAAATAAAAACAAGGGAATGAATAAATAAAACAAGAATGGCAAAATGTTGATAATTACTGAATCTTGGTGATGAGTATATGGAGGTTTTATATGTGATTCTCTCTGATTTTGTGTGTTTGAAAATCTTCAAAGCAATTTTGAAAAATTTGCTACAGCTTTTTACTAAGTTGTTTCCATTTAGAAATACAGATTTCAGAAACTAACAACAACCACAAAACAAATGATACACAAACATTTTTCCTTCTAATTTGTACAATATACTGTTATCATCCATCTGCTTTACACCATTAAACTTGAATGGTCATTTGAGAGAAACATTTCTAAGGTCATTCTTCTGATTTAGATTGAATTGGCTGAAGATCTAGGAAGATTGTCTCTTGCAGTCTCCTGCAGCCTTCCTGGCAGTGTCTTGAAGATACACACAACAATACAAACATATATACATGATAATGTCTCAATATCAGAACCATTATCTGCTTTCAAGAATTTGAGTCCTTCTTCCAGCTTCTTACCAAGATGGCCATCTTCCCATTAAGCCAAATAAACTTTTAAGCAATGTGAGGAATACAAAACCAAACATGAATACAGAGCTAGCTCTGCTTTGGCCTGGATGGTTCAGGATGATGACTTATGCAGTGAAGCTAGCTGTTGCTGTTGGTGGGCATTCTTGCTGTCACTAGCCACTTTGCAGACTCAGTCTCAGTGGTAAAGCTCATACTGTCTCCTGGTGAACTAACTATACTTACCTGTCATGATGTTATTTAGCAGACTTCACTTTGTGGGGCCTTTAGGGACTTTCCACCCCCTCACTTGTTCCCATAAACCAATTCTTCTCCCTATCGTGCGCCACTCCTTCTCCCTATCGAAACCAATTCTTCTCCCTATCGTGCGCCACTCCTTCTCCCTATCGAAACCAATTCTTGGAGTTTTTCAGTTGACGGGGACTTGCCAGACAGCGGGTAATTTTCCAGTTGCCCGTAACAGGTATACGCCCTAACCGCCACAATGAACAGACAACTATAACGGCCAGAAGGTGGGACAAAAGTTCCTAAGCCAATGAATTCAAAAGTCACCACATTTACCCAATCATTGTGAGAATATACCCGCCCTATGAATAAATAAACCTATAAAAAGTATGTGATTCCGCTTTTAGGGGTTCCCCATCGGCCTCCTGCGTGAGGTTCAGGGAACCCCGGTGCATCGGCTCCTAATAAACCTCTTGCGTGTTGCAACGGCTCTCGACTCTTGGTGGTTCTTGGGCGAGTTGGAATCCCTCGTAGACCGCTTGGGTCTAACAACTTCAGTTGACCTTTTGACTGGATCAAAGGTAAGCACTATGCTTGATCTTAGAACACTAGTCTCCATAAAGCCAATGGGAATGACTTATTCCAAATTTAAAGATATTCTGGAGGAATATATAGTAGATTTTGTAAGTTAAGTTGGTGATGTGATGCAATTCCAAACTCATCTCATGAGTGAAAGCATGTCAGAACTTACCTCCAGCATTTTGTCACAATTTAAAAAGAAAATTGACTTAAACGTTACCTGTATGCATTGTAGTTAGCTTTTTAAAAGTAATTGCTGACTCTTTTGACAATTTCCTCAAATCTTGTGAGGTCTAGTGTGGCTTGGTAGAATATACTTGCTAACAGCAACTATCATTGTTTTAAAATGTGTAAACTAGAGTAATATTCCTTGAAGTATCAGACATAAATACAATAAAAATGAAGTATCTGTAATCAGACTTAATAATAATTCTCTATGCCTGAGGGCTCACATAGTGTTTGCAGGTCTCCAATTTCCACAAAGAGATATTAATGGTGATACTATACTCACAGCCATTTTCCCAAGACTAAAGTAGGTACATGAGGAAGTCCTCCATCTCAGCAGCCTCCTTCTCAAATTTCTTTACAATTTACCTCTTGATTCTATTAATCTCTTTTTCCAGTTCCCAAATCCCTAATATGTCTATTTTAATATCCAGAGTTTTTATTAGTCCTCTGAATGTTTGCATAAAATCATCATATTCAGTCTTTGTCCATATTATTCACATAAAACATGGTGTATGGATCAAGGAAGACAACAATACTATTTCATTTTGCAGTTTACTAACAGTTCTTTGAGCACTGTCTTTGGTTTGGAGCCACAGACTTAAGGATGAACATTTTTTAAACGAAGGGTATACTGTGAAAACCCATCAGAATGACAAAATAAGCCAGAATCATGTTATATAAGAAAGAATTGAGGAAATCAGGACCAGAAAAAAATGAAGATTTGGGATGCCATTTGGATAAGGAAAGAAAAGAGAGTGATGGGATAGAAATTATAGATATAGGTTGAGACTCGATTGAAAGAAAGAATTAGCAGGAGCTCTTAAAATGAAATGTGGTGGCCCAGGAGGCAGAGAATGTTCTATCGCTGGAGGTATTTAAGGGAAAATGAGATGAGCATCTGCATGGAAAACTTTGAGTTATTTGTCTAGATAATTTCTAAGGTCTCATCCAGTTGCAAAAGTCTCTGATTCTTTCATCAATTCTGAAATTAGTAAACAGAGCTCTCTATTGCAAACAAAACCGGGCACGGGCTTCTTTTACAACAGCAGTGGGGAAAAATCAATCTTCACCAAACTTTAATGTTCTTCAAACATAAAAACTCTTTCTTTTCGAATTATGGTTTTCTCCGGGTATACGCCTAGGAGTGGGATTGCTGGGTCATCTGGCAGTTCTATTTTTCTTTTTTTTAGGAACCACCATACTGTTTTCCATAGTGGATGTACCAATTTACATTCCCACCAACAGTGCAAGAGGGTTCCCTTTTCTCCACACCCTCTCCAGCATTTATTTTTTGTAGATATTTTGATGATGGCCATTCTGACCGGTGTGAGGTGATACCTCATTGTGGTTTTGATTTGCATTTCTCTAATGATTAGTGATGTTGAGGGTGTTTTCATGTGCTTTTGGCTATGAGTATGTCCTCTTTGGACAAATGTCTATTTAAATATTCTGCCCATTTTTTTCATTGGGTGGTAGTTTTTTTGATATTGAGCTGCATAAGCTGTTTGTGTATTTTAGAGATTAATCCCTTGTCAGTTTCTTCATTTGCAAATATTTTATCCCATTCTGAGGGTTTTCTTTTTGCTCTGGTTTCCTTTGCTGTGCAAAAGCTTTTAAGTTTAATTAGGTCCCATTTGTTTCATTTTGTTTTTATTTTCATTACTCTAGGAGGTGGGTCAAAAAGGATATTGCTGTGATTTATGTCATAGAGTGCTCTGCCTATGTTTTCCTCTAAGAGTTTTATAGTGGCTGGCCAACATTTAGGTCTTTAATCCATTTTGAGATTACTTTTGTGTGTGGTGTGAAAGAATGTTCTAATTTCATTCTTTTACATGTAGCTGTCCAGTTCTCCCAGCACCACTTATTGAAGAGGTTTTCTTTTCTCCATTGTATATTCTTGCCTCCTTTGTCATAGATTAGGTGACCATAGGTGCATAGGTTATCTCTGGACTTTCTATCCTATTCCATTTTTGGTTTTGTTCCAGTACCATACTGTCTTGGTGACTGTAGCTTTGTAGTGTAGTCTGAAGTCAGGGAGCCTGATTCCTCCAGCTCCATTTTTCTTACTCAAGATTGCCTTCAGGGCCTTTTGCATTTCCATACAAACTGTAAAATTTTTTGTTCTAGTTCTGTGAAAAATGCCAGTGGTAGTTTGATAGGGATTGCATTGGATCTGTAGATTGTTTTGGGTAGTGTAGTCATTTTGACAATACTCATTCTTCCAATCCAAGAACATGGTATATCTCTCCATCTGTTTGTGTCATCTTTGATTTCTTTCATCAGTGTCTTATAGTTTTCTGAGTAAGGTCTTTTGCCTCCTTAGGTAGGTTTATTCCTAAGTATTTTATTCTTTTTGTTGCAATGGTAAATGGCAGTGTTTCCTTAATTTCTCTTTCTGATTTTTCATTGTTAGTGTATGGAATGCAAAAAATTTCTGTGTATTAACTTTTTATCCTGCAGCTTTTCCAATTCATTGATGAGCTCTAGTAGTTTTCTTGTAGCATCTTCAGAATTTTCTGTGTATAGTATCATGTCATCTGCAAACAATGGAAGTTTTACTTCTTCTTTTCCAATTTGGATTCCTTTTATATCTTTTTCTTCTCTGATTGCTGTGGCTAGAACTTCCAAAAGGAGGAATGGATAAAGAAGATGTGGTACCTATATACAATGGAATATTACTCAGCCATAAAAAGAACTAAATGATGCCATTTGCAGCAATGCAGACAATTATCAAATGATATCACATATGTGGAATCTAAAAAAAGAGTACAAATGAACTTATTTACAAAACAGAAGTACAGTCACAGATGTAGAAAACAAATGTATGTAGGGAATGGGGGACATAAATTGGGAGATTGGGATTGACATAAACACACTACTATATATAAAATAAATAACTAATAAACACCTACTATATAGCACAGGGGACTCTACTCAGTAATAGACCATTTCGGAAAAGAGTCTAAAAAAGAGTGGATATATACATATGTATAACTGATTCACTTTGCCATACACCTAAAACTAACATAATGTTGTAAATCAACTATACTCCAATCAAAATTTTAAGAAAAACAGTTATATGCACCAAAAAATTGAACAAAAAAAGTAAATCTAGATTAAAAGTTAAGAGATAATTTCTTTTATTTATTTATTTATTTATTTTGCAGTACGCGGGCCTCTCGCTGTTGTGGCCTTTCCCGTTGTGGAGCACAAGCTCCGGACGCACAGGCTCAGCAGCCATGGCTCACGGGCCTAGCCGCTCCGCGGCATGTGGGATCCTCCCGGACCAGGGCACGAACCCGTGTCCCCTGCATTGGGAGGCGAACCCTCAACCACTGCACCACCAGGGAAGCCCAAGTGATATTTTAAAATAAATAAAAACTGTTTCTGTAACTCCTTAAATGTAGGTCTTGCTTAATTGTTCATTAAAATCTCAAAAACATTAATTCAAAGTAATGCTTTGAATGCTGGGGCTTCCCTGGTGGTCCAGTGGTAAAGAATCCACCTTCCAATGCAGAGGATGCAGGTTCAATCCCTGGTCAGGGTACTAAGATCCCACATGCTGCGGGGAAAATACTGAGCCCGTGAGTCACAGCTAGAGAGTCCACATGCCACAAACTCCAGAGCCCACATGCTCTGGAGCCCATGCACCACAACAAGAGAGAGAAAACCTGCATTCCACAACTAGAGAGAAACCCTGCCCCACAGCTAGAGAGAAGCCTGTGTGCTGCAACAAAGATCCCACGTGCTACAACAGGCTCAACACAGCCAAAAATAAATAAATAGAATAAATAAATAAAATAAATATTTAAAAAAATGAAGTAGTTGAATGCTTATTATTTTCATATATTAATGAGCTCTTCAATAAAATATGTTTCTAACACATCATATATAGCCCTAACGTATTTCACATGTATGAACTCCCAGGTGTATATTTAATCTCAAGAATAGAAAGGGTTATTTTAGAATATGCCAGTGTTCCTTTATGCTACTATTAACAGCATTGATGGTAAGAACACCATCTTAGACACTGAATAGAAATGGGTTCTTGTTCAGGCTGTGCCACTGACTTAGCTATGTGAACTTCTGCCACCCAACCTTCCTAACTGAACCAGTTTCTTCACCTGTAAAACATAGATAATATCACTATTTATCTTGTATTATCATCATAAGTTAAATACAATAATGCACAAAAAGTACCTAAAATACTCTTGATGATAGCAATTATTCAATAAACATTGTTTGCTATTATTGCTGCAGCTGTCATTCTTAAAATTTAACCCAAGAACATGAAGTAAGTTTTTACATTTTACAAATCTTCAAAAGTGTAATCTAGGAGTTCCTTGATATTCCAGTACTCACCTGCATAGCAGTTCTCACAAATTAGAATGTTTTCATTTTTACTTCATTCTTATTTTCAATTCTATGACAAATATTTGGTCAATGTAATAAAGAAGCAAATTTTCAATGGGAAATTTTTCAAAATTGGTATCATAGATTTATGCTTGATATTGTCCTAATAAACTTGAAGTAGCAAATTATGCTTAGTCCCCAGGTGTGACCTGAAAGTTGTGCTTGACCTCATCATACACTGTTACACAGTAATTTGCAGTATTTATCAAAGTATAATTGATAATAATCAATTATACTTTGATAAATACTTATAATCACAGATATCAATTATATTAACAAATATTAATGTTATGTTTTATTCAAAGAAAAATTATTTTATTAAGCTAAAATTATTTGCCCAAATTTTCTGCATAGGACTTTGGAACAGAAGTAAGATTAATCAGCTTCTTAAAAAAGTTTTCATAGCCACAGGCTTTCATGAATGAATTCATGTTCAATGGTAGAATAAAAAAAAGTTCAAAACAGATATATTGTCTCTGATTTTAGCAGAAATTATTTCCAAAGAATTGTGAAAATATTTAGGAACTAACAATTTGTCATCAAACACATTAAAATTCTCTATTGATATGATTCATCACATCTATCTATATATGTATATATATATATAACATAAAATTTTACATGTTATATATGTACATATCATCCACTACCATACCAATTTTTCCCATAACCCAAAGGCAACCTATATTAATAGTTTACTATCTACTATTTCAACCCTCTCTTTTTACTTCTGCCATCTTGGTACAGTGTATAAAGAATTTACTTCAGCTTGATTCACTTAATCTCTCAAAGGGCTCATTTTAAGAACATACATGTAGCAACTTTATCCCCCAAATGCAACATATTTTAAGAACTAAAGCTGCTTTCTAAAAAGGTAGGATAGAGGAAACAGAGAGGGTATGTTTCACTCCATTGAGTGATAACATCCAGTTCCTACAAATTAATTTGCCAATCTTCATAATATTATTGTAAATATAGAGTATAAAGTCATGACTAGGGATTGCATTGAATCTGTAGATTACTTTGGATAGTATAGACAGTTTACAATATTAATTCCTCCAATCCATGCATATCAACAATATATGGAATCTAAAAACATGAACTCACAAGAAAACAGAACAGAATGGTGGCTGCCAGAGGCAAGGGGTGTGGGATGAGCAAAATAGGTAAAGTGTGTCAAAAAGTACAAACTTCTAGTTATAAGATAAATAAGTTCTGGGCATGTAATGTACAGCATGGTGATAGTTAATAACAGTGTATTGTATATGTGAAAGTTGCTAAGAAAGTAGATCTTAAAAATTCTCTTCACAAGAAAAAATAATTTGTAACTATATGAGGTGAGGAATGTTAACTAAACTTATTGTGGCAATCATTTTGCAATATATATGTATATAAAATCATTGTGTTGTATATATTAAATTAATACAATGTTATATCAACTATATCTCAATAAAACTGGAATAAAATAACATCATGGCTAATATTCAGACATTGAAGTGAAAGCAATAAGGAGGAGAGGTAAGAAGAGGATAAGTATGAATAAAAGCAGCAGAAGAAAATTTTTCCAAACCCCACTTAGTAAATCAAAAGGAAAATTCAAATGATAACCCAAGGCTAATGATTTCTGAATTCACATTTTATGTAATATCTTATTCACTCTTCTTGTAATGTGAATATTTTTTACAGAAATAGCTTAAAATTTCTAAGCTTTTGATTGAAATAAAAAAAGATCTAAATTTACTCACTAAGTTTTATGCCATTAGTGTTATTCTTCAATGTATTTTCCGTTCAGTGAATCGTGGACCAACATATAAGAAATATTCATGGAAGACAAAGTACTCAGGCCAAAAACGCAGTGGATAAAAGCTGAAACAAAATCTTTGTAAAAAACCTTAAAATTAATTTTGGTTCTAAAACCTCTTTCAGATTGTTCAGAGAGTGAGAAAGAGAGAAACAAGGGAGCAGTATCGTTACTTTCAAGCACAATTTTTTAAGTATTACAAAAATTCTTTTTAAATTATTCTTGCGAGTCTCAGGAATATAGACTTGTGTTCAATAAATCTGTGAAGAAATACAGGAGGCTCCATGGCTCTTGAGGTGACAACAGAGCATAGAGGTTAAAAACCTGGACCTGGGTCCATGGAAAAGCTTGAATCGAATTCAAGCTCCACTATTTTCTAGCTTCATGAAATCGGGCAAGTCCTCAACATCTCTGATTCTTAGATTCCTTTTGTATAAAATGAGGATAATGATAGTACCTGCCTCATGGGGTTGTGATAATGCATTACAATGCTTAACAGAGTGCCTGCCCATAACAATTATTATTAGCTAATAAGGTTATGAAAATTAAGATCTCTTAAGCAAAATAGATGACCATTTTACTTGCTTATTCATGGATAAGCAACAAACAATTGCTGCTTCAAAAGAGCTTGACTCTAGGGATTCCAAAAAAAGCTCCATGATTTGACAGTCCATCAAGCAAAGCAGAGGGAAAGGAAGCCTCTAGAGAAAAATTGCCTCTAGCACAAAAATGCCCAGCTCCAACTCTGCATTTTTATTAACACATTGGGAGAAATTTAAAGTAATCTGGTAACATAGTTCTTAAAATGGGATTTTTCTCACATCTTTTCAACAGTACCTTTCAACACTCAAGTAAACATATTCATTTAGAACCTAGTCTACAACAAAAAGCAAATCAGGAGAGAAAATAGTTTTTCTGTGTTGTCAATCCAAGTCATCACATGAGAATACGTCAGTAATTTTCAAAAAGTGCCATGAATATAAAAATTACCATTTTAGAGACAGTTGTTTGAATAGTTTCATGCTGTTGGTCAGAAACAGAAATTAAGTGATTCTTCCATAAAACAGGAGAATAAAATAGATGAGCTCCCTTCACATTTGATGATGTGGAATGGGGGAAGAGAAGTGCAGTTTGTTCATCAGGCGTATTGAAATTTTGAAACTTTGCAAAATAACTTATAAATAAATATCTCAGAGGTATGAAGTGATTGTGATTAAAAAGTCATTCTATAGACCAAGTATTTGACCTTTCAGTTCTATCTTTTGAATTCTATCAAAACTTTAGCCTTGAGGAACGGCTTGAAGATGGCGGAAGAGTAAGACGCGGAGATCGCCTTCCTCCCCACGGATACACCAGAAATACATCCACACGTGGAACAACTCCTACAGAACACCTACTGAAGGCTGGCAGAAGATCTCAGACCTCCCAAAAGGCAAGAAACTCCCCACGTACCTGGGTAGAGCAAAAGAAAAAACAGAGACAAAAGAATAGGGACGGCACCTGCACCAGTGGGAGGGAGCTGTGAAGGAGGAAAAGTTTCCACACACTAGGAAGCCCCTTCGCGGGCGGAGACTGCGGAGGGCGGAGGGGGGAGCTTCGGGACCGAGGAGGAGTGCACAGCGACTGGTGCGGAGGGCAAAGCGGGGGGATTCCCGCACAAAGGATCAGTGCCGACCAGCACTCACCAGCCAGAGAGGCTTGTTTGCTCACCCGCCGGGGCAGGCGGGGCTGCGAGCTGAGGCTCGGGTTTCGGTTTCCAATGGAAAGCAGGGAGAGGACTGGGACTGGCGGCTTGAACATAGCCTGAAGGGATTAGTGCACCACGGCTAGCCGGGAGGGAGTCCGGGGAAAAGTTTGCAACTGCCGAAGAGGCAAGAGACTTTTTCTTCCCTCTTTGTTTCCTGGTGCGCGAGGAGAGGGGTTTAAGAGTGCTGCTTAAAGGAACTCCAGAGACGGGCGCGAGCCGCGGCTAAAAGCGTGAACCCCAGAGACGGGCGCGAACCGCGGCTAAAAGCGCGAACCCCAGAGACTGGCTCGAGCCGCGGCTAAAAGCGTGGACCCCAGAGACGGGCGGGAGACGGTAAGGCTGCTGCTGCCGCCACCAAGGGGCCTGTGTGCGAGCACAGGTCACTCTCCACACCCCTCTTCCGTGGAGCCTGTGCAGCCCGCCACTGCCAGGTTCCCGGGATCCAGAGACAACTTCCCCGGGAGAACGCACGGCAGGCCTCAGGATGGAACAACATCACTCCGGCCTCTGCCGCCGCAGGCCCGCCCCGCACGCAGTGCCCCTCCCCACCCCAACCCCCCCCCCCCCGCCGGCCTGAGTGAGCCGGAGCCCCCGAATCAGCGGCGCCTTTAACCCCGTCCTGTCTGAGCAAAAAACAGACGCCCTCCAGCGACCTACACGCAGAGGCAGGGCCAAATCCAAAGCTGAGCTCCTGTGAGCTGTGAGAACAAAGAAGAGAAAGGGAAATCTCTCCCAGCAGCCTCAGAAGCAGCGGATTAAATCTCCACAATCAACTTCATGTACCCTGCATCTGTGGAATACCTGCATAGACAAGGAATGATCCCAAATTGAAGAGGTGGACTTTAGGAGCGAGATCTATGATTTTTTTCCCTTTTCCTCTTTTTGTGAATGTGTTCGTGTATGCTTCTGTGTGAGATCTTGTCTGTATAGTCTTGCTTCCACCATTTGTCCTAGGGCTCTATCCGTCCAGGGTTTTTCTTTTTAATTTTTTTCTTAATAATTAATTTTAATTGTAATAACTTTATTATACTTTATCTTCGTTCTTTCTTTCTTTCCTTCCTTCCTTCCTTCCCTCCTTTAGGCAACGAATCACCCCAAATTGAGGAGGTGGTCTCTGAGAGCAAGATTTATGATTTTTCCCCCTTTACCTCTTTTTGTGAGGGTGTATGTGTATGCTTCTGTGTAAGATTTTCTCTGTATAGCTTTGCTTCCAACATTTGTCCTAAGGTTCTATCCGTCCCCTTTTTTTTTCTAAATATTTTTTAATTCAATAACTATATTATACTTTATTTTATTTTTACTGTATCTTCTTTCTTTCTGTCTTTTTTCCTTCTTTCCCTCATTCCTACCTTCCTCCCTCCCTCCCTCCCTCCTTTCTTTCATTCTTTGCTCCTTTCTTCCTTCCTTTCCTCCTTTCCTTGTTTCTTTACTCATACTTCTACTAATTCTCTCTACTTTTTCTCCCTTTTATTCTGAGCTGTGTGGATGAAAGGCTCTTGGTGCTCCAGCCAGGAGTCTGGGCTCTGCCTCTGAGGTAGGAGAGCCAACTTCAGGACACTGGTCAACAAGAGACCTCCCAGCTCCACATAATATTAAATAGCGGAAATCTCCCAGAGACCTCCATTTTAACAGCAGCACCCAGCTTCACTCAACGACCAGCAAGCCACAGTGCTGGACAACCTAGGCCAAACAACTAGCAAAACAGGAACACAACCCCACCCATTAGCAGAGAGGCAGCCTAAAATCATAATAAGGCTACAGACACCACAAAACACTCCACCAGCCATGAACCTGCCCACTAGAGTGACAAGATCCAGCCTCATCCACCACAACACAAGCACTAGTCCCCTCCACCAGGAAGCCTACACAACCCACTGAAACAACCTTAGCCACTGGAGACAGACATCAAAAACAACGGGAACTACGAACCTGCAGCCTGCAAAAAGGAGACCCCAAACACAGTAAGATAAGCAAAATGAGAAGACAGAAAAACACACAGCAGATGAAGGAGCATGATAAAAATGCACCAGACCTAACAAATGAAGAGGAAATAGGCAATCTACCTGAAAAAGAATTCAGAATAATGATAGTAAGGATGATCCGAAATCTTGGAAATAGAATGGACAAAATGCAAGAAACATTAAACAAAGACCTAGAAGAAATAAAGATGAAACAAGCAATGATGAACAATGCAATAAATGAAATTAAAAATACTCTAAAAGGGATCAATAGCAGAATAACTGAGACAGAAGAACGGATAAGTGACCTGGAAGATAAAGTAGTGGAAATAACTACTGCAGAGCAGAATAAAGAAAAAAGAATGAAAAGAACTGAGGACAGTCTCAGAGACCTCTGGGACAACATTAAACGCACCAACATTCGAATTATAGGGGTTCCAGAAGAAGAAGAGAAAGAGAAAGGGACTGAGAAAATATTTGAAGAGATTATAGTTGAAAACTTCCCTAATATGGGAAAGGAAATAGTTAATCAAGTCCAGGAAGCACAGAGAGTCCCACACAGGATAAATACAAGGAGAAACAAGACAAGACACATATTAATCAAACTGTCAAAAATTAAATACAAAGAAAGCATATTAAAAGCGGCAAGGGAAAACCAACAAATAACACACAAGGGAATCCCCATAAGGTTAACAGCTGATCTCTCAGCAGAAACCCTACAAGCCAGAAGGGAGTGGCAGGACATACTGAAAGTGATGAAGGAGAATAGCCTGCAACCAAGACTACTCTACCCAGCAAGGATCTCATTCACATTTGATGGAGAAATTAAAACCTTTACAGACAAGCAAAAGCTGATAGAGTTCAGCACCACCAAACCAGCTTTACAACAAATGCTAAAGGAACTTCTCTAGACACGAAACACAAGAGAAGGAAATGACCTATAGTAGCGAACCCAAAACAATATATAAAATGGAAATAGGAACATACATATCGATAATTACCTTAAATGTAAATGGACTAAATGCTCCCACCAAAAGACACAGATTGGCTGAATGGATACAAAAACAAGACCCTTATATATGCTGTCTACAAGAGACCCACTTCAGAACTAGAGACACATACAGACTGAAAGTAAGGGGATGGAAAAAGATATTCCATGCAAATGGAAACCAAAAGAAAGCTGGAGTAGCAATTCTCATATCAGACAAAATAGACTTTAAAATAAGGACTATTAAAAGGGACAAAGAAGGACACTACATAATGATCAAGGGATCGATCCAAGAAGAAGATATAACAATTGTAAATATTTATGCACCCAACATAGGAGCACCTCAATACATAAGGCAAATACTAACAACCATAAAAGGGGAGATCAACAGTAACACATTCATAGTAGGGGACTTTAACACCCCACTTTCACCCATGGACAGATCATCCAAAATGAAAATAAATAAGGAAACACAAGCTTTAAATGATACATTAAACAAGATGGACTTAATTGATATTTATAGGACACTCCATCCAAAAACAACAGAATACACATTTTTCTCAAGTGCTCATGGAACATTCTCCAGGAGAGATCATATCTTGGGTCACAAATCAAGCCTTGGTAAATTGAAGAAAACTGAAATTGTATCAAGTATCTTTTCCGACCACAACGCCATGAGACTAGATATCAATTACAGGAAAAGATCTGTAAAAAATACAAACACATGGAGGCTAAACAATACACTACTTAATAATGAAGTGATCACTGAAGAAATCAAAGAGGAAATAAAAAAATACCTAGAAACAAATGACAGTGGAGACACAACGACCCAAAACCTATGGGATGCAGCAAAAGCAGTTCTAAGGGGGAAGTTTATAACAATACAAGCCCACCTTAAGAAGCAGGAAACATCTCGAATAAACAACCTAACCTTGCACCTCAAACAATTAGAGAAAGAAGAACAGAAAAAACCCAAAGCTAGCAGAAGTAAAGAAATCATAAAAATCAGATCAGAAATAAATGAAAAAGAAATGAAGGAAACGATAGCAAATATCAATAAAACCAAAAGCTGGTTCTTTGAGAAGATAAAAAAAATAGATAAACCACTAGGCAGACTCATCAAGAAAAAATGGTAGAAGACTCAAATCAATAGAATTAGAAATGAAAAAGGAGAAGTAACAACTGACACTGCAGAAATAAAAAAAGATCATGAGTGATTACTACAAGCAACTCTATGCCAATAAAATGGATAATCTGGAAGAAATGGACAAATTCTTAGAAATTCACAACCTGCCAAGACTGAATCAGGAAGAAATAGAAAATATGAACAGACCAGTGACAAGCACTGAAATTGACACTGTGATTAAAAATCTTCCAACAAACAAAAGCCCAGGACCAGATGACTTCACAGGTGAATTCTATCAAACGTTTAGAGAAGAGCTAACACCTGTTCTTCTCAAACTCTTCCAAAATATAGCAGAGCGAGGAACACTCCCAAATTCCTTCTACGAGGCCACCATCACCTTGATACCAAAACCAGACAAGGATGTCACAAAGAAAGAAAACTACAGGCCAATATCACTGATGAACATAGATGCAAAAATCCTCAACAAAATACTAGCAAACAGAATCCAACAGCACATTAAAAGGATCATACACCATGATCAAGTGGGGTTTATTCCAGGAATGCAAGGATTCTTCAATATACGAATATCTATCAATGTGATAAACCATATTAACAAACTGAAGGAGAAAAACGATATGATCATCTCAATAGGTGCAGAGAAAGCTTTCGACAAAATTCAATACCAATTTATGATAAAAACCCTGCAGAGAGTGGGCATAGAGGGAACTTTCCTCAACATAATAAAGGCCATATATGACAAGCCCACACCAAACATCATCCTCAATGGTGAAAAACTGAAAGCATTTCCACTAAGATCAGGAACAAGACAAGGTTGCCCACTCTCACCACTCTTATTCAAAATAGTTTTGGAAGTTTTAGCCACAGCAATCAGAGAAGAAAAGGAAATAAAAGGAATCCAAATCAGAAAAGAAGAAGTAAAGCTGTCACTGTTTGCAGATGACATGATACTATACATAGAGAATCCTAAAGATGCTACCAGAAAACTACTAGAGCTAATCAAGGAATTTGGGAAAGTAGCAGGATACAAAATTAATGCATAGAAATCTCTGGCATTCCCATATACTAATGATGAAAAATCTGAAAATGAAATCAAGAAAAGATTCCCATTTACCATTGCAACAAAAAGGCTAAAATATCTAGGAATAAACCTACCTAAGGAGACAAAAGACCTGTATGCAGAAAATTATACGACACTGATGAAAGAAATTAAAGATGATACAAATAGATGGAGAGATATACCATGTTCTTCAGTGGGAAGAATCAACATTGTGAAAATGACTCTACTACCCACAGCAATCTATAGATTCAATGCAATCCTTATCAAACTACCACTGGCATTTTTCACAGAACTGGAACAAAAAAATTCGCAATTTGTATGGAAACACAAAAGACCCCGAATAGCCAAAGCAATCTTGAGAACGAAAAATGGAGCTGGAGGAATCAGGCTCTCTGACTTCAGACTATACTACAAAGCTACAGTAATCAAGACAGTATGTTACTGGCACATAAACAGAAACATAGATCAATGGAACAGGATAGAAAGCCCAGAGATAAACCCATGCACATATAGACACCTTATGTTTGATAAAGGTGGCAGGAATGTACAGTGGAGAAAGGACAGCCTCTTCAATAAATGGTGCTGGGAAAACTCGACAGGTACATGTAAAAGTATGAGATTAGATCACTCCCTAACACCATACACAAAAATAAGCTCAAAATGGATTAAAGGCCTAAATATAAGGCCAGAAACTATCAAACTCTTAGAGGAAAACATAGGCAGAACACTCTATGACATAAATCACAGCAAGATCCTTTCTGACCCACCTCCTAGAGTAATGGAAATAAAAACAAAAATAAACAAGTGGGACCTAATGAAACTTAAAAGCTTTTGCACAGCAAAGGAAACCATAAACAAGACCAAAAGACAACCCTCAGAATGGGAGAAAATATTTGCAAATGAAGCGACTGACAAAGGATTAATCTCCAAAATTTACAAGCAGCTCATGCAGCTCAATAACAAAAAAACAAACAACCCAATCCAAAAATGGGCAGAATACCTAAATAGACATTTCTGCAAAGAAGATATACAGAATGCCAACAAACACATGAAAGAATGCTCAACATCATTAATCATTAGAGAAATGCAAATCAAAACTACAATGAGATATCATCTCACACCAGTCAGAATGGCCATCATCAAAAAATCTAGAAACAATAAATGCTGGAGAGGGTGTGGAGAAAAGGGGACACTCTTGCACTGCTGGTGGGAATGTGAATTGGTTCAGCCACTGTGGAGAACAGTATGGAGGTTCCTTAAAAAACTACAAATAGAACTACCATATGACCCAGCCATCCCACTACTGGGCATATACCCTGAGAAAACCAAAATTCAAAAAGAGCCATGTACCAAAATGTTCATTGCAGCTCTATTTACAGTAGCCTGGAGATGGAAACAACCTAAGTGCCCATCATCGGATGAATGGATAAAGAAGATGTGGCACATATATACAATGGAATATTACTCAGCCTTAAAAAGAAACGAAATTGAGCTATTTGCAATGAGATGGATAGACCTAGAGTCTGTCATACAGAATGAAGTAAGTCAGAAAGAAAAAGACAAATACCGTATGCTAACACATATATATATGGAATTTAAGGGAAAAATGTCATGAAGAACCTAGGGGTAAGACAGGAATAAAGATGCAGACCTACTGGAGAATGGACTTGAGGATATGGGGAGCGGGAAGGATGAGCTTTGACTGGGCAAGAGAGAGTCATGGACATATACACACTAACAAACGTAGTAAGGTAGATAGCTAGTGGGAAGCAGCCGCATGGCACAGGGATATTAGCTCGGTGCTTTGTGACAACCTGGAGGGGTGCGATAGGGAGAGTGGGAGGGAGGGAGATGCAAGAGGGAAGACATATGGGAACATATGTATATGTATAACTGATTCACTTTGTTATAAAGCAGAAACTAACACACCATTGTAAAGCAATTATACCCCAATAAAGATGTTTTTAAAAAAAATTTTTAAAAAAAAGTAAGTAAAAAAAAAGGCAGAATTGATGACCAAGAAACATCATTGTGAGGGAAGATGGTTATTTACATAATTCAAGTTCTGTGCAATTCTTTTAATGTAGTTTTATAATCATTAGTCTTATCAATTTCCATAAAGGTATGCCAATGTTAGGTTTATAGCATGTCATCTTGACAATCTGTCTTCAGAACATCCTAGGGATTCTCAAACACCATATGCAGGAGTTGGAAAACTGCTTGGTCTAATTGGGCAAGCACTCAGTTCTAACTGAAAACCAGGGCAAATAAGTCTAGACATCTAATGTATAGGCATGATGACTATACTTAATAATACTGTGTCAACCAGAAAATATGCTAAGAAAATAGATATCAGGTGCACTCACTGGACAAAATGCTATGTGAGGAGATGATATGTTAATTTGCTTGACTCTACTACTTATTTCACCATGTATATGTATATCAAATCATCATGATGTACACCTTAGATATATATACAATTTTTATTTTAAAATATATAAATAAAAAATAAATCTATTCATTAAAAAATAAAAAAAATAAAAAAAACTTGAGCCTTACAAGTTCTAGACCATAGTAAATACATTACATCAAATAAAGAACAATCTTATATACAAGAATTACAATTTGTATTGTAGTCATGATAAAAAGCACACAAAACTAATTGACTCATTCAGAGCCATGCAGGCTTAACAGTGTAGGAGAAAGAGTTAGCCAAACTGGGCTTGAACACTGATGACACTTTCCATTACCTCTCAACTCTGACATCTTAAGCTCTTTGAAATTCAATTTCTTCTTTGTCATATGTGCATAACAATATCTACTTTCAAAGTTACTGTGAAAAATATGCAAGATGCACATGAAGAGCCTGGCACTTCATAGGCTCTCCATAATCAGATGTAAAAAGAAATCCCACATTTTCAACAATAATTTTCTGCTTAGAACAAGCTTTGAAATTTATTGATTGTAGAGTGCCACAGGTGTCCTCCCAGTAACCTGGTAAAGGGAATTTCCTGCTTCCAAACAGATGCAGATGAACATAACTGATTTTTAATAGCATGGACTGTCCTTGTCAGGAAACTGACTGCCCATACAGGACTCCAGATCAGTTAGGATCCTGAAGATGCCCACTGCGTAGGTGGTAATGCCAATGAGACCTGAAACTAAAAGGCAAGGCATAGAGTAGTCAATGGGTCAGGTCTTCAGAAAGGTCTCATGTCCACTGGTTCAGAAATAATATTAGAAAAAAAACAGGCAAGGGCTTATTATGGGGGGATGGAGGAAGAGAAGTTGTTCCACCTTTATCTGAAGCAGTCCTGAGACCTTTTATTCTAAAGATCCTAGACAGGTTCATGGAGATCCACATCACTCTAGAACAGTCTTCTGTTAACCAATAAAGGTAATGCCACCAAATCTTTGTCTCTTCATCGGATGGAAGAATTCTTGCAGTACTATTGCAGCTCCAACTGATTGTTTAGTTGAATAAAGTCCTAAAAGAGAACTTTGGTCTTCTTTTCCAGCTACAGTTTATAATTTTGTTATACTCTCTCTTACAGCTCAGGGTCAATTACCCAGTCACCCTTATATCTAGAGGATATATATTACTCTTTTTTACTTTCTGAACATTCATTTCTCCATCCTACCTTCTAGTAGCTATTTTCCTTTTCCTGCAGCTGGTTATAATTAATAAATTAGACACATCTCAGCTGTTTTCTATTAGCAGCATCTTAGCAATGACTCTCTGTGGAAGTTTGGCAAAAAGATTTCTTCAGAAATGTTTCTAACTAAAAATTTAGTAGTTACCAAGTGATAAAATCCAAATCTTCAAACTAGTCATTTTTGGATGAAAACTGAAGCTGTGAGGATGTGTGTCTAGAGACCCCTCTCAGTTTAAAGAGCCAACACCCGGAACCAGTGTCTAGGTCTTCTGATTCTTGGTTAGTTTTTGCATTGCTTCTCCTCTTAAAAGTTCAGTATAATTTAACAAAACTCAGAACACTTTTAATAGAATTGCATAGAAATTTGGGGGAAGATCGATTCCATCAGATAGGCTCAAATGAGACAAATGAAGACAGCTAGACACAGGAGTCATAAAAATCAGTGAAGAGTGGGAAGAGGATGGATGATTTGAGTCAATTCATTATATCATGAGCTGCATCCTTGATATAGTCCCTCAAGAGGACACTTATAAATGTCACCTAACATCTCCAATCATCAGACTACAAATCGCTATCTAATCAGAGGCAACTATGATCCCCACACCTACCTGCAAATACTAATTTCACAAAAATGATATTTACATAATGATTCAATGAGACAATGAAACCAAAAATGTCAGTAAAGAATGGGATTAGGCAGGTGCACAGTCCTCAAAGTGATAGTTTTACTCTCCTCATGGCGAACTTGTTCACACACTGTCAAAAAATAGTCATCAGAGACTTACTGAGCTGAGTTCTACACAGTGGGAGTTATGGGAGATAAAAGATTAACATTATGAGACATGGGACTTACATACGTATTGGGGCTACAAAATTTAACATGGAATAATAACTGCAAAAGAACTAAGTTATAAAGTATGGGTTCAGATATCAAGTATTCACATACTCTGATAATGTAAATGAAGTTATTCCATGTAAAGATTTATGTGCTTTTGTTATTACTATGTCATATATATATATATATATATATATATATATATATATATATATATATGGGAAGAGAGAGATTTTTAGGAAATGCCTCATGCAGCTGTGGGGCTGGCAAGTCTAAAATTCATAGCAGGCAGGAAAGTCAAGTAAGAGTAGACATTGTAGTCTTAGGTTCAAATTCAGCTTAAGAGTTTTTGCTCAGTCTTTGGTCTTAAGACCTTCAACTGATTCGATGAGGCTCACCACATTATGAAGGGTAATCTGCTTATTAAAGTCTACTTATTTAAACACCATAAGTTAGCCAAGTTGAAACATATATTTTACCATTACAGTTGTAGACATTTTTATAATAATCAAGGAAATACATACTTGAAGGAAAATCACACTCATCACAGTGCTTTCCACAGCATGTGACATTTTAAAAATGTAGCCCCAGAATTCTTTGACATTCTCCCCACTGAGAGGTTGCAGGGAATCCTTTCTCTCTCTTTGTACCTTGAGCTTCTCACAGCATGATGGCTTCATTCAAAGAGGTCATGTCCCAAGAGGGAGTTTCTAAGAAGCATTTCAAACTGCATCCCAGAAAGAATCTATGTGACATTGTATGACCTATGTTCAGAGGTCGTATGCTAGCACTTCTCCATATTCTATTGGTTGAAGAAGTCACAAGCATTCCCTAATCCAGGAGAAGAGGACATAAGCCCCATCCCTCTCTGAGAGGACTGTCAAAGAATTTGGACTCCTGTTTAAAAACTGCCACAATTATCTAACATTAACTGAGCTGCTACTATGTCCCAGGCTCTGTGCTGGACTTTCATGTTTCATTTAAACCTCCAAACTTCTTGAAATGTGGTCATCACATATAAGTAAACTGAGGGCAAGATATATTAAAACACTTTCCAAATGCACACAGCTAGCACATGGTGGAACCAAGATTCCCACCTAAGGCATTGTGCCTCTAAATACCTACATATTTTGTATAACACCATCCTGCCTCCAATTCAAAAATAGAGATGGAGAAATGTTTTAAAAACTAAAATCAAATTTAGTAATTTTTTAAACTGCCATTGGGAGTAGACATTTTTGTTTAGGTCCACCCAGTGTTAATTCATTCCTCTGATAATAAGCCAAGCTGCTACTAACTCATACAATGCCCTGAGGCAAACTAGAAAAAGTTTCTCATCTAAGCAGATGCAGCTCCAATGTATCATGCCTTGGCAAATGGAGCCCAGGCTAGATATCAGTTCCTAGTCACCACCTCAGTAGTGACTAGTACCCTCCTGAAATGAAAAACTGTATATGAAAAGCTATATACATTGACCTTGTCCCAAACCAACCTTGTTCCTCAGAGAGGTGAATGGAGCCCACTCCTCTCTTTGCTCCGGCTGGAACATGACTCAGGTCTGCTAAATGAGACTCAATTCCAGAGTTTTTGTTGAAACTATTAGAAAAGGAAATTAATTTCTTTGCAGACTCTTCTAGCAGTAAAGATAGCATAAAGTAAGAGTGGTTGGGGGGTCACTCTTTACTTCAAAACCTGAAATAAAGCCACCAAGAGAAAAGCAGAATAAAGAGGTAAAGAAGAGACTGGGCCCCTGGTTTCAGCCTTGCCTGAAGCTGCATCTATCCCTGTTTCTTCAGATGCTTGAACTAATAACTCCCCTCCTTTCTTTTTAATTTTAAAAACCAACTTGTGCTTAATTTATGACACAATCAAAAGTGTTCCAATTAATACATTTCCTTGGTCATGACATCATTGTCCTTAACTGTAAAAAAAACTAAATAAACTTGAAAATCCTTTCTAGCTCTATCTTCCTATCAATCTCCCTGAGACACAATTTCCTCATCTTTACAACTAGAATGTAGAACTGAAGGATGTTCAGTTCCCTTCCAAAGCTATGATTCTGTGATTTTTATATAGCTCAGGGGAGAAAATGTCCTAGTAAATTATTTCTATCTCAATAACCTCAGAGAATGTGTCAGGTTGGGCACAGTTCTGTAGCACTGCCACCTGGTGACTATTTGCTTCATCTATACTTTTTCTTTAAAATCAACAAATTCAAAGGAAATCAAGATGGTAGAGTAGGAGGACACGGAGCTCACCTACTCCCATGAACACATCAAAACTACATCTACATGTGAAGCAATTTTCACAGAAAGCAAACTGGAGACTAGAGGAAAGACACTTATACAACCAAGGCTGTAAGGAAAGATCCACAAGAGGCTGGGTAGGAATGGAAAAGAAGCAGTCAGATCAGAATAACACTCCTGGGAAGGGACAAAGGAAGGGTATATCATGGGCTCAGAGATCCTCCCTAGGAATTGAGTAGCTGAAACCACATTGGGTGCCCCAGTCCTGGGATCCAACACCCAGAAGATGAATCCCCTTGACTGGTTTGAAAACCAGTGAGACTAACAGTAGGATTGTAAGAAACACAGACTCCATGCATGAAAAGCATGAGCATGCCCACTACTCCTTACTCCTAAAACAATGCAGAGGAAGCAGATTGAAATTGCCCAGGGCTCTGGCCAGTTTCCTAGACCACCCCTGCACATGCCCCGGCCCATGCCAGGTGCCCATTCCAGCCCCTCTTTCTCTGCAGTGCAGCTTCCCATTAGGGCAAAGGCTGCCTTTGCCAAGGAGAGTGCACAGCTGTGGGGAATGAAGCTGGCTTGGACTTGGGATGACATCTGAACTGTGTGAGGGCAGCCATTACTGGAGTTCATGGAGGTGGTAGATCAGGAGTGGCCTAGAACTCTGACTGGTATACCAGGACTGTCCCAGTGTGTACCCTGATCCACACCTTGTGCCACCTCCAGCTCCCCTTGCTCCAGCACTTCACCCCTCTGGGGCAAAGATGTCAGTGCTGGGAGAAGGGAAAGCACAAAATTAAAGAGAAGAGAACCAGCTCAGATCTGACCCTCAGGGCTTCTGTTCCAGCAACTTGGGAACTGACCCTGCCCCCATTAAGGTGGTGTTGCCACTGAGCAGAGAAGAAACCCTAGACACACCTGCCTCTGACTATAGCCCCTCCATCTCCAGCCTCATTGCCAACCAAGGTGTTAGCTACCACCACACCCTGGGGGAAGACATGACTCATGCTCATGTCAGATCCAGCTTTCCCACCAAAGCTACTGGGCACATGCAGAATGTATAAAGATGCTCACAAACAAGGACACCCCTTCAAGACTGGACTAGGTAACCATTTCACTAAATTTCATCTAATATCTCAAAGAAAGTTAAGCAAAAGAGAAGATATCAGAAATTGTTTCAAATGAAAGAGCAAGAAAAAAAATGCCTGAAAAAACAATTAATGAAACACTGATAAATAATATACTAAATAAAGTGTTCAAAGAAATAGTAATAAGAATCCTAACTGAAATAGGAAAAGAATATATTAACACAGTAAGAATGTTAACAAGGAACTAGGAAACAGAACTGAAGAATATAATAACTGAAATGAATAACACAGTAGAAGGAATTAACAGCAGACTAGACGATACAGAAGAACACAAAAATGATGTGGTCTAGAAACAATAAATGCTGGAGAGGGTGTGGAGAAAAGGGGACACTCTTGCACTGCTGGTGGGAATGTGAATTGGTTCAGCCACTATGGAGAACAGTATGGAGGTTCCTTAAAAAACTACAAATAGAATTACCATATGACCCAGCAATCCCACTACTGGGCATATACCCTGAGAAAACCAAAATTCAAAAAGAGTCATGTACCAAAATGTTCATTGCAGCTCTATTTACAATAGCCCGGAGATGGAAAGAACCTAAGCGCCCATCATCGGATGAATGGATAAAGAAGATGTGGCACATATACACAATGGAATATTACTCAGCCTTAAAAAGAAATGAAATTGAGCTATTTGTAATGAGATGGATAGACCTAGAGTCTGTCATACAGAGTGAAGTAAGTCAGAAAGAAAAAGACAAATACCGTATGCTAACACATATATATGGAATTTAAGGGAAAAAAATGTCATGAAGAACCTAGGGGTAAGACAGGAATAAAGACGCAGACCTACTGGAGAACGGACTTGAGGATATGGGGAGGGGGAAGGGTGAGTTTTGACAGGGCAAGAGAGAGTCATGGACATATACACACTAACAAACGTAGTAAGGTAGATAGCTAGGGGGAAGCAGCCGCAAGGCACAGGGTTATTAGCTCGGAGCTTTGTGACAGCCTGGAGGGGTGGGATGGGGAGAGTGGGAGGGAGGGAGATGCAAGAGGGAAGACATATGGGAACATATGTATATGTATAGCTGATTCACTTTGTTATAAAGCAGAAACTAACACACCATTGTAAAGCAATTATACCCCAATAAAGATGTTTAAAAAAAAAAAAGTGATGTGGAAGAGAGAATAATGGAAGTCACCAAATCAGAGTATCAAAAAGAAAAACAAATTTAAAAATGAAAATAGTTTAAGGAACAACAGGGAGAACTTCAAGCATACTACATTCACATTAAAGGATTCCTAGAAGGAGAAGACAGAGAGAAAAGAATTGAAAATAAATTTGATAAAATTATGACTGAAAACTTCCCCAAGCTGAAGAAGGAAACAGGTTTCCAGGTACAGGAAGCACAGGAATTCCCAAACAAGATGAACACAAAGAGACCCACACCAAGACATATCATAATTAAAATGACAAAAGTTAAATATAAAGAGAGAATTCTAAAGGTAGAAAGAGAAAAACAGAGTTGCATACAAGGGAGACCCCATAAGGCTATTGACTGATTTTCTTTTTGCAGAAACTTTGCAGGCCAGAAGAAATTTGCATGATATTTTTAAAGTGCTTAAATGGAAAAGTCTAAAACCTAGGTCATTCTACTGAGCAGGATTAGTGTTCAGTATTGAAGGAGAGATAAATAGCTTCTCAGACAAGCAAAAACTAAGAGTCCATTAATACTAAACCAACATTAAAAGAAGTGTTAAAAGGTCATCTTTAAGTGAAAAAGGAACAATAACAATAAATACATATATTTATATGTATTTAAACATATGAATACATTTATAGAAAAAGAAAAATCCCAATAGTAAAGGCAAATATATAGTAAAAGCTGTGGATCAGCCACCTAAAAGCTAGTGCAAAGATTAAAAGACAAAAACTGTAAAATCAACTATAACTACAATCAAGTGTCAAAGGATACACATGAAAATGTAAAATATGACATTACAAACACAAAACATGGGGGAGGGAAGTTAAAATACAGATCTTTTAGAACATGTTTGAACTTAAATGACTTATCATTTTTAAAAAGTAGATATAGTTATGGGTCAATATATGTGAACCCCATGGTAACCACAAATCAAAAACTACAATCGATATACAAAAAGTAGAGAGAAATGAACCCAGCATAGCACTTCATCAAATCACAAGGGAAGAAATTAAAAGAATATGAAAAGAACAGAGAAGAACTACACAAACAACCATAAAACAAGTAACGAAGTGGCAACTGTAACATACCTATCAATAATCATTTTAAATATCATTGGACTAAATGCTCCAATCAAAAGACATAGGGTGGCTGATTGAATAAAAAACAAGATCCGTCAATATGCTGCTTACAGGAGACTCACTCAGAGCTAAAGACACACACAGACTGAGAATGAGAGGATGGAAAAAGATACTTTATGCAAATGGAAATGACAGGAAAGCTGAGTTAGCAACACTCATATCAGAAAAGAGTCTTTTTAAAAAAGTCTATAATAAAAAATAAAGGAGGGCATTATATAGTGATAAAGGGATCAATACAAGAAGAGGATTTAACATTTATTAATATGCAACTAATATAGGAGCATCTAAATATATAAAGCAAATATTAACAGACATAAAGAAAGGAATTGACAATAACACAATAATAGGGGACTTTAACACCCCACTTACATCAATGGAAACATCATCCAGATGGAGAACCAATAAGGAAACAGTGCTCTTAAATGACATGCTGGACCAGTTGGACTTGATAATTACAGGGCATTCCATTCAAAAACAGGAGAATACACATTCTTTTCAAGAGCACATGGAATTTTCTCCAGTATAGATCACATGCTAGGCCACAAAACAAGTCTCAACAAATTTAAGAACATAGAAATTATACCAAGCACTTTTTTCTGACCACAGCAGTATGCAACTAGAAATGGTTTACAGGAAGAAAATGGGGAAAATACAAACACATGGAGAATAAACAACATGTCATTAAAAAAACAATGTGAAACAACAAGGACCTATTGTATAGCACAGGGAATTCAGCTCAATATTCTATAATAACCTAAATGGGAAAATAATTTGAAAAAGAATAGATATATGTATATGTATAACTGGTTCACCTGAAACTAACACAACACTGTAAATCAACCATACTCCAATAATTTTTTTAAAAAACAATAAGAATAAAGAGAACCCAAATAAGCAAAGTAAGAAATGAAAGAGGAGAAATTACAACAATATCACAGAAATACAAAAAAAAATAAATCATAAGAGAATACTACAGTGAACATTTTTGTACATGACTCGTTTTGAATTATGGTTTTCTCAGGATATATGCCCAGTAGTGGGATTGCTGGGTGGTATGGTAGTTCTATTTTTAGTTTTTTAAGGAATCTCCATACTGTTCTCCATAGTGGCTGTATCAATTTACATTCCCACCAATAGTGCAAGAAGGTTCCCTTTTCTCCACACCCTCTCCCACATTTATTGTTTGTAGATTTTTTGATGATGGCCATTCTGACCGGTGTGAGATGATATCTCATTGTAGTTTTGATTTGCATTTCTCTAACGATTAATTATGTTGCTCTATTTACAATAGCCAGGACATGGAAGCAAACTAAGTGTCCAACAAGAAATGAATGGATAAAGAAGATGTGGCACATATATACAATGGAATATTACTCAGCCATAAAAAGGAATGAAACTGAGTTATTTGTAGTGAGGTGGATGGACCTAGAGACTGTCATACAGAATGAAGTAAGTCAGAAAGAGAAAGACAAATACCGTATGCTAACACATATATATGGAATCTAAAAAGAAAAAAATGGTCAGAAGAACCTAGGGGCAAGATGGGAATAAAGATACAGTCCTACTTGAGGATATGGGGAGGGGGAAGGGTAAGCTTGGACAAAGTGAGAGAGTGGCATGGACATATATACACTACCAAACGTAAAAAAGATAGCTAATGGGAAGCAGCTGCATAGCACAGGGTGATCAGCTCAGTGCTTTGTGACCACGTAGGGGGTGGGATAGGGAGGGTGGGAGGGAGGGAGATGCAAAAGGGAAGAGATATGGGGACTTATGTATATGTATAACTGATTCACTTTGTTATAAAGCAGAAACTAACACACAATTGTAAAGCAATTATACTCCAATAAAGATGTTTAAAAAAAAAAAAGAGAATACTACAAACAGTTATATGCCAAAATATTGGACAAGCTAAAAGAAATGGATAAATTTCTAGAAACACACAATCTTCTAAGACTGAATCAGGAAGAAATAGATAATATGAACAGACGAATCACTATTTGTGAAACTGAATTAGTAATGAAAAAATTCCTAGCAAACAAAATTTCAGAAACGGATGGCTTCACAGGGAAATTCTACCAAACATATAAAGAAGATTTAGTACCTATTCCTTTCAAACTATTCCAAAAGATTGAAGAGGAGAGAACACTTCCAAACTAAAAGGTCACAATTATCTGATACCAAAACCAGACAAAGACACTACAAAAAAAAAAGAAAATTAAAGGCCAATATATCTGATAATATAGAAGCAAAAATACTTTTAAAAAGTTAAAAATACTTGGGCTTCCCTGGTGGCACAGTGGTTGAGAGTCCGCCTGCCGATGCAGGGGAAATGGATTAATGCCCTGATCTGGGAAGATCCCACATGCCACAGAGCGGCTGGGCCCATGAGCCATAGCCACTGAGCCTGCACGTCTGGAGCCTGTGCCCCACAATGGGAGAGGCCACAACAGTGAGAGGCCCGTGTACCACACACACAAAAAAAAATTTAAAAATACTCAAAAAATTAGCAAACTGAATTCAACAATACATAAAAAGAATCATACACCATGATCAAGTGGGATTTATTCTAGGGATACAAAGATGGTTCAATACCTGCAAATCAATCAATGAGATACACCCCATTAATAAAAAGAAGGATTAAAATCCATAATCATGTCAATAGAAGCAAAAAAAAGTATTTGACAAAATTTAGCATTCTTTCATGATAAAAACACTTAGTAAATTTGGTATAAGAGGGCACATATCTCCACATAACAAAGGCCATTTATGAAAAACTCTCAGTTAACATACTGAATAGTGAAAAGCTGAATTTTTTTCATCTAAAGTCAGGACCATGACATGGAAGCTCACTCACACCACTTCTATTTAACATAGTATTAGAAGTCCTAGCCACAGCATCAGACAAGAAAAAAAATAGAAAGGCATATAAATTGCAAGGGAAGAAGGAAAACTGTCACTATTTGCTGATGACATGATACTTTATATAGAAAACCCTAAAGTCTCCAAGAAAAAACTCTTAGACCTAATAAACAAATTCAGTAAAATTATAGGATACAAGAATAATATACAGAAACCTGCTGCTTTTCATACACTGTAGTGAACTATCATAAAGACAAAGCAAGAAAACAATTCCATTTAAAATCACATGAAAAGGAATAAAATACCTAGGAATAAACTTAACCAAGGAGGTTAAACACCTATGCTCTGAAAACTATAAGACATTGATGAAGAAAATTGAAGATGATACATGTAAATGGAAATATATCCTATGTTCATTGATTGGAATAATTAATATTGCTAAAATGTCAATACTACCCAAAGAAATCTACAGGCTTAATTCAATTCCTATCAAAACACCCATGACATTTTTCATAGAACTAGAATAAATAATCCTAAAATTTATATGGAACCACAAAAGACCCTGAATAGCCCAAGCAATCTTGAGAAAGAAGAAAGCTGGAGGTACCATGCTCTCTGACTTCAGGCTATACTACAAAGCTACAGTAATCAAAACAGTATGGTTCTGGCACAAAAACAGACACATAGATCAATGGAAGAGAATGGAGAACCCAGAAACAAACCCACACACTTATGGTCAATTATTCTATGGCAAAAGGTGCAAGACTATACAATAGAGAAAAGACAGTCTCCAGTAAGTGGTGCTGGGAAATTTTGACAGCTATATGTAATAGAATGAAATTAGAACATTTTCTCACACCATATAAAAAAATAAAATTTAAATGGATTAAAGACCTAAATGTAAGACCAGAAACCATAATACTCCTAGAAAAAAAATAGACGGAAGACTCTTTGACATAAATCGTAGCAATATTTTTTGGCACTGTTGCCTAAGGCAAAGGAAACAAAAGCAAAAATAAACAAATGGGACCTAATTAAACTTAAAAGCTTTTGCACAACAAAGGAGATCATCAACAAAATGAAGACAATCTACTGAATGGGAAAAAATATTCACAAATTATGTGTCCGATAAGGGGTTAATATGCAAAATATATAAACAGCTCATACAGCTCAATATCAAAAAACCCAAATAACCTGATTTTAAAAATAAGCAGAAGACCTGAATAGACATTTTTCCAAAGAATATATACAGATGATCAACAACCACATGAAAAGATGCTCAAACTCTAATCATCAGGAAATGCAAATCAAAACCACAATGAGATATCACCTCACACCTGTGGCTATAGTCAAAAAGAATAAAAAGAAAGAGAAACAACAAATGTTGGCAAGGATATGGAGAAAAGGGAACACTTGTACACTGTTGTAGGGAATGTAAATTGGTGCAGCCACTAGGGAAAACAGTATGAAGCCTCCTCAGAAAACTAAACATAGAATTATCGTATGATCCAGCAATTTTACTCCTGGATATATATGCAAAGAAAATGAAACACTAATTGGAAAAGATTCATGCACCCCAATGTTCATTGCAGCATTATTTATTGTAGTCCAGATATGGAAGCAACCTAAGAGTCCATCAACAGATGAATAGATAAAAATGATGTGGTATATAAACAATGGAATATTACTCACTCATAAAAGAATAAAAGTTTCACCATTTGAACAACATGGATGCCCTAGAGGATATTATGCTTAGTGAAATAAGTCAGAAAGACAAATACTGTATGTTATCTCTTGTATATGGAATCTAAAAAGTAAAACAAATGAATGAATATAACAAAACAGAGGGTCACAGATATAGAGAACAAACTAGTGGTTACCACTGGGGCGAGGACAGGTGGCAGAGGTAACATGGGGTAGGTGATTAAGAGGCACAAACTACTATGTATAAAATAAATAAGCTACAAGGATATATTTATTGTACAGCACAAGGAATATTATATTTTATAATATTTTTAAATAGAATATAATCTATAAAACTATTGAATCACTATGCTGTCCACCTGAAAATAATATTGTGAATCAACTACACTTCAATTAAAAATATTTTATTTCATATAACATAAGCTTCTGAAATAATTTTTCAGGCCTGGAACATATAAAATTAAAATAAATAAATACATTGTAACAAACATTGAGGATCAGCTGAGCATAAGTCACTGTAAAGAGCATATGAAATTACCTTAAACAGTCTCTGCCATCTCAGAATTTTAATTTCATAAGGACATTGTATGGCTTGTACCATGAAGATAAGAAAATAAAGTAATAGGAGTAAGTGAGAAGACCACAGATAATGAAGGATTTAAAAGTATTAGTGAAAAAAATATCAACATGAATTTTAAAAGTCCAATGGGATAGTGTCATGCTAGATGGAGAGAAAAGCATGGGCAAAGGGAAGTGCACTGATTTATCAAAGCAGATATTGAGGAATAGCTAGCTTTTCTCCAAGTGCTCTTCTAGTTTCACATCTACAGATATGTTGAGGGGTAAGGGTTTTAAAAAGTAGTTGTAGATCATATTTTAGAGGAACTTGAAAGGTAGTCTAAGCAAGCAGAGTGCAGAATGGATTGGTGGTGGAAGAGCAGAGATGGGAATACTATCTGGGGTGTGAGACCAATATGATGTCCTAAGGACCTAACCTAAAGTGGTAGTTGCAGGAGGAGTGGAATTAAAAAAATATCAAGAGGGGAGGGGCAGTATAGCTGTAGGGGCTTAAGAGGTACAAGCTACTAGAGATAAATAAGCTACAAGGATATATTGTACAACATGGGGAATACAGCCAATGTATTATAAGAACTATAAATGAAGTAAAACCTTTAAAATTTGTGAATCATTATATTGTATATCTGTAACTTATATAATATTGTGCATCAACTATACCTTAATTTAAAAAAACAGATACAAAAGATTCCATGAAGTTTGACAATTGATTAAATCCTTTAGCTGGAGAAAAGTAATCTTGAGTTTTTAAGCACAGATATCCATAAAAACAAGTGTATAATTTAAAAAATATAAAAAAATAAAAAACAGGACTCAGGAAGAGGAATTTTCTTCTGTGAGGGGTAGCGGGGATGGTGGAGAAAATATCCTAAACTCAGGTTTAGTTCATGCTAAGGTTAGAGTTCAGAAGGATTTCTGGTTAAAGACATCCAAGGTATATCTAGGAGTAAAAGTTTCAGTCTCAAAGTCTGGATATAAAAATGCAGGATTTGGAATCACTTTTGAAATAATTGTTAAATTCATAAAAATAGATCAAGTGGACAACTAGTAGAATATAGAGAGAAAAGATTAAGTGCGAAACACTGAAGAACACTAACTTTTAGACGATGGGAAGAGAAAAAGAGCTCAGTAGAGGAAACAGAAAAAAAGACTCAAAGACCTGAAAGGAGCATCAGGGTGGGGCAGTGTAAAGAAGCCAAGGCAGAAAAGCATTTCAAGAAGAAAAATCAACAAGGAAAAATGCATCAGAGACTCCAAAAGAGTGAAAGGATAAAATTAACAAAGACCACTGGTTGAACCACATGGCAGTTGTTGCCTATCTTAAGAGAACTGTTTTGGTGAAATGCTGAAGACAGAAGCAAGAGAAGGGATAATGAAAGAGTTCAGTCAGAGTTCTTAACATACTCTCAAGAAATCTGTTGTACAAGGGAAAGAGATAGACTGATAGCTTAAGGGGAAAAAGGTCACAGGAAGCTGTGTGTTTATAGGAGAGAAGAGCCTTGGTGAAAGTGAAACATTTAAAATGACATAAAGGAGATATTGGCTGACAAGGCAAGATTCCAAAGAAAAGGACCAATGTCGGGACACAGCTGTAGGCACCATATTTGGAAAGAAGGAAAAATAATTTTTCCCCAAGTAGGAATAAATTATCAGTAGATTGGTGAAACAAAGATTAATTTTATGGCAGAGAGAAGATAAAGTCCCGTAAGCTGTCACTTAGGTTCTTGATAAAGAAGACAAGAGTACACAGGATAACCAAATTATCCCAGTTTACTAAGAATTTTTCCAATTAGCACTGAAAGTCCCACTTCCTGGAAAACCTCTCAGTCCGGGTCAAACAAGGATGGTTGGTAACCATAACTGTGTATCAGTTGAGTGCTGCTGATATCAGATGGGTGTGGGTTAGTATTTTGTTAAGATTAAGGAAGAAATTTTAGAATAATTTTATGGGGAAACTTGATAGGAGTTAAAGACGGATAAATAGAATCCTGAGTAGCAGTGATGGGCTGTCTTATTTCTCATTAGAGGACAGGAATCTGTAATATCATTCAGTAGGCTCTCATCTGCACAGGTTTGTGCTCAGCAGCAAAAGAACACAAACTGAGAAAGGAAAGGAATGCAGTACAGTGCAGTTTAGGGAATTTGTTTAGGCTTATTGTAGGAAATGCACATAAATTCTTATGACTGTTTTCAAATGTGAGAAAATGTCACTTTCTTTTAATATATGAGTTGAAAGATTTTGAAGAATTTTTATCAGCTAATTTCTGGCTCTGATGATTTCTCACTTTTTCCTGCTCACCACCGTCCTACTTCTGGTGTTGAACACCAAAGGACACAGTCACAGCACAGCATGACTCCTGGCCCTATATCTTCATGTCTTTATGTTCAGTGAACTAGTGTAGTAGATTGTAGCATTTCTGGAAGTCATTCAGAGATAGTTAGCAAAAGCTTAACTGTACACAGAAGTGACTGTGAACCACATAATAAGTTTGGGGTTCAAGGAACAGCAAACAAGCCAGTGCTGTTGGAAAAAATGAGAGAAGAGAAGAGGCAGAGAGATGACCAGGAGGTTCCTGTAGACACTGCAAAGACCCTGACTCTTATTCTGAGTGAGCTGGGGAGCCATGAAGAGTTGTGAGCAGAAGACTGACATGAACTGACTCACAATTTTAAAGTATCACACTGTTGATAATAAACTGTGGCTATGAGAACAAGAATTATAGCTTATTTATCTGTGAGTTAAGGGTGGTGAGGGAATATTATTTTTAAAGCTGGCAACAGATTTCCTCATAAGGAGAATATGTTTGTTTAGAAAAATAAAGCCTTCAGGACAAAAGCCACAATTGACTAAGACAGAGATACAGAGAACTGAATTGTTCCGCATAATAGATTTGGAGAAACACTGAGCTCTGAGGTATGTATGAGAAGGAGATTAATGGATAGGGAGCATTTGGAGAGAGGAGGGCAGCCCAAGGCAAGAGGACCGGAGATTCAAGAACAAAGTCATCTTCCTGTAGTGGGAAGAGGGACACTTGGGAAGGAAAATATGAAATATTCAATTTTGGATCATACAAAACATGATCCCAGGAAATAAGTAATCCTTCAGGAAATAAAAACTCTAACACACACAAAAGCCTTCTGTGACTAGTATCTTGAGGAAATAAAGTATTTTGAGGACAGTGACAATTTGGGGTTGACATGAGTGAAGAGAAAATGTCGTGAATACAGGACAAGGTGTGAATATAGCCAATAACTCAAGAAGTATATGTAGAGGCAAGAGAGGATCATAGAAAAATTTTCCTGGGAGAGATGCTGGGTAGCTCATCATTGCAAGAAGGATTCAAAACATTACTATCTAAATAGTAAAGGAAGAATAACTACAATGCTGAATGGATAGAGGCAGGTAATAACCAATATAACCACTGGGGTTACATTAGTATTCACAGTGTGCTGTTAATAATAATAAAAGGTGGGGGTGAATTAAGCAATCAATGTCAAGGAATAAAATTCATTTACGAAATGAATTTTGAAATAGCTAACCATGATTTTTGCTGGGTAGTACTAATATTATATGTAATATATATATATATATATATATATATATATATATATATATATAAGCTTTATAGTTCCATTACATTTTTTACTTCTCAAGTACCATTTATTTGAGCTTACTGTGTTCCAAATGCTATGCTAAGTGCTCTATAAGACCTCTATAACCTAGGTATCATTACCACCTCACTTTAAATACCAGACCACCAAGTCTCAGATAAAGAAATTTGCTCAAGTATGTACAACCACTAGAGAGAGGAGGGCAGGGCACAGCCAGAATTTGAACTCAGGCTGCACATTCCAGAGTCCATACTCTTAATGACATCCCTGTACACTTCCATTTCACATGTCACACATCCATCATCATGTTTTAACTCACACACATGCCATTAATTCAAAACATGGAAGAACTGAATATGTTTGGAAAAATGTCTGTAATAGATACTAAAATGTACTATATGAGGATATTCAAATCCTGTGGAAAAATTAACAAGTGTTTATGTTAGAGGAACTCTAAATATTGTACTACAAAATAGAAATGGACAAAGTGACCTATTCCATGGAAATAAAAACAAGAAAAGGAAAAAAACAAGTGGAATCATTACAGCTTTGAAGATGAACATTTTCTGAGCTTCCTTTTGGAGCTCCATGTCTTTAATATAGCTGCTCTACCAGTCTGATCAGGCACTGACACTGTAGTTATGGTAGAGTGGAAACAAGGGAACTGGAGATTGTATAATTCATGGTACAAATAAGAGGAATTTTAACCAGCATTTCTTGGCCAAGGTTTTTTTCTTTTTCTTCTTATAGTTGCTTCCAAGGTAATTTCAAATTGATGACTCAGCCATCCTGGTCTTGTGGAAAACTCACAATCACAATGTAACATGATTAGATAATAAGGGAAAGGACAAACTGTCAGGAAGAGATTAAGAAAGGAGAGCCCTGAGATGCTGATAAGACTTAAACCTATATTGGCATTTTTTATTGTAACTGGAAAATGCCACAGCTTTTAAAGTAAGTTTGAAGAAATATAACTTTTCCTGCCCTTGAAATACTTTTTTTTGATGAAAAAAGATGAAATTTAAGTAGTTCAAGTTTTATGATATAATTGACTCTAGAAGAAAGGAATAAAAATGGTTGGAAATTAATGACTGCCCAGTATCTTAGGTATTTCTGTGACTCTTGCCCACAGGATTGGCAGCTTTCTTCCAAAAGCAGGACTATTTAGGCTTCCTTTTCTTTCATTACAAGCTCATGCAATACGGCTACAATCACCGAACACATGAGTCTATGAAACACTAAAGACACATTGAAAATTTATCTAAAAAATATAGATTGGGCACCTACTCTGAGGTAAGCATTAGGACTTGGGATCCAAAATTAGCAAGAAACAGTTCTTAACCTTGACTCACTCACAGTCTAGAGGAGAGTCAGACATGCAAGCAATCAGAACTGATATTTGGCTAGCGTGAACCAGATGACCTTTCTACCTGCCTAAAACTCTGTTGCTCATATTATGTTAGTGCCTATGCCAAAGTGTTTATTAAATACTTTTAATATCACCCCTGTAAGCAACTACAATGTAGTGGTGTTATTGCCTCTATTAAAAGCACATATTTAATGCCAAAGAAACAGAGAAATTACATTCATCACATCTTAAATTGAAATGGAAATGATGAAGAGCCTCACATGCTCTGTAACAATCTCTCCAAATGTACCATCCCACAGCACTATTTATGAAGACTTTTAAGGTTAGGACAGACCTTAGAAACTAGTTAGACCAACCTCTTCACTCTACAGAGAAGGAGATGGAATGACAAAATGCTTCAGTGGCTTGCCACAATCACCCACCCAGTTAAGATCAGATATAGAAAGAGAAGGCAAGTTTTTCATTTCTAGTCCCCAAACTCTCTGAACTGCTTTCCCACACTAGTCAATAACTGTGTGTTCTTAACTGATCCCTGGTTGTTTTATGCTCACTGCACTGCCTTCGATGCCTTCCACAGTTCTTACCTAGTGGCTAATAACTTCTACACTGGAATGGCAGCAAAGACTAGAAAAAAACACCTGGGCTTACAGGCATGAGGTCAGATCCCTGCTCTGCCACAGCAGGGGAGGCTGCACACACAACTCTGGTCTCCCGGACACAGCAGATCCCACAGTCTGTGGGCAACAGTGGCAAACTATGAGCCTGTCCCTCTAGCCACAGAGACACCCATGAATCCAACCACTGATGGCTGCAGCAGAGACACCTACAAAATCAACAACCTTACCTGCAGAAGAGACAGTTTCAACATCAGCTTATTCTCCCACCCTCTCCCTCCTCTCAGCCAAGGCAGTGGAGGGCATGACCCAGGCAACCTTGAATGCAGCATAGACCCTCGCCATTCCAGTACCCCAGGAGGTGACACCAGTGATAGAAAAGCAACAGGAAGTTACCAATGACCCCAGAGGCATAAGCAGGGGCAAGGACACCTGGCAGCACCACTAGTAGAGACAGTGAAAAGTGAAAATGGCTGATTCCCATATATAGCCAGAAGCAGCTCAGGTAAGAGAAACCAAAGCTTGTGTTATGTGATGCCATCTACTGAAAAGTAAAAGAAAGACTTCAATTACTAACCTGTTGAATTGTTAACAATCAAATGAAAAAAAAATGTTTTACCTAAAGAAGAAACGTATTTGCTACTTCAGATGCACTGGCAGTGGAACAACTCATCAAGTTCCATGAAAAAAAACCCTTTTTTTCCCCCCAGAAACCAAACTTAAAGTCATGTAATATTGTGGTCTAACTGATAAAGGATTCAAAATAGCTGTCATGAAGAAATTCAGGAGCTACAAGAAAACTCAGAAAGGAAGCTCAATGAGCTCAGGAATAAAATTAATGAATAAAAGGAATACCTTACCAAAGACATTAAAGCTCGAAAAAGGAACCAAACAGAAATTCTGGAGCTGAAGAACTCAATAATCAAGATAAATAATACATTAGAAAGCACTGGAAATAGAGCAGACTATATGGAAGAGAGAATTAGAAAAAGAGAAGATAGAAATCTAGAAATAATACAGGTAGCAGAGGAGAGAGAATTAAGATCTTTAGAAAATAAAGAAATTCTACAAGATATATTTGACTCATTTAGGAAGGGCAACATAGGACAATGGGTATCCCAGAAGGAGAAGAGAAAGAGAAGGGAGCAGAGAGTTTCTGTAAAGAAATAATAGCTGAGCATTTCCCAAGCCTGGGGAAGGAACTGAATGTAAAAGTCCATGAAGCTAAAAGAACACAATTATCTCAACATGAAAAGATCTTCTGCAAGACACATTATATTAAAACTGTCAAAAGTCAATGAAAAAGGGCTTCCCTGGTGGTGCAGTGGTTGAGAGTCCACCTGCCAGTGCAGGGGACACAGTTTCGTGCCCTGTTCCAGGAGGATCCCACATGTGGCAGAGCAACTGAGCCCATGTTCCATGGCTGCAGGGTCTGCACTCTGGAACCCACGAGCCACAAATAACAGTAGCTCCCATGCACCGCAACTAGAGAAAAGCCTGTGTGCAGCAACTAAGACCCAATGCAGCCAAAAACAAATTTTAAAAAAAGTCATTGAAAAAAATTTTAAAATAACCAGGAAAAATGTACAGTAACCTACAAAGGAACCTCCATTAGGCTAAAAACAGAATTCTCAGGAGACTCTACAGGCCAGGAGAGAGTGGAATGGCATTCTCAAAATATTGAGAGATAAAAACTGTCAACCAAAAATACTGTACTCAGCAGAGTTATCATTCAGATATGAAAGGAAAATAAAGGCTTTCTCAGACAAAAGCTGAGGGCGTTCGTACCACTCAATATGCCTTACAAGAAATGTTGAAAGGAGGTTTTCTACCTAAAACAAAAAGGCAAAATTGCACAAAGTTTTGAGTAAGGTGACAGATGATAAGTGAAATCATAAAATTGTAACTCTATATCAGAATTGGTTGTTAAGCAATTACAGCATAAAGGTTGAAGGGGAAAAGGCAGTAACAATAACTATAGATATTTCAATTCAGTAATGAATTAATAATATCAAAAGGGATAATTTCAGACAACAAAAACATAAAAGGGAAGAGGAAAACTTTGGGACCCATATAGCCAAGTGAAGGTAAGATGCTTTCAGCAGAAAAAGTACTATTTTGTCTATGAGATGTTTGATACAAACTTCATGATAACAACAAAATATAAATCTAGAACAGACACAAATTTTTTTTAAAAGGAAACAGAAAAACTTCATAGAAAACTACCAAACTAAAATGGCAGACAGAAACAAGGGAAAAAAGAAACAATTGAGATATAGAGCAACCAGAAAACAAAACATTAAATGGCAATACTGAGTTCTCATTTGTCAATAATCACCCTAAGGGTAAATGGATTAAATTTATCAATCAAAAGACACAGAGTGGCTGGATGGATTAAAAAAAAAAAAAAAAAAAAAGGGCCAACTACATGCTGCCTACAAGAGATTCATCTCAGCTCTAAAGGTAAAAATAAGCCAAAAGTTAAGGGATGGAAGATAATACTCCAAGCAAATGGCACACAAAGAAAGCTGGTATAGCCATACTTATATCAGACAATATAGACAACAAGCAAAACAGTTAAAAGAGACAAAGATGAACAGTATTAATGATAAAAGGGACAATTCATCAAAGACATAACAGCTATTAATATAAATGAACCCAACATTGGAGCATCAAAACATATTAAGCAGTTATCAGCAGACCTAAAGGGAAAAATGGACAGCAACATTATAATAATAGAAGACTTTAACATCCCACTTCCATCAATGGATAAATCATCCAGACAGAAAGTCAACAGGATAACAGCAGCCTTAAAGGAAACATTATACCGATGGACTTAAGAAATTTATACAGAAAAATCCATCAAAAGGCAGCAGAATACACATTCTTCTCAAGCACACATGAAACATTCTCAAGGGCAGACTGTGTGCTGGGACACAAAAAAATTCTCAGGAAGTTTAAGATTAAAATTATATCAATCATCTTTTCTGACCACGATGGTATGAAATTAGAAATCAACTACAAAAAGAAAGTTGGAAATATCACAGACATGTAAGACTAAACAACATGGTACTGAACAACTATTGGGTTAATGAATAAATCAAAGGAAAAGCCAAAAAATATCTGAAGACAAATATAAATGAAAATATGACGTACCAAAACCTATGGGATGCAGCAAAAGTAGTACTAAAAGGGAAGTTGATAGCAAATACAACCTATAAAAAACAAGAAAAATCTCAAATAAACAATTTAACCTTATGCCTAAAGGAACTAGGAAAAGAAGAACAAATGAAGTACAAAGTCAGTAGGAAGAAGGAAATAATAAACATCGCAGAAGAAATACTGAAATAGACACTAGAACAACAGTACAAAAGATCAATGAAACTAAGAGCTGATCTTTGAAAAGGTAATCAAAACAGACAAACCCAGGGCTTTCCTGGTGGTGCAGTGGTTGAGAGTCCGCCTGCCGATTCAGATGGCGCGGGTTCGTGCCCTGGTCCAGGAGGATCCCACATGCCATGGAGCAGCTGGGCCCATTAGCCATGGTCACTGGGCCTGTGCATCCAGAGGCTGTGCTCCGCAACGGGGGAGGGGGCACAGCAGTGGGAGGCCCATGCACCACAAAAACAAAAAAAAATTGACAAACCCAAACCTTTAGCTAGACTCCCTAAGTATAAGAGGAATAAGGCTCACATAAATACACAGAAACACAAAGGATTAAAAGAGAATACTATGAAAAGCTATATGTCCACAAATTGGACAACCTAGGAGGAAATGTATAAAACATAGAATCATACAGCCTTGCAAGACTGAATCATGAAGAAATAGAAACTCTAAATAGACCAATCACTCATGAGGAGATTAAAACATCAATCAAAATCTCCCCCTCCCAAAATAAAAAAGAAGAGAGTAAGGGAGTGTTCAGACCATCAACACTGAATACGTGACTGAAACCCAGTTAAAGCCTCTACATAAACTTTTAAGATTCTGGCGGGAAGGTGCAGAGAACAACACGTCTTAAAAGCTGCAGGTCACAAGTCTCTTCTGTTCATAGGCAAGGAACATACAGGAATCAAGAGCAAAGGTATTTCCACCCTTGTGGTTGACAGGGTCTTCATGCTCTGGCCTGGTGCCAGGCCTGAGGCTTTGAGGTGGGAGAGGTAAGTTCAGGACATTGGACCACCAGAGACCCCTCAGCCCCACATAATATCAATCGGCGAGAAGTCCCCCAGAGAGCTCCATCTCAATGCTAAGACCCAACTCCACCCAACGGCCAGCAGACTCCAGCACTGGATATCCCATGCCAAACAACTAGCAAGACAGGAACATAACCACACCCATTAGCAGGGAGGTGGCCAAAAATCATCCTAAATTCACAGACACACAAAACACACCACTGGGTGTGGCCCTTCCCACAAGAAAGGAAAGATCCAGCCCAATCCACCAGAACACAGGCAGTAGTCTCTTCCACCAGGAAGCCTACACAAGACTGAACCAATCTCACCCACTGGGAACAGACACCAAAAACAATGGGAACTATAAACCTGCAGCTTGCCAAAAGGAGACCCCAAGCACAGTAAGTTAAACAAAATGAGAAGACAGAGAAATATGAAGCAGATGAAGGATCAAGGTAAAAACCCACCAGACCAAACAAATAAAGAGGAAGCAGGTAGTCTACCTGAAAAAGAATTCAGAGCAATCAGAGTAAAGATGATCCAAAACCTTGGAAATAGAATGGAGAAAATACAAGAAATGTTTAACAAGCACCTAGAAGAAATAAAGAGGAAGCAAACCGTGATGAACAACACAATAAATGAAATTAAAAATTCTCTAGAAGGAATCAAAGCAGAATAACTGAGGCAGAAGAACAGATAAGTGACCTGGAAGATAAAATAGGGCAAATAACTACTGCAGAGCAGAATAAAGAAAAAAGAATGAAAAGAATTGAGGACAGTCTCAGAGACGTCTGGGACAACATTAAATGTACCAACATTAGAATTATCGCGGTCCCAGAAGAAGAAGAGAAAGAAAAAAGAGACTGAGAATGTATATGAAGATATTATCCTTGAAAACTTCCCTAACATGGGAAAGGAAATAGCCAATCCAGTCCAGGAAGCTCAGAGAGTCCCAAGGAGGATAAATTCAAGGAGAACATGCCAAGATACATATTATTTAAAAACTAAATACAAAGAAAAAATATTAAAAACAGCAAGGGACAAGAAACAAATAACATAAAAATAACAACAAATAACATAGGGAATCCCCAGAAGGTTAACAGCTGACCTTTCAGCAGAAATTCTGCAAGCCAGAAGGGAGTGGCAGGACATATTTAAAGTGATGAAAGGGGAAAACTGACAACCAAGATTATTCTAGCCAGCAAGGATCTCATTCAGATTCGATGGAGAAATTAAAACTTTTACACAAAAGCAAAAGTTCAGAGAATTTAGCACCACCAAACCAGCTTTACAACAAATGTTAAAGGAAATTCTCTAGGCAAGAAACACAAGAGAAAGAAAAGACCTACAAAAACAAACCCAAAACAATTAAGGAACTGGTACTAGGAACATACATATCAATAATTACCTTAAGTGTAAAAGGATAAAGTTCTCCAACCAAAAGACATAAACTGGCTAAATGGATACCAGAACAAGACCCATATATATACTGTCTACAAGAGACCCACTTCAAACCTAGGGAAACATACAGACTGAAAGTGAAGGGAGAAAAAAAGATATTCCATGCAAATGGAAATCAAAAGAAAGCTGGAGTAACAATTCTCATAACAGATAAAATAGACTTTAAAGTAAAGACTATTAAAAGAGACAAGGCAGGACACTACATAATGATCAAGGGATGAATCCAAGAAGAAGATAAAACAATTGTAAATATATATGCACCCAAAATAGGAGTACCTCAATACGTAAGACAAATGCTAACAGCCATAAAATGGGAAATCAACTGTAACACAATCATAGTAGGGGACTTTAACACCCCACTTTCACCAATGGACAGTTCATCCAAAATGAAAATAAATAAAGAAACACAAGCTTCAAATGACATATTAAACTAGATGGATTTAGTTGATATTTATAGGACATTCCATCCAAAAATAACACAATATACTTTCTTCTCAAGTGCTCATGGAATATTCTCCAGGATAGATCATATCTTGTGTCACAAATCAAGCCTTGGTAAATTAAAGAAAATTGAAATTGTATCAAGTTGACCACAATGTTATGAGGCTAGATATCAATTACAGGAAAAAACTGTAAAAAATACAAACATATGGAGGCTAAACATTATGCTACTAAATAACCAAGACATCACTGAAGAAATCAAAGAGGAAACCAAAAAATACCTAGAAAAAAATGACAATGAAGACATGACGACCCAAACCCTATGGGATGCAGCAAAAGCAGTTCTAAAAGGGAAGTTTATAGCAATAAAATCCTATCTCAAGAAACAAGTAATTTCTCAAATAAACAACCTAACATACTACAGAGCTACAGTAATCAAGAGAGTATGGTACTGACAAAAAATAGAAATAGAGATAAGTGGAACAGGATAGAAAGCCCAGAGATAAATCCACTCCCTTATGGTCACCTTATCTTTGATAAAGAAGGTAAGAATATACAATGGATAAAATACAGCTTCTTCAAAAATTGGTGCTAGGAGAACTGGACAGTTACCTGTAAAAGAGTGAAATTAGAAACTCCCTAACACTATACACAAAAATAAACCCAAATGGATTAAAGAAGTAAATGTAAAGCCAGACACTATCAAACTCTTAGAAGAAAACATAGGCAGAACATTTTTGACCTAAATCACAGCAAGATCCTTTTTGACCCACCTCCTAGGGATATGGAAATAAAAAAACAAAATAAACAAATGGAACCTAATGAAACTTAAAAAGTTTTTCACAGGAAAGGAAACCATAAACAAGGTGAAAAGACAACCCTCAGAATGAGAGTTAATATTTGCAAACAAAACAACTGACAAAGGATTAATCTCCAAAATATACAACCTCCTCATGCAGCTAAATATCAAAAAAACAAAACCCAATCCAAAAATGGGCAGAGGACCTAAATAGACATTTCTCCAAAGAAGATATACAGATTGCCAACAAACACATGAAAGGATGCTTAACATCACTAATCATTAGAGAAATGCAAATCAAAACTACAATGAGGTATCACCTCACACTGGTCAGAATGTCCATCATCAAAAATCTACAAACAATAAATGCTGGATAGGGTGTGGAGAAAAGGGAACCCTCTTACACTGTTGGTGGGAATGTAAATTGATAAAGCCACTATGGAGAACAGTATGGAAGATCCTTAAAAAAACAAAAATATAACTACCACATAACCCAGAAATCCAACTACTGGGCATATACCCTCAGAAAACCATAATTCAAAAAAGATCACGTGGTCTTCCCTGGTGGCGCAGTGGTTGAGAGTCCGCCTGCAGGGGGCACAGGTTTGTGCTCCAGTCTGGGAAGATCCCACATGCCATGGAGCGGCTGGGCCCATGAGCCATGGCCACTGAGCCTGCGGGTCTGGAGCCTGTGCTCCGCAAAGGGAGATGCCACAACAGTGGGACTGTGTACTGCAAAAAAAAAAAAACACAAAAAAAAGGATCATGTGCCACAATGTTCAGTGTAGCACTATTTACAATAGCCAGCACATGGAAGCAAACTAAGTGTCCATTGACACATGAATGAATGAAGAAGATGTGGCACATATATACAATGGAATATTACTCAGTCATAAAAAGAAACATAATCGAACTATTTGTAGTGAAGTGGATGGACATAGAATCTGTCATACAGAGTGAAGTAAGTCAGAAAGAGAAAAACAAATACTGTATGCTAACACATATATATGGAATCTAAAAAAAAAGTTTTTGACGAACCTAGCGGCAGGACAGGAATAAAGACTCAGACCTAGGGAATGGTCTTGAAGAAACGGAGAGGGGGAAGAGTAAGCTGGGACAAAGTGAGAGAGTAGTATTGACATATATACACTACCAAATGTAAAATAGATAGCTAGTGGGAAGCAGCTGCATCACACAGGGAGATCAGCTAGGTGCTGTGTGACCACCTGAAGAGGTGGGAAAGGGAGGGTTGGAAGGAGAGGCAAGAGGGCGGGGATATGGTGATATATGGATACATATAACTGATTCACTTTGTTATACAGCAGAAACTAAAACACAATTGTAAAGCAATTATACTCCAATAAACATGTTAAAAAAAAATCCCCAAAAGAAAAAGTCCAGGACCAGTCTAACAAACATTCAAAGTATATTTAATACATATCTTTCCCAAATTCTTCAAATAAAAATAAAATTGAAGAGGAGGGAACACTTTCTAACTCATTTCATGAGGCCAACATTAATCTGATACCAAAACCAGAGAAGGACAACAGAAAAATGAAAATTACAAGACAATATATCTGATGAACATAGATGCAAAAACCCTCAACAAAATATTAGCAAACCAAATACAATAATACATTAAAAGTATCATGCAGCATGATTAAGTGGAATTTATTCAATGGATGCAAGGATGGTTCAACATTCATAAATCAATCAATGTGATACACCACATTAACAAAACAAAGGACACAAATCATATGATCATCTCAATAGATGTAGAAAAAACATTCAACAAAATTCAACACCAATTTATGATAAAGACTCTCAATAAAATGGGTGTAGTTGGAACTTACCTCAACCTAATAAACAACATCTGTAACAAACCCACAGCTAACATCTCACTCAATGTTGAAAAACTGAAAGCTATCCCTCTGAGATCAGGAACAAGACAAGAATGCCCACTTTTACCACGCTTATTCAACACATTATTGGAAGTCCTAGCCAGAGCAATTAGGCAATAAAAAGAAATAAAATGCATTCCAATTGGAAACAGAAATGTAAAAGTGTCATTTGCAGATGACATGATTTTTATATATGTAAAAGCCTAAAGACTCCACCAAAAACTATTAGAAATAATAAATGAATACATTAAAGTTGCAGGATACAAAATCAATATACAAAAATCTGTTGCATTTCTATGTACTAATAATGAACTAGCTGCAAGAGAAATTAAGAAAATAATGCCATTTACAATCTCAACAAAAAGAAAAAAGTACCCAGGAATAAATTTAACCAAGGAGGTGAAAGACCTGTACACTGAAAACTATAAGACATTGTTGAAAAAAACTGAAGATGACACAAAGAAATGGAAAAATATTCTGAGCTCATGGATTGGAAGAAATAACATTGTTAAAATGTCCTTATTACCTAAAGCAATCTGCAGATTCAAAGCAATCCTTATCAAAATTCCTAGAACCATTTTCACAGAGATAAAACATTTCTAAAATTTATATGGAACCACAAAAGATCCCATGTAGCCAAAGTAATTCTGAGAAAAAAGAACAAAGCTGAAGGTATCATACTCCCTGATTTCAAATTATACTGCAAAGCTGTATTAATCAAGACAACATGGTATTGTTAGATAAACAGATGCACAGATCAATGGAATGAGACTGATATCCCTGAAACAAACCCACATACACATGGATAATTAATTTATGACAAAGTAGTAAAGAACCTACAATGGAGAAAGGATAATCTCTTCAATAAATGATGTTGGGGAAACTGGACAGCCACATGCAAAAAAAAAGAAAAGAAAAGAAACTATACCACTATCTTACACCATACACAAAAATCAACTCAGAATAGGTTGAACACTTGAATGTAAGGTGTGAAACCATAATACCTCTAGAAGAAGACACAGCAATAGTCTCTTTGACATCAGTCTTAGCAATATCTTTCTGAATCTGTCTCCTCAGGTAAGGGAAACAAAGGCAAAAATAAACATATGGCACTGCATCTAACTAAAACGTCCCTGCATGTCAAAGGAAACCATGAACAAAAGAAAAAGTAGAAATGGTAGAAAATATTTGCAAATCATATCCCATAAGGGGTTAATATCCAAAATACATAAAGAACTCATACAACTCAATGAAAAAAAACCAGCAGGCTTCCCTGGTGGCGCAGTGGTTGAGAGTCTGCCTGCCGATGCAGGGGACGCAGGTTCGTGACCCGGTCCAGAAGGATCCCACATGCTGCGGAGTGGCTGGGCCCATGAGCCATGGCCGCTGAGCCTGCGTGTCCGGAGCCTGTGCTCCGCAACGGGAGAGCCCACAACAGTGAGAGGTCCGTGTACCGGAAAAAAAAAAAAACAAACAAACCTGATTTAAAAATGTGCAGAAGTCCTGAATAGACATTTTTCCAAAGAAGACAAACAGATGGCAAACAGAAACATCAAAAACTGTTCAACATCACTAATTATTGGGAAATGAAAATCAAAACCATAATGAGATATCACCTCATAACCATTAGAATGGCTATTATCAAAAAGGCAAGAAATAACAAGTGCTGAAGAAGATGATATAAAAGGGAAATCTCGTGCACTGTTGGTGGGAAGGTAAATTGGTGTAACCACTATGGAAAACAGGATGAAGATTCCTCAAAAAATTAAAAATATAATTACCATGTGATCCAGCTATTCCACTTTGGGATATTTACCTGAAGAACACGAAAACACTAATTCAGATATGTATATGCACCCGATGTTCACTGAAGAATTATTTACAATAGCCAAGACATGGAAACAACCTAAGTGCCTATCAATTGGTGAATGGATAAAGAAGGTGTGTTTATATATATACATGCATATATATAAAGATATACCACTCAGCCATATAAAATGATGAAACCTTGCCATTTGCAACAACATGGATGGACCTTGAGGGTATTATGCCAAGTGAAATAAGTCAGATGGGGTAATTGCCATATGACTTTGCTCATATGTGGAATAGAAAAACAAATAAACAAAGAAACCAAAGTAAAAGAAACACATAGATACAGAGAACAGAGGAGCAGTTACCAGAGGGGAAAGTCTAAATGGGTAAAGGGGGATAACTCTATGGTGACAAGTGGAAACTAAATTTTTGATGGTAAGCCCAATGTAGTATATACAGAAGTCAAAATACAAGGCTGTACACATGAAACTTATATAATGTTATAAACCAATTTTACCTTGAAAAAAATTTTTAAGGAAAGGAAAATAACAAAACTTGCACATTTGTGAGATTTAAAATAAACTATGCAGATAAAATTCCTTGAGACTCCTGGCCTTCAGATCCTCCCTACTAAAGACTATTCCCAAAATGATCTTTCTAATACAGATCCAATCAAGTTATTATTCTGCCTAAGAGAGAGAAAGCTAAACATCTAAACATAGTATACAAATCTCTTTACAACCTTGACTCAACCTTCTTTGCAATCTCCAATCACTTCCCACAATATTCTATGTCCCAGGGACATCAAACTACTAACTCATATTCCCCAAATATCTCATGCTGTCTACATCTCTGTTTTGCATGTACATTTCCACTCCCAGGCATGTCCTCCTCCCTCTAGACCCATCTCCTATTCATGGATTTGTTTACTGCCCCAATTTGTCTTTAAAGACCTTGTTTCAATGTTTGACATTTTTAAAACTAGAATGTATTTACATACTAATTTTATAATTAAAAGATTAAATATTCTATTCCAGAGAAAAAATTATGACCATATTTAAATATCAAGTTTTCTGTTACAATTTCCTGACACCCTTGCTTATTTAATAGTTTCTGTGTAGTTTATACCTTCCTCAATTATTAATATCATAATAGGTTTATGTGTCTGTCTCCACACTGGGTCACTGAAATAAGCAACATGTCATATCTCCCTCATCACCAAATTCAAGAACTAGGCCCATAAAATGTGCACCAAATGTGCCCATGAAAGACTAAACAACATGGAATCACAGCTGCATCAGTTACTCTTGGGAAACCCAGATCAAAGCACATGTTAGAGCTTTTCTCTTCCAGAGCAGGAAACAGAGACAAATGTCAGAAGGCCCACTTTAGATTTCATACAGTACCTTAACAATAATCCTCCTGTTCTGAAAACAGTCATGCACCTTGTTGTCCAATATAGTGGAGAAAATCACTAGACTAGCCTTGCTCTCCAGAAACTGTTTACTCAAGTCTTAAAATTTGTAACACTCAATACGCTTTTAAAAGGCAAGCTCTAGCATGGTTGATTAATTTCAACTATACTCTCTGAGTACATGATACCTGTGGAAAGCAATATTAGAAGAACTGATGGCATTTGTTTTTCTCTTTCTGACTTAACTTCACTCTGTATGACAGACTCTAGGTCCCTCAACCTCACTACAAATAACTCAATTTTGTTTCTTTTTATGAACCTAGTGGAAGGGCAGGAATAAAGACGTAGACATAGACAATGGACTTGAGGACACGGTGGGGAGGGGGAAGCGGGGGAAAAGTGAGAGTAGCATCAACTTATATACTCTACCAAATGTAAAATAGATAGCTAGTGGGAAGAAGCAGCATAGCATAGAGAGATCAGCTTGGTGCTTTGCAACAACATAGAGGGGTGGGATAAGGAGTGAGGGTGGGAGGGAGGCTCAAGAGGGAGGGGATATGGAAATATATGTATGCATATGGCTGATTCACTTTGTTATACAACAGAAACTAACACAGCATTGTGAAACAATTATACTCCAATAAAGATGTATTAATAAAGAAAAGAACTGATGGATTGGTTCTTGTTCTTCTCAGTGTGGATAAAAAGTTGTGGATAGCATACTCTTCACTGATTTTTTTTTTTTTTTTTTGCATTACACAGGTATCTCACTGTTGTGGCCTCTCCCGTTGTGTAGCACAGGCTCCGGATGCACAGGCTCAGCGGCCATGGCTCACGGGCCTAGATGCTCCGCGGCATGTGGGATCATCCCAGACGGGGACACGAACCCAAGTTCCCTGCATTGGCAGGTGGACTCTCAACCACTGCACCACCAGGGAAGCCCCTTCACTGATACTTTTGAAAAGAGGGTATAATTATGAATGTCATATAGATATATGAACATGTCTCAAAGATATTATTTGACTCATTTCTTGAGGAAAAAAGTAAGATGTTACAACCCTTTTGAATGATAATTCAGAGAATAAAGATGATAGATGGGAGACTTCCGGGAAGACGGTGGAAGAGTAAGATGCAGAGATCACCTTCCTCCCCACAGATACACCAGAAATACATCTACACGTGGAACAACTCCTACAGAACACCTACTGAACGCTGGCAGAAGACCTCAGACCTCCCAAAAGGCAAGAAACCCCCCCCACGTACCTGGGTAGGGAAAAAGAAAAAAGAATAAACAGAGACAAAAGGATAGGGATGGGACCTGCACCAGTGGGAGGGAGCTGTGAAGGAGGAAAGGTTTCCACACACTAGGAAGCCCCTTTGCAGATGGCGGAGGGGGAAACTTCGGAGCCGCGGAAGAGAGCACAGCAACAGGGGTGCAGGGGGCAAAGCGGAGAGATTCCCGCACAGAGGATTGGTGCCGACCAGCACTCACCAGCCCGAGAGGTTTGTCTGCTCACCCACCGGGGCGGGTGGGGCTGGGAGCTGAGGCTCAGGCTTTGTTCAGAGCGCAGGGAGAGGACTGGGGTTGGAGGCATGAACACAGCCTGCAGGGGGTTAGTGCACCACAGCTAGCCGAAGGGAGTCCGGGGAAAAGTCTGGACCTGCCGAAGAGGCAAGAGACTTGTTCTTCCCTCTTTGTTTCCTGGTGCGCGAGGAGAGGGAATTAAGAACGCTGCTTAAAGGAGCTCCAGAGATGCTAAGGCTGCTGCTGCTGCCACCAAGAAGCCTGTGTGTGAGCACAGGTCACTGTCCACACCCCGCTTCCGGGGAGCCTGTGCAGCCCACCACTGCCAGTATCCCGTGATCCAGGGACAACTCCCCCGGGAGAACGCATGGCGCGCCTAAGGCTGGTGCAACGTCACGTGGGCCTCTGCCGCGCAGGCTCGCCCCGTGCCCCTCCCTACACCCGACCTGAGTGAGCCAGGGCCCCCGAATCACCGGCTCCTTTAACCCCGTCCTGTCTGAGCGAAGAACAGATGCCCTCCAGCGACTTACACGCAGAGGCGGGGACAAATCCAAAGCTGAGCCCCTGGGACCTCTGAGAACAAAGAAGAGAAAGGAAAATCTCTCCCAGCAGCCTCAGAAGCTGCGGATTAAAGCTCCACAATCAACTTGATGTACCCTGCATCTGTGGAATACATGAATAGACAATGAATCATCCCAAATTAAGGAGGTGCACTTTGAGAGCAAGATTTATGACTTTTTCCTCTTTTCCTCTTTTTGTGAGTGTATATGTGTATGCTTCTGTGTGAGATTTTGTCTGTATACCTTTGTGTCCACCATTTGACTGAGGGTTCTATCTGTCCGTTTTTTTTGTTTTCTTAATTTTTTCTTAATAATTACTCTTTAATTTAATAACTTTATTTTATTTTACTTTATCTTCTTTCTTTCTTTCCTTCCTTCCCTCCTTTAGACAACGAATCATCCCAAATTGAGGAGGTGGACATTGAGAGCAAGATTTATGATTTTTTTCCCCTTTTCCTCTTTTTGTGAGTGTGTATGTGTATGCTTCTGTGTGAGATTTTGTATGTATAGCTTTACTTCCACCATTTGTCCCAGGGTTCTATATGTCCTTTTTTTTGTTTTTTTGGTTTTTTTTCTCTAAATAATATTTTTTAATTTTAATAACTTTATTATATTTTATCTTTATTTTATTTTACTTTATCTTCTTTCTTTCTTTTTTTCCTTCCTTCCCTCTCCCCTTCCTTCCTTCCTACCTCCCTCCTTCCTTTCTTTCTTTCTTTCTTTCTTTCTACTTCTACTAATTCTTTCTTTCTACTTTTTCTCCTTTTCTTCTGAGCCATGTGGATGAAAGGCTCTTGGTGCTGCAGCCAGGAGTTAATGCTGTGCCTCTGAGGTGGGAGAGCCAACTTCAGGACACTGGTCCACAAGAGATCTCCCAGCTCCACATAATACCAAAAGGCAAAAATCTCCCAGAGATCACCATCTCAACACCAGTACCAAGCTTCACTCAACGACCAGCAAGCTACAGTGCTGGACATCCTATGCCAAACAAATAGCTAAGACAGGAACACAACACCACCCATTAGATGAGAGGCTGCCCAAAATCATAATGAGTCCACAGACACCCCAAAACACACCACCAGACGTGGACCTGCCCACTAGAGAGACAAGATCCAGCCTCATCCACCACAACACAGGCACTAGTCCTCTCCACCAGGAAGCCTACACAACCCACTGAATCAACCTTAGCTACTGGGGACAGACACCAAAAACAACGGAAGCTATGAACCTGCAGCCTGCAAAAAGTAGACCCCAAACACAGTAAGATAAGCAAACTGAGAAGACAGAAAAACACACAGCAGATGAAGGAGCAAGATAAAAACCCACCAGACCTAACAAATGAAGAGGAAATAGGCAGTCTACCTGAAAAAGAATTCAGAAAAATGATAGTAAAGATGATCCAAAATCTAGGAAACAGAATACACAAAATGCAAGAAACATTAAACAAAGACCCAGAAGAAATAAAGATGAAACAAGCAATGATAAACAACACAATAAATGAAATTAAAAATACACTAGATGGGATCAATAGCAGAATAACTGAGGCAGAAGAACGGATAAGTGACCTGGAAGATAAAATAGTGGAAATAACTACTGCAGAGCAGATTAAAGAAAAAAGAATGAAAAGAACTGAGGACAGTCTCAGAGACCTCTGGGACAACATTAAACGCACCAACATTCAAATTATAGGGGTTCCAGAAGAAGAGAAAAAGAAAGGGACTGAGAAAATATTTGAAGAGATTATAGTTGAAAACTTCCTTAATATGGGAAAGGAAATAGTTAATCAAGTCCAGGAAGCAGAGAGTCCCATACAGGATAAATCCAAGGAGAAAAAAGACAAGACACATATTAATCAAACTGTCAAAAATTAAATACAGGGGGGGACCTTGAAGATGGCGGAAGAGTAAGACGCGGAGATCGCCTTCCTCCCCACGGATACACCAGAAATACATCTACACGTGGAACAACTCCTACAGAACACCTACTGAAGGCTGGCAGAAGACCTCAGACCTCCCAAAAGGCAAGAAACTCCCCACGTACCTGGGTAGGGCAAAAGAAAAACAGAGACAAAAGAATAAGGACGGCACCTGCACCAGTGGGAGGGAGCTGTGAAGGACGAAAAGTTTCCACACACTAGGAAGCCCCTCCACGGGCGGAGACTGCGGGAGGCGGAGGGGGTAGCTTCGGGACCACGGAGTGGTGCACAGCGATGGGTGCGGAGGTCAAAGTGGGGAGATTCCCGCACAGAGGATCAGTGCCGACCGGCACTCACCAGCCCGAGAGGCTTGTCTGCTCGCACGCCAGGGTGGGCGGGGCTGCGAGCTGAGGCTCGGGTTTCGGTTTTGGATGGAGCGCAGGGAGAGGACTGGGGTTGGCGGCTTGAACATAGCCTGAAGGGGTTAGTGCACCACGACTAGCCGGGAGGGAGTTCAGGGAAAAGCCTGCACCTGCCGAAGAGGTAAGAGACTTTTTCTTCCCTCTTTGTTTCCTGGTGCACGAGGAGAGAGGTTTAAGACCGCTGCTTAAAGGAACTCCAGAGACGGGCACGAGCCGCGGCTAAAAGCGCGGACCCCAGAGACGGGCTCGAGCCGCGGCTAAAAGCACAAACCCCAGAGACGGACAGGAGACGGTAAGGCTGCTGCTGCCGCCACCAAGGGGCCTGTGTGCGGGCATAGGTCACTCTCCGCGCCCCTCTTCCGCGGAGCCTGTGCAGCCCGCCACTGCCAGGTTGCCGGGATCCAGGGACAACTTCCCCGGGAGAACGCACGGCAGGCCTCAGGCTGGTGCAACGTCACACCGGCCTCTGCCGCAACGTCACGCCGCCTCTGACTCCGCAGGCCTGCCCAGCACGCAGTGCCCCTCCTTCCCCCACCCCACCCCCGGCCTGAGTGAGACGGAGCTCCCGAATCAGCGGCGCCTTTAACCCCGTCCTGTCTGAGCAAAAAACAGACGCCCTCCAGCGACCTACACGCAGAGGCCAGGCCAAATTCAAAGCTGGGCTCCTGTGAGCTGTGAGAACAAAGAAGAGAAAGGGAAATCTCTCCCAGCAGCCTCTGAAGCAGCGGATTAAAGCTCCACAATCAGCTTGATATACCCTGCATCTGTGGAATACCTGAATAGACAAGGAATGATCCCAAACTGAAGAGGTGGAATTTAGGAGCGAGATCTATGATTTTTTCCCTTTTCCACTTTTTGTGAATGTGTACGTGTAGGCTTCTGTGTGAGATCTTGTCTGTATAGTCTTGCTTCCACCATTTGTCCTAGGGCTCTATCCGTCCATAGTTTTTTTTAAAATTTTTTTCTTAATAACTAATTTTAATTGTAATAACTTTATTATACTTTACCTTCATTCTTTCTTTCTTTCATTCCTTCCTTCCTTCCCTCCTTTAGACAATCAATCAACCCAAATTGAGGAGGTGGTCTCTGAGAGCAAGATTTATGATTTTTCCCCCTTTACCTCTTTTTGTGAGGGTGTATGTGTATGCTTCTGTGTAAGAGTTTCTCTGTATAGCTTTGCTTCCAACATTTGTCCTAAGGTTCTACCCGTCCTTTTTTTTTTTTTCCTAAATATTTTTTAATTCAATAACTATATTATACTTTATTTTATTTTTACTGTATCTTCTTTCTTTCTGTCTTTTTTCCTTCTTTCCCTCATTCTTTCCTTCCTTCCTCCTTCCCTCCCTCCCTCCCTCCCTCCTTTCTTTCTTTCTTTGCTTCTTTCTTCCTTCCTTTCTTTCCTCCTTTCCTTCTTTCTTTACTCATACTTCTACTAATTCTCTCTACTTTTTCTCCCTTTTATTCTGAGCTGTGTGGATGAAAGGCTCTTGGTGCTCCAGCCAGGAGTCTGGGCTCTACCTCTGAGGTAGGAGAGCCAACTGCAGGACACTGGTCAACAAGAGACTCCCCAGCTCCACATAATATTAAACGGCGGAAATCTCCCAGAGACCTCCATCTTAATACCAGCACCCAGCTTCACTCAATGACCAGCAAGCCACAGTGCTGGACAACCTATGCAAAACAACTAGCAAAACAGGAACACAACACCATCCATTAGCAGAGAGGCTGCCGAAAATCAGAATAAGGCCACAGACACCCCAAAACACACCACCAGATGTGAACCTGCCCACTAGAGAGACAAGATCCAGCCTCATCCACCACAACACAGGCACTAGTCCCCTCCACTAAGAAGCCTACACAACCAACTGAACCCACATTAGCCACTGGAGACAGACATCAAAAACAACAGGAACACACATACAGACTGAAAGTAAGGGGATGGAAAAAGATATTCCATGCAAATGGAAACCAAAAGAAAGCTGGAGTAGCAATTCTCATATCAGACAAAATAGACTTTAAAATAAGGACTATTAAAAGGGACAAAGAAGGACACTACATAATGATCAAGGGATCGATCAAAGAAGAAGATATAACAATTGTAAATATTTATGCAGCCAACATAGGAGCACCTCAATACATAAGGCAAATACTAACAACCATAAAAGGGGAGATCAACAGTAACACATTCATAGTAGGGGACTTTAACACCCCACTTTCACCCATGGACAGATCATCCAAAATGAAAATAAATAAGGAAACACAAGCATTAAATGATACATTAAACAAGATGGACTTAATTGATAGTTATAGGACACTCCATCCAAAAACAACAGAATACACATTTTTCTCAAGTGCTCATGGAACATTCTCCAGGAGAGATCATATCTTGGGTCACAATTCAAGCCTTGGTAAATTGAAGAAAACTGAAATTGTATCAAGTATCTTTTCTGACCACAACGCCATGAGACTAGATATCAATTACAGGAAAAGATCTGTAAAAAATACAAACACATGGAGGCTAAACAATACACTACTTAATAATGAAGTGATCACTGAAGAAATCAAAGAGGAAATTAAAAAATACCTAGAAACAAATGACAATGGAGACACAACGACCCAAAACCTATGGGATGCAGCAAAAGCAGTTCTAAGGGGGAAGTTTATAGCAATACAAGCCCACCTTAAGAAGCAGGAAACATCTCGAATAAACAACCTAACCTTGCACCTCAAGCAATTAGAGAAAGAAGAACAAAAAAACCCCAAAGCTAGCAGAAGGAAAGAAATCATAAAAATCAGATCAGAAATAAATGAAAAAGAAATGAAGGAAACAATAGCAAAGATCAATAAAACTAAAAGCTGGTTCTTTGAGAAGATAAACAAAATAGATAAACCACTAGCCAGACTCATCAAGAAAAAAAGGGAGAAGACTCAAATCAATAGAATTAGAAATGAAAAAGGAGAAGTAACAACTGACACTGCAGAAATAAAAAAAATCATGAGAGATTACTACAAGCAACTCTATGCCAATAAAATGGACAATCTGGAAGAAATGGACAAATTCTTATAAATGCACAACCTGCCAAGACTGAATCAGGAAGAAATAGAAAATATGAACAGACCAATCACAAGCACTGAAATTGAAACTGTGATTAAAAACTTTCCAACAAACAAAAGCCCAGGGCCAGATGGCTTCACTGGTGAATTCTATCAAACGTTTAGAGAAGAGCTAACACCTATCCTTCTCAAACTCTTCCAAAATATAGCAGAGCGAGGAACACTCCCAAATTCCTTCTACCAAGCCACCATCACCTTGATACCAAAACCAGACAAGGATGTCACAAAGAAAGAAAACTACAGGCCAATATCACTGATGAACATAGATGCAAAAATCCTCAACAAAATACTAGCAAACAGAATCCAACAGCACATTAAAAGGATCATACACCATGATCAAGTGGGGTTTATTCCAGGAATGCAAGGATTCTTCAATATACGCAAATCTGTCAATGTGATAAACCATATTAACAAATTGAAGGAGAAAAACCATATGATCATCTCAATAGATGCAGAGAAAGCTTTCGACAAAATTCAACACCCATTTATGATAAAAACTCTCCAGAAAGTAGGCATAGAGGGAACTTTCCTCAACATAATAAAGGCCATATATTACAAACCCACAGCAAACATCATCCTCAGTGGTGAAAATCTGAAAGCATTTCCACTAAGATCAGGAACAAGACAAGGTTGCCCACTCTCACCACTATTATTCAACATAGTAGTGGAAGTTTTAGCCACAGCAATCAGAGAAGAAAAGGAAATAAAAGGAATCCAAATCGGAAAAGAAGAAGTAAAGCTGTCACTGTTTGCAGATGACATGATACTATACATAGAGAATCCTAAAGATGCTACCAGAAAACTACTAGAGCTAATCAATGAATTTGGTAAAGTAGCAGGATACAAAATTAATGCACAGAAATCTCTGGCATTCCTATATACTAATGATGAAAAATCTGAAAGTGAAATCAAGAAAACACTCCCATTTACCATTGCAACAAAAAGAATAAAATATCTAGGAATAAACCTACCTAAGGATACGAAAGACCTGTATGCAGAAAATTATAAGACACTGATGAAAGAAATTAAAGATGATACAAATAGATGGAGGATATACCATGTTCTTGGATGGGAAGAATCAACATTGTGAAAATGACTCTACTACCCAAAGCAATCTACAGATTCAATGCAATCCCTATCAAACTACCAGTGGCATTTTTCACAGAACTAGAACAAAAAATTTCGCAATTTGTATGGAAACACAAAAGACCCCGAATAGCCAAAGCAATCTTGAGAACGAAAAAAGGAGCTGGAGGAATAAGGCTCCCTGACTTCAGACTATATTACAAAGCAACAGTAATCAAGACAGTATGGTACTGGCACAAAAACAGAAAGATAGATCAGTGGAACAGGATAGAAAGCCCAGAGATAAACCCACGCACATATGGACACCTTATCTTTGATAAAGGAGGCAGGAATGTACAGTGGAGAAAGGACAGCCTCTTCAATAAATGGTGCTGGGAAAACTGGACAGGTACATGTAAAAGTATGAGATTAGATCACTCCCTAACACCATACACAAAAATAAGCTCAAAATGGATTAAAGACCTAAATGTAAGGCCAGAAACTATCAAACTCTTAGAAGAAAACATAGGAAGAACACTCTATGACATAAATCACAGCAAGATACTTTCTGACCCACCTCCTAGAGAAATGGAAATAAAAACAAAAATAAACAAATGGGAACTAATGAAACTTCAAAGCTTTTGCACAGCAAAGGAAACCATAACCAAGACCAAAAGACAACCCTCAGAATGGGAGAAAACATTTGCAAATGAAGCAACTGACAAAGGATTAATCTCCAAAATTTACAAGCAGCTCATGCAGCTCAATAACAAAAAAACAAACAACCCCATCCAAAAATGGGCAGAAGACCTAAATAGACATTTCTCCAAAGAAGATACACAGAATGCCAACAAACACATGAAAGAATGCTGAACATCATTAATCATTAGAGAAATGCAAATCAAAACTACAATGAGATATCATCTCACACCAGTCAGAATGGCCATCATCAAAAAATCAAGAAACAATAAATGCTGGAGAGGGTGTGGAGAAAAGGGGACACTCTTGCACTGCTGGTGGGAATGTGAATTGGTTCAGCCACTGTGGAGAACAGTATGGAGGTTCCTTAAAAAACTACAAATAGAATTACCATATGACCCAGCAATCCCACTACTTGGCATATACCGTGAGAAAACCAAAATTCAAAAAGAGTCATGTACAAAATGTTCATTGCAGCTCTATTTACAATAGCCAGGACATGGAAACAACCTAAGCGCCCATCATCGGATGAATGGATAAAGAAGATGTGGCACATATACACAATGGAATATTACTCAGCCTTAAAAAGAAATGAAATTGAGCTATTTGTAATGAGATGGATAGACCTAGAGTCTGTCATACAGAGTGAAGTAAGTCAGAAAGAAAAAGACAAATACCGTATGCTAACATATATATATGGAATTTAAGGGAAAAAAATGTCATGAAGAACCTAGGGGTAAGATAGGAATAAAGACGCAGACCTACTGGAGAACGGACTTGAGGATATGGGGAGGGGAAAGGGTGAGTTTTGACAGGGCGAGAGAGAGTCATGGACATATACACACTAACAAACGTAGTAAGGTAGATAGCTGGGGGGAAGCAGCCGCAAGGCACAGGGATATTAGCTCGGTGCTTTGTGACAGCCTGGAAGGGTGGGATGGGGAGAGTGGGAGGGAGGGAGACGAAAGAGAGAAAACATATGGGAACATATGTATATATATAGCTGATTCACTTTGTTATAAAGCAGAAACTAACACACCATTGTAAAACAATTATACCCCAATAAAGATGTTTAAAAAAAAAAAAAAAACAACAGGAACTACGAACGGGCAGCCTGCAAAAAGGAGACCCCAAACACAGTAAGATAAGCAAAATGGGAAGACAGAAAAACACACAGAAGATGAAGGAGCAAGATAAAAATGCACCAGACATAACAAATGAAGAGGAAATAGGCAGTCTACCAGAAAAAGAATTCAGAATAATGATAGTAAGGATGATCCGAAATCTTGGATGTAGAATGGACAGAATGCAAGAAATAGTTAACAAGGACCTAGAAGAAATAAAGATGAAACAAGCAACGATGAACAATGCAATAAATGAAATTAAAAGTACTCTTGATGGGATCAATAGCAGAATAACTGAGGCAGAAGAACGGGTAAGTGACCTGGAAGATAAAGTAGTGGAAATAACTATTGCAGAGCAGAATAAAGAAAAAAGAATGAAAAGAACTGAGGACAGTCTCAGAGACCTCTGGGACAACATTAAACGCACCAACATTCGAATTATAGGGGTTCCAGAAGGAGAAGAGAAAAAGAAAGGGACTGAGAAAATATTTGAAGAGATTATAGTTGAAAACATCCCTAATATGGGAAAGGAAATAGTTAATCAAGTCCAGGAAGCACAGAGAGTCCCATACAGGATAAATACAAGGAGAAATACGCCAAGACACATATTAATCAAACTGTCAAAAATTAAATACAAAGAAAGCATATTAAAAGCAGCAAGGGAAAAACAACAAATAACACACAAGGGAATCCCCATAAGGTTAACAGCTGATCTCTCAGCAGAAACCCTACAAGCCAGAAGGGAGTGGCAGAACATACTGAAAGTGATGAAGGAGAAAAACCTGCAACCAAGACTACTCTACGCAGCAAGGATCTCATTCCGATTTGATGGAGAAATTAAAACCTTTACAGACAAGCAAAAGCTGAGAGAGTTCAGCACCACCAAACCAGCTGTACAACAAATGCTAAAGGAACTTCTCTAGACACGAAACACAAGAGAAGGAAATGACCTATAGTAGCGAACCCAAAACAATATATAAAATGGAAATAGGGACATACATATCGATAATTACCTTAAATATAAATGGACTAAATGCTCCCACCAAAAGACACAGATTGGCTGAATGGATACAAAACAAGACCCATATATATGCTGTCTACAAGAGACCCACTTCAGGCCTAGAGACACATAGAGACTGAAAGTAAGGGGATGGAAAAAGATATTCCATGCAAATGGAAACCAAAAGGAAGCTGGAGTAGCAATTCTCATATCAGACAAAATAGACTTTAAAATAAGGACTATTAAAAGAGACAAAGAAGGACACTACATAATGATCAAGAGATCGATCCAAAAAGAAGATATAACAATTGTAAATATTTATGCACCCAACATAGGAGCACCTCAATACATAAGGCAAACACTAACAGCCATAAAAGGGGAGATAGACAGTAACACATTCATAGTAGGGGACTTTAACACCCCACTTCACCCATGGACAGATCATCCAAAATGAAAATAAATAAGGAAACACAAGCTTTAAATGATACATTAAACAAGATGGACTTAATTGATAGTTATAGGACACTCCATCCAAAAACAACAGAATACACCTTTTTCTCAAGTGCTCATGGAACATTCTCCAGGATAGATCATATCTTGGGTCACAATTCAAGCCTTGGTAAATTTAAGAAAATTGAAATTCTATCAAGTATCTTTTCTGACCACAACGCCATGAGACTAGATATCAATTACAGGAAAAGATCTGTAAAAAATACAAACACATGGAGGCTAAACAATACACTACTTAATAATGAAGTGATCACTGAAGAAATCAAAGAGGAAATTAAAAAATACCTAGAAACAAATGACAATGGAGACACAACGACCCAAAACCTATGGGATGCAGCAAAAGCAGTTCTAAGGGGGAAGTTTATAGCAATACAAGCCCACCTTAAGAAGCAGGAAACATCTCGAATAAACAACCTAACCTTGCACCTCAAGCAATTAGAGAAAGAAGAACAAAAAAACCCCAAAGCTAGCAGAAGGAAAGAAATCATAAAAATCAGATCAGAAATAAATGACAAAGAAATGAAGGAAACGATAGCAAAGATCCATAAAACTAAAAGCTGGTTCTTTGAGAAGATAAACAAAATAGATAAACCACTAGCCAGACTCATCAAGAAAAATAGGGAGAAGACTCAAATCAATAGAATTAGAAATGTGAAAGGAGAAGTAACAAATGACACTGCAGAAATAAAAAAAAATCATGAGAGATTACTACAAGCAACTCTATGCCAATAAAATGGACAATCTGAAAGAAATGGACAAATTCTTATAAATGCACAACCTGCCAAGACTGAATCAGGAAGAAATAGAAAATATGAACAGACCAGTGACAAGCACTGAAATTGAAACTGTGATTAAAAATCTTCCAACAAACAAAAGCCCAGGACCAGATGGCTTCACAGGTGAATTCTATCAAACGTTTAGAGAAGAGCTAACACCTATCCTTCTCGAACTCTTCCAAAATATAGCAGAGCGAGGAACACTCCCAAATTTCTTCTATAAGGCCACCATCACCTTGATACCAAAACCAGACAAGGATGTCACAAAGAAAACTACTGGCCAATATCACTGATGAACATAGATGCAAAAATCCTCAACAAAATACTAGCAGACAGAATCCAACAGCACATTAAAAGGATCATACAACATGATCAAGTGGTGTTTATTCCAGGAATGCAAGGATTCTTCAATATACGCAAATCTATCAATGTGATAAACCATATTAACAAATTGAAGGAGAAAAACCATATGATCATCTCAATAGATGCAGAGAAAGCTTTCAACAAAATTCAACACCCATTTATGATAAAAACCCTGCAGAAAGTAGGCATAGAGGGAACTTTCCTCAACATAATAAAGGCCATATATGACAAGCCCACAGCAAACATCATCCTCAATGGTGAAAAACTGAAAGCATTTCCACTAAGATCAGGAACAAGACAAAGTTGCCCACTCTCACCACTATTATTCAACATAGTTTTGGAAGTTTTAGCCACAGCAATCAGGGAAGAAAAGGAAATAAAAGGAATGCAAATCGGAAAAGAAGAAGTAAAGCTGTCACTGTTTGCAGATGACATGGTACTATACATAGAGAACCCTAAAGATGCTACCAGAAAACTACTAGAGCTAATCAATGAATTTGGTAAAGTAGCAGGATACAAAATTAATGCACAGAAATCTCTGGCATTCCTATATACTAATGATGAAAAATCTGAAAGTGAAATCAAGAAAACACTCCCATTTACCATTGCAACAAAAAGAATAAAATATCTAGGAATAAACCTACCTAAGGAGACGAAAGACCTCTATGCAGAAAATTATAAGGCACTGATGAAAGAAATTAAAGATAATACAAATAGATGGAGAGATATACCATGTTCTTGGATGGGAAGAATCAACATTGTGAAAATGACTCTACTACCCAAAGCAATCTACAGATTCAATGCAATCCCTATCAAACTACCACGGGCATATTTCACAGAACTAGAACAAAAAATTTCACAATTTGTATGGAAACACAAAAGACCCCGAATAGCCAAAGCAATCTTGAGAACAAAAAAAAAGAGCTGGAGGATTCAGGCTCCCTGACTTCAGACTATACTACAAAGCTACAGTAATCAAGACAGTATGGTACTGACACAAAAACAGAAACATAGATCAATGGAACAGGATAGAAAGCCCAGAGATAAACCCACGCACATATGGACACCTTATCTTTGATAAAGGTGGCAGGAATGTACAGTGGAGAAAGGACAGCCTCTTCAATAAATGGTGCTGGGAAAACTGGACAGGTACATGTAAAAGTATGAGATTAGATCACTCCTTAACACCATCCACAAAACATAAGCTCAAAATGGATTAAAGACCTAAATGTAAGGCCAGAAACTATCAAACTCTTAGAGGAAAACATAGGCAGGACACTCTATGACATAAATCACAGCAAGATCCTTTCTGACCCACCTCCTAGAGAAATGGAAATAAAAACAAAAATAAACAAATGAGACCTAATGAAACTTCAAAGCTTTTGCACAGCAAAGGAAACCATAATCACGACCAAAAGCCAACCCTCAGAATGCGAGAAAATATTTGCAGATGAATCAACTGACAAAGGATTAATCTCCAAAATTTACAAGCAGCTCATGCAGCTCAATAACAAAAAAACAAACAACCCAATCCAAAAATGGGCAGAAGACCTAAATAGACATTTCTCCAAAGAAGATATACAGAATGCCAACAAACACATGAAAGAATGCTCAAAATCATTAGAGAAATGCAAATCAACACTACAATGAGATATCATCTCACACCAGTCAGAATGGTCATCATCAAAAAATCTAGAAACAATAAATGCTGGAGAGGGTGTGGAGAAAAGGGAACACTGTTGCACTGCTGGTGGGAATGTGAATTGGTTCAGCCACTATGGAGAACATTATGGAGGTTCCTTAAAAAACTACAAATAGAATTACCATATGACCCAGCAATCCCACTACTGGGCATATACCCTGAGAAAACCAAAATTCAAAAAGAGTCATGTACCAAAATGTTCATTGCAGCTCTATTTACAATAGCCCGGAGATGGAAACAACCTAAGTTTCCATCATCAGATGAATGGATAAAGAAGATGTGGCACATATATACAATGGAATATTACTCAGCCATAAAAAGAAACGATATTGAGCTATTTGTAATGAGGTGGATAGACCTAGAGTCTGTCATACAGAGTGAAGTAAGTCAGAAAGAGACAGACGCATACCGTAAGCTAACACATATATATGGAATTTAAGGGCAAAAAAATGTCATGAAGAAACCAGGGGTAAAACAGGAATAAAGGCACAGACCTACTAGAGAATGGACTTGAGGATATGGGGAGGGGGAAAGGTAAGCTGTGAGGAAGCGAGAGAGAGGCATGGACATATATACACTACCAAACGTACGGTAGATATCTAGTGGGAAGCAGACTCATAGCACAGGGAGATCAGCCCGGTGCTTTGTGACCACCTGGAAAGGTGGATATGGAGGGTGGGAGGGAGGGAGATGCAAGAGGGAAGAGATATGGGAACATATGTATATATATAACTGATTCATTTTGTTGTAAAGCAGAAACCAACACACCATTGTAAAGCAATTATACCCCAATAAAGATGTTTAAAAAATAAATAAATAAAATCAAATATAAAAAACAAATTAAATACAAAGAAAACATATTAAAAGCAGCAAGGGAAAAACAACAAATAACACACAAGGGACTCCCCATAAGGTTAACAGCTGATCTTTCAGCAGAAACTCTGCAAGCCAGAAGGGGTTGGCAGGACATACTGAAAGTGATGAAGGAGAAAAACCTGCATCCAAGATTACTCTACCCAGCAAGGATCTCATTCAGATTTGATGGAGAAATTAAAACCTTTACAGACAAGTAAAAGCTGAGAGAGTTCAGCACCACCAAACCAGCTCTACAACAACTGCTAAAGAAACTTCTCTAGGCAAGAAACATAAGAGAAGGAAAAAACCTACAATAACGAACCCAAAACAATTAAGAAAATGAGAATAGGAACATACATATCGATAATTACCTTAACTGTAAATGGACTAAATGCTCCCACCAAAAGACACATATTGGCTGAATGGATACAAAAACAAGACCCATATATGTGCTGTCTACAAGAGACCCACTTCAGATTTAAAGACACATACAGATGGAAAGTGAAGGGATGGAAAAACTAATTTCATGCAAATGGAAACCAAAAGAAATCTGGAGTAGCAATTCTCATATCAGTCAAAATAGACTTTAAAATAAATACTATTAGAAGAGACAAAGGACACTACATAATGATCAAGGGATCAATCCATGAAGAAGATATAACAATTGTAAATATTTATGCACCCAACATAGGAGCACCTCAATACATAAGGCAAATACTAACAGCCATAAAAGGGGAAATCAACAGTAACACATTCATAGTAGGGGACTTTAACACCGCACTTTCAACAATGGACAGATCATCCAAAATGAAAATAAACAAGGAAACACAAGCTTTAAATAATACATTAAACAAGACGGACTTAATTGATATTTATAGGACATTCCATCCAAAAAAACCAGAATACACATTTTTCTCTAGTGCTCATGAAACATTCTCCAGGATAGATCATATCTTGGGTCACAATTCAAGCCTTGTTAAATTTAAGAAAATTGAAATTGTATCAAGTATCTTTTCTGACCACAACTCCATGAGACTAGATATCAATCACAAGAAAAGATCTGTAAAAGATACAAACACATGGAGGCTAAACAATACACTACTTAATAACAAAGTGATCACTGAAGAAATCAAAGTGGAAATCAAAAAATACATAGAAAGAAATGACAATGGAGACACGACAAGCCAAAATCTATGGGATGCAGCAAAAGCAGTTCTAAGAGGGAAGTTTATAGCAATACAATCCTACCTTAAGAAACAGGAAACATCTTGAATAAACAACCTAACCTTGCACCTAAAGCAATTAGAGAAAGAAGAGCTAAAAAACCACAAAGTTAGCAGAAGGAAAGAAATCATAAAAATCAGATCAGAAATAAATGACAAAGAAATGAAGGAAACGATAGCAAAGATCAATAAAACTAAAAGCTTGTTCTTTGAGAAGATAAACAAAATTGATAAACCATTAGACAGACTCATCAAGAAAAAATAGGAGAAGATTCAAATCAATAGAATTAGAAATGAAAAAGGAGAAGTAACAACTGACACTGCAGAAATACAAAAGATCATAAGAGATTACTACAAGCAACTCTATGCCCAAAAAATGGACAACCTGGAAGAAATGGACAAATTCTTATAAATGCACAACCTGCCAAGACTGAATCAGGAAGAAATAGAAAATATGACCAGACCAATCACAAGCACTGAAATTGAAACTATGATTAAAAATCTTCCAACAAATAAAAGCCCAGGGCCAGATGGCTTCACAGGCGAATTCTATCAAATATTTAGAGAAGAGTTAACACCTATCCTTCTCAAACTCTTCCCAAATATAACCGAGGGAGGAACACTCCCAAACTCATTCTATGAGGCCACCATCACCCTGATACCAAAACCAGACAAGGATGTCACAAAGAAAGAAAACTACAGGCCAATATCACTGATGAACATAGATGCATGCAAAATTCCTCAACAAAATACTAGCAAACAGAATCCAACAGCATATTAAAAGGATCATACACCACGATCAGGTGGGGTTTATCTTAGGAATGCAAGGATTCTTCAATATACGTAAATCAATCAACGTGATACAGCATATTAACAAATTGAAGGAGGAAAAACATATGATCATCTCAACAGATGCAGAGAAAGCTTTTGACAAAATTCAACACCCATTTATGATAAAAACACTGCAGAAACTAGGCACGGAGGGAACTTTCCTCAACATAATAAAGCCCATATATGACAAACCCACAGCCAGCATCATCCTCAATGGTGAAAAACTGAAAGCATTTCTACTAAGATCAGGAACAAGACAAAGTTGCCCACTCTCACCACTGTTATTCAACATAGTTTTGGAAGTTTTAGCCACAGCAATCAAAGAAGAAAAGAAAATAAAAGGAATCCAAATTGGAAAAGAAGAAGTAAAGCTGTCATTATTTGCAGATGTCATGATACTATACATAGAGAATCCTAAAGATGCTACCAGAATACTACTAGAGTTAAACAATGCATTTGGTAAAGTAGCAGGATACAAAATTAATGCACAGAAATCTCTGGCATTTCTATACAATAATGATGAAAAATCTGAAAGTGAAATCAAGAAAACACTCCCAATTACCATTGCAGCAAAAAGAATAAAATACCTAGGAATAAACCTACCTAAGGAGACAAAAGACCTGTATGCAGAAAATTATAAGACACTGATGAAAGAAATTAAAGATAATACAAATAGATGGAGAGATATACCAGTTCTTGGATTGGAAGAATCAACATTGTGGAAATGACTCTACTACCCAATGCAATCTACAGATTCAATGCAATCCCTATCAATCTACCACTGGCATTTTTCACAGAACTAGAACAAAAAGGTTCACAATTTGTATGGAAAGACAAAAGACCCTGAATAGCCAAAGCAATCCTGAGAACGAAAAATGGAGCTGGAGTAATCAGGCTCCCTGACTTCAGACTATACAGTTATTAAGACAGTATGGTACTGCCACAAAAACCAAAAGATAGATCAATGGAACAGGAGAGAAAGCCCAGAGAGAAACCCACGCACGTGGGGCCATCTTATCTTTGATAAAGGAGGTAGGAATGTACAGTGGAGAAAGGACAGCCTCTTCAGTAAGTGGTGCTGGGAAAACTGGACAGGTACATGTAAAAGTATGAGATTAGATCACTCCTTAACACCATCCACAAAACATAAGCTCAAAATGGATTAAAGACCTAAATGTAAGGCCAGAAACTATCAAACTCTTAGAGGAAAACATAGGCAGGACACTCTATGACATAAATCACAGCAAGATCCTTTTTGACCCACCTCCTAGAGAAATGGAAATAAAAACAAAAATAAACAAATGGGACCTAATGAAACTTCAAAGCTTTTGCACAGCAAAGGAAACCATAATCAAGACCAAAAGACAACCCTCAGAATGCGAGAAAATATTTGAAGATGAATCAACTGACAAAGGATTAATCTCCAAAATTTACAAGCAGCTCATGCAGCTCAATAACAAAAAAACAAACAACCCAATCCAAAAATGGGCAGAAGACCTAAATAGACATTTCTCCAAAGAAGATATACAGAATGCCAACAAACACATGAAAGAATGCTCAAAATCATTAATCATTAGAGAAATGCAAATCAACACTACAATGAGATATCATCTCACACCAGTCAGAATGGCCATCATCAAAAAATCTAGAAACAATAAATGCTGGAGAGGGTGTGGAGAAAAGGGAACACTGTTGCACTGCTGGTGGGAATGTGAATTGGTTCAGCCACTATGGAAAACATTATGGAGGTTCCTTAAAAAACTACAAATAGAATTACCATATGACCCAGCAATCCCACTACTGGGCATATACCCTGAGAAAACCAAAATTCAAAAAGAGTCATGTACCAAAATGTTCATTGCAGCTCTATTTACAATAGCCCGGAGATGGAAACAACCTAAGTTTCCATCATCAGATGAATGGATAAAGAAGGTGTGGCACATATATACAATGGAATATTACTCAGCCATAAAAAGAAACGATATTAAGCTATTTGTAATGAGGTGGATAGACCTAGAGTCTGTCATACAGCGTGAAGTAAGTCAGAAAGAGACAGACGCATACCGTAAGCTAACACATATATATGGAATTTAAGGGCAAAAAAATGTCATGAAGAAACCAGGGGTAAAACAGGAATAAAGGCACAGACCTACTAGAGAATGGACTTGAGGATATGGGGAGGGGGAAAGGTAAGCTGTGAGGAAGCGAGAGAGAGGCATGGACATATATACACTACCAAACGTACGGTAGATATCTAGTGGGAAGCAGACTCATAGCACAGGGAGATCAGCCTGGTGCTTTGTGACCACCTGGAAAGGTGGATATGGAGGGTGGGAGGGAGGGAGATGCAAGAGGGAAGAGATATGGGAACATATGTATATATATAACTGATTCATTTTGTTGTAAAGCAGAAACCAACACACCATTATAAAGCAATTATACTCCAATAAAGATGTTCAATAAAAAGATGATAGATGGTTGGAAAGGAAGGAAAGAAGGAGAGAGGGAAGGAGGGAGGGAAGAAGAAAGGGAAAGAAAGAAAGAAAGAAAGAAAGAAAGAAAGAAAGAAAGAAAGAAAGAAAGAAAGAAAGAAAGAAAGAAAGAGAAAGAAAGAAAGAAAAAGATGGTAGAGAGACAGACAGATATGTTGAAATAATAGCTTACTTAAAACATGAAAAATTAGCCAATATCAATAAGAAAATAATTAACTGCATCTCATGGGACACATTTTGCCTTTCTAATGGAGAAGAATCATTTACATCATTACCAGTCTTCTACTATTTATAAAGTTGTAAAATAGCTTTAGATCTACAGTGTAGGACCTGAAAGTGTATTTTAGACAACACCTAATTTTACATTGAGAACTTTCAACAATTTGTCCTTTTCTAAGTCTTTTACATTTTTTCCTACCATATCATTCTAATACACTGATATATTAAAGCACTAATGCATTTTCTTTAAAAATATTCTATACATTTAGCAGAAAGTGTTTTTCTCTTAGTATTCTCCTAAATATTCATTTTTCTTCAACATTGTCTTACAACAACATGATCTTTAAAGTAGAACAGTGTCTCCAAAATTATTTTTTTCATAAGATTTAATCATGGGGTATTTCTTAATATTCACATATCCAGGTCCTTCCCTGAAAATTCTCATTCAGTAAGTATGGAAAGGGACCTAGATGTAATATTTTTTAATAAGGACCATATATGGTTTTTATGATCAGACAAGTTGGGAAGTGTTTAATTAAATCAAGGCTGAAAATAATACAATGGCTAAATATAATTTTGAGTATCCTTAAGTTAATTAAATAATAAAATTAATTATCCTTAAATTTAATTAAACTTTTATTTAATCCATGAGGATTATCAAGTCTTTTTTTGAAAAGAGTGTCTAAATTCATGACCATTTATCATCTCCTAGATTAAGTATTTTACCAGAGTATAAACATTAATTGCAACTGAAGCACCTCCCTGTTAACTTTCAAAGTTCCTTACACTATCTCTATATTTTCTTCACCTTACAATGTATAGTGTGATAACATCCTTTGAGCCATCAAAATTATAGCAAAGTGATCAACAAGCAATAAACTAAGATCAGTCACCAGGAATAGCAGAGAAAGGTGATCCACCAAAGCCTAAAATATTAATAGATTTGGGGGAGAGGCAAAGATGAGATCATAAGTCAGGGTAATATCTGAATCTGAAGAGTAAATCTAAGGTCGGATTTTGCATGAGTGCACAAACAGACAAGAGAAGTTTAAGAAACAAATATCGTACATCCAGATAAATTTCCAGCACAGCGCTCTTCAAAGACAGACTCTTTAATCCCATAATAAGGGCTAAATCTCAGCCAGCACACACCAGTATATTGAAATATTTTTATACTACTTGATAAATGGTCACTATTCTAAGTCCCCCATCCCTCCTAACCAACCACCCCATCCAGCAACCAAAGGGTTAATATCTGACACAGTAGAGGACCCCCCTAAACTCTGTTCCAGCCCTACTTCCAGCAGTTATTCTGATTGCTTTAAGCCTACATCCTACAGGCGGTTAAATATTTTGATTTTTACTCCTGCTCACAGGATGCCTCCACCAATCTTTCAATGTACTCTTAAACACACGCTTGAAACTACCAAAAAGAAATTTATTTTCTCCTAGAAAAAAATGAGTATTTGGCCTGTTATTCCAGCATTTGAATCTTCATGTCTTATTAACCTGAAAATGGCAGCCATGTCCTTTATTTGCATTGTGACTTTAAAATGAGACTGTATTTTTGTATACCTGAAACAAACACAATATTTTTAATCAACTATATTTCAATTTTTTAAAATGTTAAACATAAGGCAAAAAAATGAGATAGTGCATTAAATAGGTGCTGTATTTAGTTATTTTGCCAATTTGTAAATGAAAAATATTTTGCTATGTCTTTTCTACTACTCCTGTGTAGCTTCCTTCTAAATTCTTCTTAAAAGAGCCAGAAAATAAATTAGTAGACATCTATTTTACCTGTAAGGGACTATGGTGAATGTTATTATATTTAAACATAGACCTAAACAAAGCAGTACAATTTAAACAAGAAAACTATTTTATCACACACTGGTACAATGTTTTTTTTTTTTTTTCTTTCATGGGCCCATTATGTAACTCAATTCCAGTTTTCTTTTTTCTTTTTTTTGGAGGAAGGAATTGATTTAATTTTGTTTAATTCAGTCTTTTTTTTTATTAGAACAGAAAGTCACAAAAATTGTAATCATCCTCATCAGTTCACTCAGTCCCATGTAATTAATTTTTTTTATCTTGATCTTTTGTTAGCACTTTTATGAATTCATCAGTTTTCCACTAGAGTTCTGAAAATGCTTGTTCATTCTGTTCAGAAGTATAGTCAGTTACCAGAAACCTGAACTTGTCAGAGTCTTTTCCATGAATTCCTTGAAGATGAAACACTTTTATAGGAAAATTTTTTCAAAAGCATCAGAGTACACACAGAACTGTCTGTAAATGACAAAAGACTTAAAAATGACCACGGTTAAAGATTTGATGAAAGTTCATAGTAATGCAATTGACAAGGAAATTTAGTTATTTCTGAGATATACATTTTAAAGTAATAACTAGAATTATGACTTATAACATTATACCAGAACATGTAAGATTTCTAGAAATTTCATGTAATGTCTGAAACATTTATATTATTATATTTCCATACAAATAACCAAAAGAAAGTTTAGTATTAGTTGTTTTTCTTGATTGTTTGTTTTTTTTTATAATGCAGGTTCTTATTAGTCATCAATTTTATACACATCATTGTATACATGTCAATACCAATCACCCAGTTCAGCACACCACCATCCCCACCCCACCGTGGTTTTCCCCCCTTGGTGTCCATACGTTTGTTCTCTATATCTGTGTCTCAACTTCTGCCCTGCAAACCGGTTCATCTGTACCATTTTTCTAGATTCCACATACATGCATTAATATATGATATTTGTTTTTCTCTTTCTGACTTACTCCACTCTGCATGACAGTCTCTAGATCTAACCATGTCTCAACAAATGACTCAGTTTCATTCCTTTTTATGGCTGAGTAATATTCCATTGTACATATGTACCAAAACTTCTTTATTCATTCATCTGTTGATGGGCATTTAGGTTGCTTCCATGACCTGGCTATTGTAAATAATGCTGCAATGAATATTGGGGTGCATGTCTCTTTTTGAATTATGGTTTTCTCTGGTTATATGCCTAGTAGTAGGATTGCTGGATCATATGGTAATTCTATTTTTAGTTTTGTAAGGAACCTCCATACTATTCTCCATAGTGGCTCTATCAATTTATATTTCCACCAACAGTGCAAGAGGGTTCCCTTTTCTCCACACCCTCTCCAGCATTTGTTGTTTGTAGATTTTCTGATGATGCCCATTCTAACTGGTGTGAGGTGATACTCATTGTAGTTTTGATTTGCATTTCTCTAAAAATTAGTGATGTTGAGCAGCTTTTCATGTGCTTCTTGGCCATCTGTATGTCTTCTTTGGAGAAATGTCTATTTAGGTCTTCTGCCCATTTTTGGATTGGGTTGTTTGTTTCTTTAACATTGAGCTGCATGAGCTGTTTATATATTTTGGAGATTAATCCTTTGTCCCTTGATTCATTTGCAAATATTTCCTTCCATCCTGAGGGTTGTCTTTTGGTCTTGTTTATGGTTTCCTTTGCTGTGCAAAAGCTTTGAAGTTTCCTTAGGTCCCATTTGTTTATTTTTGTTTTTATTTCCATTAATCTAGGAGGTGGATCAAAAAACCTCTTGCTCTGATTTATGTCAAAGAGTGTTCTTCCTATGTTTTCCTCTAAGAGTTTTATAGTGTCTGGCCTTACATTTAGGTCTCAAATCCATTTTGAGTTTATTTTTGTGTATGGTGTTAAGAGGTGTTCTAATTTAATTCTTTTACATGTAGTGGTCCAGTTTTCACAGCACCACTTATTGAAGAGACTCTCTTTTCTCCATTGTATATCTTTGCCTCCTTTGTCATATATTAGTTGACCATAGGTGCGTGGGTTTACCTCTGGACCTTCTATCTTGTTCCATTGATCTATAGTTCTGTTTTGTGCCAGTACCATATTGTCTTGATTACTGTAGGTTTGTAGTATAGTCTGAAGTCATGGAGTCTGATTCCTCCAGCTCCGTTATTTTCCCTCAAGACTGATTTGACTCTTCGGGGTCTTTTCTGTCTCCAAACAAATTTTAAGGCGATTTGTTCTAGTTGTGTGAAAAATGCCAGTGGTAGTTTGATAGGAATTGCGTTGAATCTGTAGATTGCTTTGGGTAGTATAGTCATTTTCACAATATTGATTCTTCCAGTCCAATAACATGGTATATCTCTCCATATTTTGGTATCATCTTTAATTTATTTCATCAGTGTCTTATAGTTTTCTGCATACAGTTCTTTTGTCTCCCTAAGTAGGTATATTCCGAGGTATTTTATTCTTTTGATTGCAATGATAAATGGGAGTGTCTCCATAATTTCACTTTCAGATTTTTTATCATTAGTGTATAGGAATGCAAGAGATTTCTGTGCATTAATTTTGTATCCTGCAACTTTACCAAATTCATTGATTAGCTCTAGTAGTTTTCTGGTGACATTTTTAGGATTCTCTATGTAGAGTATCATGTCGTCTGAAAACAGTGAGAGTTTTACTTCTTCTTTTCTGATTTGGATTCCTTCTATTTCTTTTTTTTCTCTGATTGCCATGGCTAGGACTTCCAAAACTATGTTGAATAATAGTGGTGAGAGTGGACATCTTTGTCTCGTTCCTGATCTTAGAGGAAATGCTTTCAGTTTTTCACCATTGAGAATGATGTTTGCTGTGGGTTTGTCATATATGGCCTTTATTATGTTGCGGTAGGTTTCCTCTATGTCCACTTTCTGGATAATTTTTATCATTAATAGGTGTTGAATTTTGTCAAAAGCTTTTTCTGAATCTATTGAGATGATCATAAGGCTTTTATTTTTCAGTTTGTTAATATGGTTTATCACATTGATTGATTTGCGTATATTGAAGAATCCTTGCATCCCTGGGATAAATTCCACTTGACCGTGGTGTATGATCCTTTTAATGTGTTGTTGGATTCTGTTTGCTAGTATTTTGTTGAGAATTTTTGCATCTGTGTTCATCAGTGATATTGGTCTTTACTTTTTTTTTTTTTTTTTGTAGTATCTTTGTCTGGCTTTGGTATCAGGGTGATGGTGGCCTCATAGAATGAGTTTGGGAGTGTTCCTTCCTCTGCAATTTTTTGGAAGGGTTTGAGAATGATGGGTGTTAGCTCTTCTCTAAATATTTGATAAAATTCACCTGTGAAGCTATCTGGTCCTGGACTTTTGTTTGTTGGAAGATTTTTAATCACAGCTTCAATTTCATTACTTGTAATTGGTCTGTTCATATTTTCTATTTCTTCCTGGTTCAGTCTTGGAAGGTTATACTTTTCTAACAATTTGTCCATTTCTTCCAGGTTGTCCATTTTATTGGCATAAAGTTGCTTGTAGTAGTCTCTTAGGATGCTTTGTATTTCTGCAGTGTCTGTTTTAACTTCTCCTTTTTCATTTCTAATTTATTGATTTGTCTTCTCCCTCTTTATGTTGATGGGTCTGTCTAATGGTTTATCAATTTTGTTTATCTTCTCAAAGAACCAGCTTTTAGTTTTATTGATTTTTGCTCTTGTTTTCTTTGTTTCTATTTCATTTATATCTGCTCTGGTCTTTATGATTTCTTTCCTTCTGCTAACTTTGGGTTTCCTTTGTTATTATTTGTCTAGTTCCTTTAGGTGAAAGTTTCGATTGTTTACTTGAGATTTTTCTTGTTTCTTGAGGTAGGCTTGTATAGCTATAAACTTCCTTCTTCGAACTACTTTTGCAGCATCCCATAGGTTTTGGATCATCATGTTTTCATTGTCATTTGTCTAGGTGTTTTTTGATTTCCTCTTTGATTTCTTCAGTGATCTCTTGGTTATTTAGTAATATATTGTTCAACCTCCATTTGGTTGTGTTTTTACTTTTTTTTTCCCTGTAATTCATTTCTAATCTCATAGCATTGTGTTCAGAAAAGATGCTTGATATGATTTCAATTTTCTTAACTCTACTGAGGCTTGATTTGTGACCCAAGATGTGAGCTATCCTGTAGAATGTTCTGTGCGCACTTGAGAAGAAAGTGTAATCTGCTGTTTTTGGATGGAATGTATTATAAATATCAATTAAATATCTTGTCTATTGTGTCATTTAAAACTTCTGTTTCCTTATTTATTTTCATTTTGGATGATCTGTCCATTGGTGTAAGTGAGGTGTTAAATCCCCCACTATTGTGTTACTATCGATTTCCTCTTTTATAGCTGTTAGCAGTTGCCTTATGTATTGAGGTTCTCCTATGTTGGGTGCACCTATATTTATAATTTTTATATCTTCTTCTTGGGTTGATCCCTTGATCATTATGCAGTGTCCTTCCTTGTCTCTTGTAACATTCTTTATTTTAAAGTCTATTTTATCTGATATGAATATAGCTACTCCAGCTTTCTTTTGATTTTCATTTGCATGGAATATCTTTTTCCAGCACTAACTTTCAGTCTGTATGTGTCTCTAGGTCTGAAGTGGGTATCTTGTAGACAGCATATAATTGGGTCTTGTTTTTGTATCCATTCAGCAAACCTGTGTCTTTTGTTTGGGGCATTTAATCCTCTTATGTTTAAGGTAATTATCGATATGTATGTTCCTATGACAACTTTCTTAATTGTTTTCAGTTTGTTTTTGTAGGTCCTTTTCTTCTCTTGTGTTTCCCACTTAGAGAAGTTCCTTTAGCGCTTGTTGTAGAGCTCTTTTGGTGGTGCTGAATTCTCTTAGCTTTTGTTTGTCATTAAAGCTTTTGATTTCTCCATTGAATCTGAATGAGATCCTTGCTGGGTAGAGTAATCTTTGTTGTAGGTTCTTCCCTTTCATCAATTTAAGTATATCATGCCACTCCCTTCTGGCTTGTAGAGTTTCTGCTGAGAAATCTGCTGTTAACCTTATGGGAGTTCCCTTGTATGTTACTTGTCGTTTTTCCCTTGCTGCTTTCAATAATTTTTCTTTGTCTTTAATTTTTGCCAATTTGATTATTATGTGTCTCAGCATGTTTCTCCTTGGGTTTATCCTGTATGGGACTCACTGCACTTCCTGGACTTGGGTGGCTATTTCCTTTCCCATGTTAGGGAAGTTTCTGACTATAATCTCTTCAAATATTTTCTCTGGTCCTTTCTCTCTCTCTTCTTCTTCTGGGACCCCTATAATGCGAATGCTGTTGCATTTAATGTTGTCCCAGAGGTCTCTTAGGTTGTCTTCATTTCTTTTCATTCTTTTTTCTTTAGTCTGTTGTGTAGCAGTGAATTCCACCATTTGTCTTCCAGGTCACTTATCCATTCTTCTGCCTCAGTTATTCTGCAACTGATTCCTTCTATTGTAGTTTTCATGTCAGTTATTGTATTGTTCATCTCTATTTGTCTGTTCTTTAATTTTTCTAGGTCTTTGTTAAACATTTCTTGCATCTTCTCAATCTTTGCCTCCATCTTTTTCCGAGGTCCTAGATCATCTTCACCATCATTATTCTGAATTCTTTTTCTGGAAGGTTGCCTATCTCCACTTCATTTCATTGTTTTTCTGTGGTTTTATCTTGTTCCTTCATCTGGTATATAGCCTTCTGCCTTTTCATCTTGTCTACATTTCTGTGAATGTGGTTTTTGTTCCGCAGGCTGCAGGATTGTAGTTCTTGCTTCTGCTCTCTGCCCTCTAGTGGATGAGGCCATCTAACCAATTCCAGTTTTCTCTGGTAATTCTCTTATTGAAACGGCTGGGCTTTCTCATTAAAACAATTAACACAAATTCATTTATGCACCAGCATATCTGTGTGGTGACTGGAATTTGTGAGTTGCTTAGACTAGATGTATAGGGGCAAGCCATCTATTTCTTTCATCAGGACTTGGAAAAAGGTTTTCACAATCATTGTCCTCAGTGTCCTCCCATGAACATTGTCCATTTATATGGACAAAGTCAGAATTTTTCCATCTTTGCAGCAGTATTAAACTCTTAACAGAAAATGTTGCACAAACTTACCAGATAAGCCATTTTTCTCCTGTTAAAGGTAAAGTGGCGGGGTGCAGTTGGGAGAGGAGGAAGTACTCAAGATTCCACAAAGCACAGTGCGAAATCCACAAAAAATATGATCACTAAGATCCTTTCCAACTCTAAAACTTCTATGAGAATTCTATAATGTGTTCCTACTGCTTGGGTTGTTCAATTAGACCAAATGGAGGGCTCAAATGATAAAGGTTAAACTAGTACAAACATACAGCAGAGGACACTGTTATACATAATATATAAGAAATGGTAAAAAGTAGACAAAGTTATGCAGTTTCAACTAATTCTCAATCCCTTCATATCTCATTATGTAATCAAAACCAAATATCAATTGACAAAGTAACATCAGAAAAAAATAATCATAAGTCACATTGACTATGAACATTTAGCTGTGGTGATACATATATATCATATATATAATATCTATACATTACATATTTATACATTCATACATTTTCATACCTCCAATATATATTCATAAATTTATACATATTCCTCTTCCAAAGTTTCCTTTGGTTATTTCATTTGGGGGACTTCTATGTCTCTAACCAGATTCTAAGTTAGACCCCCCAAAACCACTGCTCCTATATAATGATTGCAATTATTCTTTGATTACCATTATTAATCCAATGATTTGAAAAACTTAATAAAATCTGGAAACTACAAAATCGAATCCATATTGCACAGGGTGACAGGAGTTATATGTTAAAAAAGTAAATTTGATTACATAATTAGTGTGTTCAAAACACTCCATAGTTTCCCACCTCCCTTAGACTCAATATGAAATCCAAGACCTTTCATGATTTGGTCCCTGTGGACATCACCAACCTCATCTTGTCCCACTCACTACCCACCCGCCACTTCTGTTCCTGAGGTGGCAGTTTGGCTTTCTCTCAGTTCCATGTTCTCTCACATGTCGTTGAGAACTTAATTATGCCATCCCTCAGATTGTAAAACAAGCCTTTTCAGCCAGATGCTTTAGCAGTCTATTCATCTTGCAGACTTCAGCTTGGGCATCACTTCCTCAGAGAATCCTTCCTTGACCCAGTCTATGTTAGGTATCCTGATATGTATTCCAATAGCATTATATCTTTTTACAAAACTTTGCATATTTGAAACTGTTCAGTTTTCCATTTGTAATTATTTGGTTCATTTCTGAATTATTGTTTCCAGTAAATTCCATATGGAAAGGACCACGTCTATCTTGCTTATCTGCATAGCCCCAGCACTTCTCATAGTACCTGGCATTTCACAGATATTCAATAAATATTTATTGACAACAAAGTGCACTTGGAAAATTCAAAAATTTTTGAATTCATTCTTTAATGGCTCTTAGTGGGTTTTTTTGTTTTGTTTTGTTTTGTTTTTTGCGGTACGCATGCCTCTCACTGTTGTGGCCTCTCCCGTTGTGGAGCACAGGCTCTGGACATGCAAAGACTCAGTCACCATGGTTCATGGGCCCAGCCACTCCGTGGCATGTGGGATCTTCCCGGACCAAGGCACAAGCCCGTGTCCCCTGCATTGGCAGGCAGACTCTCAATCACTGCACCACCAGGGAAACCCTGGCTCTTAGTGGTTTTTAACTGACTTTCTTATAATTAAAATTTTTTTTTTACTTTTTAATTTTCTTTTGTTATAAAAGATTTTATGATGCCTTAAAATTCTTGAACTAAATGAAATACTCTGAATATATATG